>NW_024349797.1:5546157-5715871 GCF_902729225.1 Pteropus medius | reverse complement strand
AAGAAGAAGAAGAAGAAGAAGAAGAAGAAGAAGAAGAAGAAGAAGAAGAAGAAGAAAGAGAGAGAGAGAGAGAAAGAAAAAGAAAAAGAAAAAGAAAAAGAAAAAGAAAGAAAGAAAGAAAGAAAGAAAGAAAGAAAGAAAGAAAGAAAGAAAGAAAGAAAATGGGGGTGGGAGGGGGTGGGAGCAGGCTCTACACACCTTCAGACACAATGATTTAGATCAAGGAAAGGTCTGCTGGACTGGAGTACAGAGGGTGACCCCAGGACCTTGATCCATCTTGTTGACTCCATTAGACCTAATTCTGCTGACAGTCATTGCTACGTGACTTGGAGCTTCCTCAGAACCCAGAGCTACAACTGCATTTCTTGGTGATTGTGTTAAATGCATGGGAGAAAAGTGGAAGAGGAAAGAGAGGGAAAAACGAAGACACTGAGGTAGCACAGACCACTTCTGTTTATAACAGGTAGCATGAGCTCTCTCGGCGAGCTTGTTGACTTTTATGATGTGGGTTTCAAAGGACTTCAAGGACACCCACTCTACTCACAGCAATGCCATGAACCTCCCCAAAGAACCACTCTACCTTGTGTCACAAAAAAAGACACTGACCAGAAAGAAGGCTTCGTCATAACAGAAGCAAGAAGAACAAGTCTAAGGTGCGCAGACCAAGTACAGGTTAGGAAAGACAGACGAATCCTGCTCTAGGATTAAGTCCTAAGATCAATTCTAGTCCTGTTTCTGTCATCAAGTAGCTAACTGATTTTGGGCAAATAGCTGCCCGGAGTCTCGGTTTTTTTATCCGTGAAAAGGGGGTGTTAATACCCTCCTGGTCTAGCCAATCCAGGACCAGTGCGAGGATCACATGTAGAAGGATTTGGTAGACCGTAAAGTGCTTCAAGGTGTAAAACGTCACTGGGCACTGCCATAGATGACACTAGACCATTTCTACACACAGGCTTCTAAATTCCTCTCCCTCTCCACTTCTCATCTGCCCCAGAATTTATCTCCTGTACTCACCGATCCTCTTTTTCCTTTTCCTTTTGCATATACCTTAGATGTGTCGATTGTACACAATAAAATCTCTGTGTGTTGATCAACCCCACTGATAGTCAAAATGGAAGTAAAATGGTTATTCCTAGTGTAGAATATCTTCAAAAACTCTTTAAGGAAAGGTCTATGTCTTGATTACAAAAGAGGTTTGAGGAGCAAAGCCTCTCCCACCGAAAACAAACAGACTTGTCTGATTTCTTCCCTAAGCAGAATGCTGAGGTAATAACTTTAGCAATAACAACTGCACGTATAAGAATTCCCCCCAAAACATGTGAAAATTGCAGATGCCTGAGCCTTATTCTCAGAGATCTGGGGTGAGACTCAGAAATGTTCCCTTCTTACAAACTCTCCTCCACCCTAAGGTGATTCCAATGCCCACTTTGAAGAACCCTGAACTCGAAGACATTATCAGTGGCATACCTAACAGGATGCGACTCGTATTATGCAATTAAATATTTCCCCAAAATAGATGAGGCTTATGGAGGCCAAATATAAACTAGAAGTCAGAAAGGCAGCCAAAACCCCCAAATGAGTAAAGCTCTGCCAAGAATGATATATGAACATGAAAAAAAAATTAAATATCTGTTGTCGACTCAGTGACTGCCTACAGACAGATAATTGGTCTACAAATATTTATGAGATATTAACAAAAAGAAGGTCCAGGAATTATCTAAATTGTGACAAGGTCGAAGATTAGACGAATGGGATGAACTCAAGAAACAGCTGGTTTTTGGTTTGCAATCAAGGAAAACATATACTGAGATCTAAGACATTATGAATTCACCTCAAAAAAAAAAATGATGGAAGCTGCATTGTCTAGGTGTTACTAGAGAGAAAACTAAATTTGAATGAGAGGGCAGGGACATCAGATGGCATCATGACATCTGACATTCCAGACCTTTTCAGGGAGGTTTTTCCACATCTCTCCTTGAAACAGGATTAACCCTGAGAAGCCCTTGTGCTTCAGGCACCAGGTGTTGATCTAGGTTGGGTCACTGAAGTTTCTGGTCTCATCCTCTGACTGCTCTTGTCCCCTTGCCCTGGCTGGCACCCAGCAATTTCATGCTAATTCTGAGCCTGCCCAGAGCTTACAGAGACTCTGTCACAGTGCCCCTTTGCCATGGCTTGCAACCTGAAAACATTGATTATTCACAGTGAAAATTAACTATCTAGGTCAGTGGTTCTCAAGTGTAGCTACACATTAAATTTACCCAGAAAGACATTTTGTTTTTCTAATACTTTTCTAGTCCTTATCCCACACCAATTAAACAGACTCTCTGGTAGTGCAGCCTAGGCATCGGTATCTGGTATAAGATCTCCAGGTGACTCTAATGTATGGGCAGAACATTGATCCAGATTATGGTTCCTACTTTGTCTGTACATCAGAATTTCCCAGGAATATATTTTAAAAAATAACACTAGATCCAATTCCAAGAAATTTAAACTTAATTGGTCTGGGATGAAACTCAATTGTATTTTTTGAAAGCTGCTTAGGTGATTTTAATGTGCTACCAGATGGGGAAGGGCTCTCCTTATGGGAAGAGCTCCAGTAAGTCAAACTCAAGTTATTTCCCTCCACCTTTGACCTTCTTCTGTTCTCGTGCCCCCAGTATGAACCCTGCTTTTCCTACTGAATGTCTTATTTCAGTTAGCAGCTTCATCATCTTCTCAGTCACCCAGGCTAGGGATCCCTGGAGTCATCTTCGCATCTACCTTCTTCCTCATTCCCACACCAAGAACTGGCAGAACATGTCACAGATCCATTCCCTCCTAAGGCAGTATCCCTCTCTCACAAAGAAGGTTAGTAGAACTTCCTAATAGATCTCCGTACCCCAACCTCTTATCTACTGGGGCAGACTGATTATAAAAATAGCTCAAATTCTTCATACCTATCTGTAACCACATCCTCTGAATAGCAAGTTTGCAGTTCCTCTCACCTAGAAATAGGCTGTGGAGTTTATGTGCCCAACCTATCAATCTGGCCGTGTGACTTGCTTCAGTCAATAGAGTGCAGCAGAAATAATGGCCTTGCATGTATCTACTCTTTCTTGCTTCTCTGTGATCGCCAGAAGAATGTGTCCAGGCTACCGTAAAAACGATCCTAGGCGAACCTACCAGAGCATGAGAGACCACACGTAGCAAAACCCAGACATTCAGCTAAGGCACCAAAGAGCGAGAGGGCCCAGCCAAGACCTGCAAAGCCAACTGGCCTATCTGCAGGCGACCACAGACGCATGAGTGAGCCACTGTCCCCTCAAACCAGATAAAAAGGTCTATCCAGCCAGCCCAGCACTCATGACAGATAATAAATGGCTGGTAGTCTTAAACCACTGGGTTTTGGGGTGGTTTGTTACACACTAATAGCTAACTCATGTACTTGCTGTATAAAAATCTTTAGCCGTAATAAAACTACCATTAATAATGATAAGCTTTCTATGAGATATATACAAATATATTCTTACAAAGAGGAAGTATAGAACCATAGAAGGAGTGAGAATTGTGTGTGTGTGTACTAAATATTCATACCAATATTTTAAAAATCATCAAGATGACTCCCTCATAGCTGAGTACTACTACGCAGTTTCAGTGCTCACACTTGCATGTATGTTCATGACTGCACTGGTGCCAGGAATAGGATATTAACAGTCATGGGCCAGTGAGGAAAGAACAGAGGGGGACCCAATACACGCCTCTGTGCGCTACACAAACAGTACTTCCCGGGGTCTGGCATAGGGAAAAGTGAGGGTGAGAACGGAATGAATACACAGCACAGACAGAATGGAAAAGGTCAAACTTTAAATGACCTGGCCGAGGAAGATGGTACCATATTCACACGTCCATGAAGATTTATTTTCATATAGATTACAAACTGGTCACATTAAAGTAATATTGCTTTTTTGTATTGTTGCTTGTAATGTATAAACTTGTTTTGGTTTTATACCCATAGCAGAGCATTAAACTTAATTTAAAACAAATTTTATTTTTGTAAACATTAAAGTAATGTCATCATAAAAATAATTTAACACAAATTAGGGTGTGAAGCAGTGCCAACACTTTTTAGTTTTAAAAAAGATCTACTCATTATTCATGTATGAGAAACTCTGTATCAGTTCGTTTAATCCTCATGTTCACACTGTAAAGCTGATTTCCTTGCCCCCAAGTAGTGGGTGAAGAAACGGATGATGAGAAAGGTTAAGTGCCATATCCCTGGAAACCGGCAGAGCTGGGATTCTGATTCCAGGCTTGTCTGATTCCAAAGACTGCATCTTAATGTCATAGCTCAAGTCCACCTCTCTTTATAAACCTCTCCATAGCTCCCTATAGCCCTTAAATTCTAATTCCTCAGCAAAGCATCCAGGATTCTCCACAAGCCATTAAACCACTGTCAGACTGATTCCTTTCTGTATGTTTCAATCTACACTCTATCTCAGCAACTTCAGGCAGCTCACCTCTCACCAATGCTCTCCTCTGCCTGCAGAAATCCTACTGTGTCTTCATGGCACTTCTTGAATGCTACCTGTGGCGTCTTTTCTGATGTCCAGATCCCATCGACACTATATAAACTCTGGGGACCTGATTTTTCTCCATCTGACATACATTATGATGACTTGTTTAAATGTGTCTCTTCTATCAGATTGAGAATCTACTCCTTGAGGGCAGTGACAATGTTACTTTTAATTTTTGTGTAGATAATGGGGTGGGTTTTGCATAGTATAAAGACAACAGTTGCTCACTGTAGAAAACAGACAATAGCAGGAAGTAGGTATTAAGAAAAGAGACTTGAAACCATTTCCACTTGGTGATATTTCTTCCTGTATCTATCATCTTTTTAAAATCTTAAAAACTCATTGATCCAGTTTTATATTGTTTCCCTTATTTCCGTTAGACTATTAAACCATGAACATTCTGTCATGTTATTTAATATTTATCAAAAACTTGATTTTTAATGGCTGTGATTCCATCACATGTGGATTGCATTATTTATTTAATGTTTACCAATCTTTTAGGCATCTAAACAATTTCCAGGGTATTTATTACCCTACTTATCACCCTAAACAATAATACAACATACTTGTATATAAATCTTTTCATAGAAAATTCTTGGAAACATAACTGAGGTATGCACTTTGTGTCTCTTCCTGCCCAAAACTTATTCAATTGTTTTGCGCACAGTACTGTGAACACTTGCATATGCTTTGCACATAGGCCCACACCTGGCACAAAAATAGGCACTCGATATTTGTTGAATGAATAAACAAATAAATGAATGAAAAAAGGAACAGTAGGAACTCAATCCAAACAAATTTTTAGAATCAACTATAAGACATGGAAAACCTAACTACATTTAGAGAACAGATATGAGTTTTACTATACCTTAATAATGGGTTAGTAATAGTATGACTGACAGAATTCTAGAAAGGAGTGACAACGAAAGGGAGCATTTAGGGATGTGGCTCTAAATCCCATCCAGCAAGGAGTCAAAAGATGATAAGTCTCATAAATCAAGAGAGAG
The DNA here is from genome assembly GCF_902729225.1 of Pteropus medius. Taxonomy (NCBI): domain Eukaryota; kingdom Metazoa; phylum Chordata; class Mammalia; order Chiroptera; family Pteropodidae; genus Pteropus; species Pteropus medius. The sequence goes on along the minus strand of NW_024349797.1, from coordinate 5,710,311 downwards.
TACTAGAATCCTAGTTACTGCAGAACAGAAGAAAAATGACCAGAAACATTTAAAAATTTTACCACACTAGAGAGTGAGCTGCAGCGGAGGTGATTTTACTTTCATGTTGCTTCTGTAAACATCTGAATATTTTTACACTGTATAAAAAATGCTTTTATAAATTTTGTGTTTCTTTTTATTTTTGCTTATATCATTTTAATTTTAAAAGTATTAAGAACAAAAACACAAATAACCTTTTGCCATTGAGAGAGAGAGAGAGAGAGAGAGAGAGAGACAGAGACAGAGACAGAGAGACAGAGAAACAGAGAGAGACAGAGAGAGAGAGAAAGAGAGATTAAGTCAGGCTTTTTTGTTTAAATCTTCAGATAATTCCTTTTGTAGGTATATATCAACAAGGTCTGAATTGTCTTTCTTAAATGATTCTAAAATTACAAGACACCCCTTCGTTTTTTCCCTTTTCATCGTCCCCTCTACACCCCAGTCCCAAGTGTGCTTCATCAAAACTTCTCCTTTTCAAATTAAAAAAATAACAATGCATAAATAAGCATCATAAAAAGAACAGGAAATAACAACAATGATAGTCAATCCCCGTAAGAAAAGGTCAAGGAATATTTTGAAAAGGGGCAACACTGGACATCTCTGTTTTATATAATGATCTATACAAAAATAATGTGCAAAGGCTGGTTGGAGGAGGCGAATGCCCTTTGGTTCTAAAGAAATGTATTCAGCAAAAATTTACTGAGTACCTGCTGCATCTACAAGAACCCCAATGATTATCAGGAAGGAAGAGAATCCAGTGACTCCCACTGGTCTATCACCCATACCCGTGAGACAGAAATGAGGCACCTTTCTGTGTTGCACCTAGCATCCATCTGTGCCTTTAATGTAATATGTTAGAGTATACTGAGTGCATGATGTGGAGACATGGTCTACCACATCATAGGCACTCAGTATACTCTAATGTATTATATTAAAGATACAGATGGAAGAAATGAAAGAGAGAAAAATTTATTGAGCATCTACTGTGTGATGGACATAAATGATAATCATTACACATGTATGTATATGTGTTTGTTGTTGCTTAAAGAAATAGCAGAAAAGACAATTCTAGCAGAAGCCTAAAATTCTTCTATTTTTAGACCATCAGTCTTACAGAAGGATGAAGTAGGCCACAAGAACAATTTTTCAAGGCCTCAGGAAAATAGCTTCTATATCCAAGGCACTATACCAACTCCATTTCTGTCACTGAGATAGAGGACATCCTTAGATTATTCTTTTTTCTCTTTCTCTTTAATTTCCCCCGCTACACCACGTCCACCCCTCGACCCATGGATGTTGCCATTTCCCCTTAAGAGCTGGATCTCTGAAGGCAGGGCATCTCCTCCCACACGCCTGCGGCGTTCACCGAGGGCTTGGCACACCCAGCACACTTGGGGGCCCTGGCGCACCCAGGTTCTGGCGCACCCAGGGCATAGTCTGTGGCTCCACCTGGGGTGCAAACCCAGGACCTTCTGCGTGTAAAGCAGACATGCTAACTACTACACTATGGAGCCACATCCTAGATTATTCTTAAATTACTAAAAAACTACATCCACAGACTTAACACGAAAGATAACAGGACCCTGGGATATGTTGGAAATGCTATACATTGATCCTTCAGTGGGAAAGGCCAAAAAAAAAGTGTTGTTATTTTTAACCATGTTCTAAACCAATAGTTGGGAAGTAGGCAGAGTGGGTAGAGAGGGTGAACAGTACAGAGCCAGCTTCAGGATAGATTACTAGGGGCAAGTAGGTGTCATTCAAAGGGTGGAAGAAAAGCTATTTGGTTCACAGTCACATAGGACCCTGAGGTCAAATGTACTCACAGCCTAAGACTTTTTACATCTTACACTTTAGACAGTAAGACGACCTTGTCCCAAGAGGTGAATAAAAAGTCAGCCTCTGACTACTCAAAAACAGAAGGGGCAAGAAAAATAGATAGATAGATAGATAGATAGATAGATAGATAGATAGATAGATAGATAGATAGATGATAGATAGATAGATAGATAGATAGATAGATAGATAGACAGACAGACAGACAGACTGACCGACTGAAGACAGACATAGATGTAGATGGTAACATATGCCTCCAGTTTGTGGAATTTAGCTATCCAACTTTATCTTTTACTCGCTCTAAACAAACCCTCCAATATGACCAGGGATCCCAAGGACTTTCAGTCCATCCAAGCTCATTCCAGCCTCTTTCTATTCCATGACTGTAGCTCTCAGAGACTTAACATATTCCTTCAACTCATTTTTTGAATGAATTAATAAGTGAATGACTATCACCAAGTTGAACACATAAGAAGTCAAATTGTTGCCAAATTCTGGATGAATAAGGCTGGGGCTCCCAATGCCATTTGGAACAGAAGCAAAGTATTGACTCCAGATTATTACTGGAAAGAGAAGGTCCACAACTAATGATACATTCTGAGGCCCCGAAGACCAATCCTGGAAAAGGCATCTTGCTCTTTATCCTATAGGAAAAGCTTGGATCAGTTGCCACCAATTCTCACCCTGATTATTGCTCGACCAGTGTGTGTTCAAAGCAGTTCAAAATGAAGAACAGACATCCCTAGGATATGTTTTAAATTACAAGGTCATTGTCATTAGAAGAACTGCCAATGCCAGAGAAGGAAAGGATCATACCAAATAAGAACTATATTTAATTATAGTTATTTTATCCATTCATTTTGCCAAAATCACTTAATATGTAACAATGAAGGTAAAATAAAGGGGAAAAACAACGAAGCAAAAATACTCTTATTTTTTAATAAGTAAATAAATTAAGATGTCTGATAATGGGAGCTGTAGAGAGACAGATGCTTTAATTAGCACATCCTGATGTGCAATCTGAGGCAGGGGAAGGAGAGAAGGTCTTTTCTCATTGCAATTGGTGTCAATTTATAGTACAATTACTACTGTTGTCTCATATGTTGAACTCTAATGTTTAGAATTTTAAAAAGATGACAAATCTACTCTTTGGGGTCAAGTATATGGTGACAAAAGGAAATTTAACTTTGGGTGGTGAACACACAATGCAATACACATATGACGTATTATTGAATTGTACACCTGACACCTATATAATTTTATTAACCACTGTCACCTCAATTTAAAAAAAAAAAAAAAGTGGACAAGTCCCCCATCTGCTTTTAAGTGTACACTCATAAACACAGAATGATGTGACAGCCACCATGGGATATCTGTCCTGCCTCTCTCTGTGTCTGCTCTCTGTAAGAGAAAGGAGAGAAAGTGGCTATTTTGGAGACTGACAGAATCACACCCATCCCACAGGTGTCCATGGATCATCCAGGCATCCCAAGGAATCAGTGAGAATTCCGGGAGGCTTAACAGAGGACCAAGAAACTGAGCCCTTCTCCTAGAAAGAGAAGGCAAATGACCATGTGCTGAGCACCATGCAACAGGAATTGTGCTTGGGCCTTTATCTCATTTATCTCTCATGCAAGCCCATGGGGAAAGTGTTACTCTCCTCATTTTATTAGAAGGAAATTTAAAGATCACATAACTGTTAAGAGCAAAGCTGGAATTTGGAACCAGTTCTCTCCAGCCCCAAAGCACTGCCTTCTTGAAAGAAGAAAAAGTGATCTTAGATCAGGTCTGACTTCACACACATACATATTTTACTTAGGAAGTGGTCTGGAAACACATGCTTCGATTATTCTGTTTTGCAAATTGAATTTTCTGAGGTGAAAAAAAAAAATCTTAGGATTTGTGCCTCGGTAGTTCTCACAGTTCACAGTTATCCCTGACAACTGGGGAAACAAATTCAAAAGACGTAAAGCTGCCTGCATGCTTAAAACGGGTCAGTGTGTCACATCCGTATTTCTTCTTCCCCACAGTTCTGCAAATACTTCTTTCTCTCTTTAAATCGGGGCTTAGTCTTCTGAAAAACTGGTTGGATTACTAGATGCTGGAAACGGACCCCCAGGAGAGAGGCAAATGTCCCATTCCCAGAATTACCAGAACACAAACTAGGTTAGAGTCTGATAAAACATCCATGCAGAATAACTTGCATATTGGCCATAACGGCAAAACTATTCATCTGAAGCATCTTTGCAAGTATCTAAGTGGCCACCAGGCCACTCAGAGCAAAACCTCTATGTATGGACTGGACTTGAGATTGGCAACATGACTCTGGGAAAAGGTCTACCTCTTTCAACACAGGTTTTACATGACTGTGTTTCTAAACAATTCTGTAATAAATAATAAGTAATTCTCCAGCACATCTTTTCACCGAACACTTAGCTTTGCAATGTTAATTAACAGAGCATCTCCTACAGCTATAAAATACACAACACACAAGAGATTTGTGAGGGTTGTACCAGGAAAAATGCTGATGGACATTAGAACACTCTAAAATTAGTGTCAGAATCTCTATTTGAACCTTGTATTTAGGATTTGACCATCAATGTGTTAGTTTATGGACATTTGAAAGTGTTTCTCTGAATATCTGTCTCTCAGTTAAAAAGTGTTTAGACATATGCCAACAGGCCTGATTTCAGAGGTGCTTATCTTCAGTTACACATGAGGTATAAATAAATATTTGTTCAGGGAGGGAGGGAGGAAGAAAAGGAGCAGGCAGGATGGCTGCTAGTCCATTGGTGAACTTCTGAGGTCTACAGGAAGCGAAAAGAAAAAAAATTCCCAATATCACAGATCACCAGGCAGCTTCCCAGTACATTAGCCACATACCAACTTATTAGTGACACAAGAGGGACAGAATCTTAGTTGCAGTCCATGGCCTTCTCATTACACTTGATTTGTGTGCATAGCCAGCCCTATTTTGACCTTTTTTGTATCCTTCAGTAGTACTACCTGCTTCTCCCTATCAAAGAATCCACACCCCTCTCTGCCAGTCACGACTTCACTGTACACCACACCCTCTATCACCCAATAACAATGTGAGGGTACTTAGGGTCTTCACCATCACCCCACTCTCTAGATGTCCCACGATGCGCCACGATCCTCCATCAGGCACTTAACAGGAAGGAATCCTACAGGGTTCAGGGAGGAAAGGCAGAATCCTGAGACGACCCCATCAGAAACAACAAAGGCCCTTCCATGGGCTGAGATGAGGCACAACACAAGAGGGTGATGACAGTTAGTGCAGCAAAAGCAAACTTTATATTTAACCAGCATCTTTGTTTTGAGTACCTCGTACACTGAACATGAACTCATTTGCTCTGCCAATAGCCCTGTGAGCAGGCATCCTCATCTTCATTTTCAAGAAAGGATACCGAGCCACATAGAGGTTAAGTAACTTGTCCAAGGTCACATAGCTAATCAGCATTCCCTACCTTTCGATGCCCTGCTTGAAGTTCATATACTTTCCCCATTATTCTCTTGATTCCTTTCATTTCAGCAATAAGATGTAACCAGGTGGCCAGCAGAAACTCCGGTCTATTATCCACATATCTCTACACTTATCCAATGAATAAATAGAGAAGCTGAAGCCTAGGAGATAAGAGGGAGATGGCTTGTGCTGGGAGGAGAGTCCCAACTGACTCGGAGGGGAGAACGGGCATCTTCCAAAAGCCCAGAGGGTATCATTGGCCCAATTTCAGAGTTGGAAGTCATCTCAGGATTTAGTCTCAGTTTTTATTCTCTAGTCACACATTCCCCTATGCCATATTTCTTTGGGAGTCTTCCGCTTAGTCACAGGGTTCCAACAAAACACTCTAGCGGAATTCGGAGGAACCCCTTTATAAGTGAGAAGATGTTACAATGGACAACCATTCTTCTCATAACCTCTATTCATCTCTAGATTAATAGCTAAAGTTCTCATGGATTAAAGATTAAACTGTTTGAAGGATTAGGAAACTTGCTTCATGAAAATCTCAAACCACAGAGTTGCCTCAAGAGACATGTTCTCTTTTCCATCCCCGACATTAGAGATAAATACATACACAGATTCACGAAAGGAGAGAAAATGGAAGAGGAGGAGGAAATATGAAGAATACAATTTTACACAACTAGAGCAATTTAGGAAATCATCAGCAGAGTACAGACTACAGAGGGTTTTGTACCAGAAAATCGCAAATGATCAGTGATGTCTGCCTTAGGCATAGACTAGGAGGGTAGTGGAACACGCTCTCACATTTTCCTTGTCTAAAGCCCTTATTTTATTCCTGAGAGTCCTCCTTAGGAGACAACTTTCCACGAATATCTCATCTTTCTGCATGGGCTCAGCAAAGGGCACTGCAATCTTTTCAAGGGTGTTTAAATAATAAAAACATCCTTGGAAGCTAATGACATTGCCTCTCTCCAGGTCAGAAGGCAGATTTGTTTCCTGACCAGTAGACAAAGGTAGAGGACCTCTCTCTCTCTCTGCAGCTATTCTAGGAGAGTAAGTTCTCTCTCCTCTCTTCAGTAAGATTGGCTTACCTTCCAGAGTGAAGAGAAGGGGAGAAGAAGGAGGTCACCAGTAGCCATAAATAAAATCAGTTTTCTAACCTGGGAGGGGATCCTTTTTTGGATATACCTCACTGCATGTGCAGTTAATATCTGGCCCTAACCATCAGCTTGTGGGGATTGGTACTCAGAGAACCAATGTGAGATATCGCTCTAGCTACTGCTTTTGCCATAAGTAACTAATGGGGGGGGAGGGACGGGGTTTGTCTTTAACCCAGATCTTGTGTCTTGTCAGTTTATATACAAACAATAGTGTGTGTGTGTACATATATGTCCGTGTATATACTCATGTATATATATGTATACAAATGTATATATGCTGTATATGGATATATGCACATACATATATTTATCATACATATATTTATATTCACATCTATGAATGTATACACTCATATATTAATCTCAAGTGTATATAACCACACATGCATATATATAACACTGTGGCAGACTAACTTGTTAGCTTGCAAGTAGGCTAGTCCGACTCGTCAGTGTCTAACTTTAACAATCCTAATTCTCAGTTCAATGTTCTTTCCATTCACTGCAGTGTGTTGCCAAATCCTATTGTGACCCTTTCTGTACCCCTCAGGGCCACCTGCTCCTGACCAGAAAGTAGCTCCTTGAGTCAAAGGATCCACGATCTCCTCAGTTATTATAACCTCATCACACCCCACACCTCCTAGCTGATGATGATGATGATGCTCCTCTCTCATCCAATAACAATGTGACTGGGTGCTGGATCTTTTCATCATCACCCCACTCTCTAGATGTCCCACAATGCACCAGAAATCCTCCATCAGGCACTCACGGGAACTAATTTGCAGGGTTTGGGGATAAAAGGCAGAATCCTGTGAGATGACTCCAGCAGAAACAGCAGAGGCCCTTCCGTGGGATGAGATAATAGGCAGAAAAAGAGGGAAATGACATTTAGTGCAGAGGATAAATAAATAAAAATGCGAGAGATGGTAAAGAAGTAAGATGAAGTCAGAGAAAGAACGATATAGAAATGGAGTATGCACGGAGAAGGCAAATGAAGATAGAATAGTGTGGTAGAGATAGAAAATTAGTAAGATAGATTTTGAAAGTTGAAGTCAAAAACTGTGTTATAAAAAATCCCTCCAGAAACGCTTGAATCATTAAAGCAGCAAACACTTCACCTACTCAAATTCTCATTAACGTCCCATTTAACATATGAAAAAACCAAGGCACAGAGAGTTGAGCAAACCTGTTAATATGCCTTATTCAATTGCTCTGATACACCTCAGGGAAGCAGACTGAGCAGCTTTTAGTGCCTTCTTTTATGAGGTTTACATTCTCTCCCTGTTCTTACAGAGATGCTGTCACTGGGAGCCTCTGATTTGGGGGAGGCTGTCATATACAGAAAGACAACAGTGCTGTTTGTCCTGGGATGTTTACAAAAGACAGAGCATGCCAGACACATCCACAGCACCTCTGACAGGCCTCAGAGAAGAGGCAGGACAGACAGCAAGCAGCGGCCCCACCAAACACCGAATGCCCCATGTTTGGATGGTCAGCAAGACATTCGATGCCCATCGGGAAATTGTACTTGCAAATTAATTCAAATTGAGTAAGTGTGGACCAAGGCTTTTCTGAACTAAAAACAAAAAACTGTAAGACAGAAGAAAAGGAGTAATATTCAGAGAGCAAAGCCTGGAAGGAGGGCATGAGGGGTCAGACGGGCCTCTGAGGAGCAAGTGCAGCTCCATGAGTCGGGTTTTGGGCAAAAAGAGGGATGATCATCCCCCCTTAGGATAGGGGCTGGTGGGCTGCAGGGGTCTCCACAAATCAACAAACTCCTACGGGCCTTCTCTGTGGGATGGGGAGAGTGGTACTAACAGACTTCATTGAGCTATTGCTTGGAAAAGAATAAAAATGTTCTGAAGGCACTTGGTAAATATGAAGTGCTGTACAAATGGCAATAATAATGTCAAATTCTATTTAACATCTTCATTAAGGACTTGGAGTGGAGCAGGCAGGCTGTTAATGAAATCTGCAGAGAGTACTAAATTGGGCACTGCTGGCAACAGCTTGGTTGGATAGGCAAATGCCCAAGGGATAGCGCGCAACGTGAACAAACCTCCAGGATGGCGGGTTTGGTCCCCCCTCAGCTCTCTATGCCCTGCTGAGGGTCCTTCTATGGAGGAAAACACCCTGAGCCTTCTCCTCACCACCCCCATGTTTATCCAGGTGAAAGCAGATTAAGATGAACATCGGAACAAATGTGAAAGCTGTCCCAGTGTCCACCCAAGATGTGGAAGTGTGGAGTGTTGAGACTGTCTCGCTCCTGACTTAGTGATGGCTGGTCACGGTTAGAGAGTGTGGTGTAGTTATATTACTTGGTGGTCTCTCTGGGAAGTTAACGATGCTCCTCTCAAGAGTTGGTTCCAAGACGTCACATCCACTCGGCTTCCATCTTCAAAGAGGAGGAGAGCAAGATTCTGAGCCCAAGGCCAAGATATCAAAAATCAGCCTTGAGAGCCCATGGCTATGTCCCCAAGGCAACCTAAACAAGCCTCTGGCAGAACCCAAACTCGGTACCAGGGCGCGTAAGGCTCTTCATGACCCAATCTTTGCTTACCATTTCAGACTTCCCTCTCGTCGCCCATAGATGACACTCCAGCCATGCTAAGCCACATGCAGCTCCTTGACCATATGTTTACCCTGTTCCCTCTGCCAGAAACATTCTTGTACGCCCTCCCTGCCTGACTGAATCAACTCATCTTCCGTTCTCAGCTCTTTCACAACTGCACTGAGTACTTCTACGCACTCATGGCGCCTTATACTTTTCTCATCATAGATCCTGCTCAACAATTATTTATTGATTGCCTCCTCTGAGCTAGGCACTGTGGAGAGGACATGGCCTTAAACAAGACACACAACTCCTACTTCACAAGAGCGTGATTCTCAAACCTGAATACATATTAGAATCACCTGGGAAGCTTTTAAAAAATATCATTGTCATTCCAATTGGTCTGGAGTGGGGCCTTCATAATGGATATATTTTAAACAGTGATTCTTTGGGATTACTTAGGAAGCTGTAGAAAATACTGATGCTGTGTGTTCCCACCTCAGGCCAATTAGATCAAAATATCTGGAAATGGGACCTGGACATCGGTATTTTAAGTTCCCAGGAGATTCTAGTGTATGGTCATGGTTGAGAGTCATAGAAGAATAGACATTAAATACTTATCCTACTTCTAAGAATGGCCTGTTTACTTATCTCCACCTGTGCTTATCTACGAACTCCTTAAAAGCAAAGATCTTATCTAAGATATTGTTTCCTGCACTTGGCATTGTGTCTGCCACACAGTAGATAATCACTAAATATTTACTGAAAGAAGGAAGAACAAACTCAATTTTCTTGGTTCAGTGGTGTGTGTGTGTTCTAAGGCTGCCATATCAAAGTGCCACAAACTGGCTGGCTTAAAAAACAGAAGTTTACTGACTCACGGTTCTGGAAAACTAGAAGTCCAAGATCAAGGTGTTAACAGGGTTGGTCCCTCCTGAGGCTGTGTGGGGGAATCTGTTCTATACCTCTCTCCTACTGTCTGGTGGTCACTGGCAAATGTTGCTGTCCCTTGGCTTAAGGGTGCATTGCCCCAATCTCTGCCTTCATGCTCATCTGGTGTTCTCCCTATGTGAGTGTCTGTCGCTGTTTTCAAATGTCCCCTTTTTATAAGGACACCAGTCATATGGGATCAAACCCATCCTCGTGTCCTCAATTCAATCATCTGCAAAGACCCGATTTCCAAATAAGGTCACTTCCACAGGTTCTGGGGGTTGGCACTTCAACATCTTCAGGGAGGACACAATTCTTTCTTATACTAGGGACAAACAATTCTCTTGGTTCAGTGAGATGCTTTCTTGTGCTGAATCGCAGCTCCTGGTTCTAACCTGACTTCAGCCAGAACTTCCAGCAGTTCTTTGCTAAGCAAAAGGCACAAAGTAAGCTGGTCCTTGGCAAAATGGTGAATTAGCAAAGACTATCTGCTCCCCCCCTCCTCCCAAGGCACCTTGTTTATGTTCCAGTTCTGAATCGGCTTAAGGTATCTAGCTGTCTGTAGCATCCAAAGAGGGGGGAATAGACTTCTGTATAAGATAGTAAATGATTTAGTATAATGTATTGCCCTTTTGGGAATATTGGGAATAATTGAATATTCATGGGGGAAAAAATACTAGCAACATCAAAAGAAATAAATCTCTAAGGGTAAACATGTAGGCATTTTGTCAAGGGATATCAGAGAAATGGGGTAGGGCAAAAGCGGACTCCTTGGTGACACCCTCCCCATCTGACTCACTTCTTCATCTGAAACACACGGGGCCTTATTGGACTTGGCCTAGTGAAGGTTTGTTCTTGGTCACTCTAGGAGAGAGAGAAACTCTAGAAACTATAACTTCTCTACATTCTATCCTGACACCATCAATGCTTAGCATATTCTGTGAATTAGGTGTTTATTTTTTTCCCTAATGGAAACTCAGACACTCACCACACAAGTTGACTCCTTTCTTGGGGTTGCACTGAGCAGCAAATTCTCTCTGGACCTGGCCTAGTGGCAGCTGATGCTTGATATAGTCCCATCCTGGGTGCTGGCCCTGGCAATACTCTTTAGTAAATCCACTAACGGCTGCTTAAGCCATAGCTGCCAAGCTTAGGGTGGGCATATAAATTGACCCCAGCTTATTAGAAAACTTTTGTTTAACAAGCTTCCAGGGAATTAGAGTTTAATTAAGCTCTGAATTCTTCAATTGTTCTCGCCAAGGTTTTCAGCCATTCTGAAACACTGCTACTTATGAGTGACAGCTGTCATGCAAGATAATAATATGGGGGATATAAAAGATTCCGCATATTTTCCACATAGCAAAGAAAAAATAATTGACTGGGAGTCATAAGACATGGATTCTTGACCTGAATCTGTCACCAGCTGGGAGTCGTCAGGAAAACCGCTTCCCCTCCTCTCATCCTCAGTATTCTCAGATGTAAAATGGGGACACTAATGGCCAGCCATGCTTCTAAAACCACTTTTCATGGGTTGAATTACCTAATGCCCCAAACGGCCCTATGAAGTAGTACTATTAAATTCTACTTTAAATATAGATTGAAGACTGAAGCAGAGAATTAGTTTGCCTGAGTTCACACCAGGAGTGACTAGTGAACTGAAATTTGAACCAGGTGCTCTGTCTCCAGCTTCTTTACTTTTCAGCACTGTGCTGGCACGATGAGAACAGTAACAACAACGTAATGGCATAGCGACAGTAACCATATCACCGGAAGTAATGAAGATTAAATAAGATAATGCTCCTATGAACTTGGCAAAATATTTAATAAATATTGGTGGTTGTATCATATCATGGAGTAGGGCTTCAAGAATTGCTGGGTAGGTGGGTGGCTGGATGCCTTCTCCCGAGGTGTCTGGAGAAAGTCTTTTCCTGAAGATATGGTCCATAGTTTGCTAGATTCCACTGTTTCCCAGATTTGATGGAGAAATGTGAAAAGGACAAAACTACATGAGTTTAGAGAACAATGTTCAGTTAAGCTAATGTTCAACCCCATTCTGATGCCTGCCAGATAAAGCTGACCTTAAAAATAGCCAAAGAGAATGATAAGACTTCCTCATCTAAAAGCAGCTCCCCTATCTAGATGCCAACCTGCATAAAATACTGCCATTCTGGTTTCAGGATTGTCCTATACTTGCCCAGGCAGAACACTTAAAATACAAATGCTCACCAGAAGACACACATAAATTCCTATCTGCTGCAGTGTGAGTTAATTCATTTCAATTTTTTGTTGTTGTTTGTTTGTTTTTTGAGAGAGAAAGAATCAGGTATGTGAGCTATGGATATCTACAGGAGAAGAGATTATGGAAAGAAGGGGTGAAATATCCCAAAGTGTGCATGTTTCACAGCTTGGGCTTGGGCCATCCTGGTTCCAAGCCCATTGATCTTGCTTCTCATTTCAATCTGTCATGGAAGGCAAGGCGGGGCACGGAATGGAATTAAATTTATAGAGCACAGATCTCAAGTGTCAGGCACCACAGAGTGTGATCTCAGGTATTACCCCCTTTAATCCTCACAACAATGCTGAAATTTAGATACTCTCAACTCCCACATCCACCGCCAGTTTTCTGGGGATTTTTCATGGATAAAGAAAGGTCAGAGATATAAGCAATTTGCTAGGGTCTCATAAGCTGCAAACACTATACCTGGGACTCGAACTCAGATATGTCCAATTCTAAAGCTTGTTCTTTGTGCCACCCACACTGCCATGCACACACAAATCGCTCGACCTCACAGCCCCAGGAGCCCTCTGTGGCAGGTGGGAGACATAACCAGAGAGAGGTCATATAAACCAGGTGAGGAAAGTGCCAAAAAGCCCAGCCCCAGGCCTGGCCCCTCTGCCCTGACCGCTCATTCAGAAGCAAAGCTCTGGAGGTGAAACGAGTAAAGGGCAGCAGGTGAGCAAAGGCCTGAAGACGGTCCACGTCTGTTTCACACACACACACTCCACATCGAGCACCGTCTTCTAAGGCATGGACTGCCAGCCGGGCCCCTGTGTGGCTGAGAGGAAAGTTATTTACAGCAAGGTCTGGCCTCTCATGCCACTGTGTAATTCAAGGCAATTGCACTTCCAAATAGATCTTTTTGGAGAAAATCAACAGCAACTTTGCTTTCAATCTACTGGAAAATGAAGTCCTGTGAATGTGTTACATAAGTCCACAGCAGGCGGAATGAGGAGTACAGAAGCCCACAGCTCTGTCAGGAGAGGGTGAAGCTCTGGTCCCCGCATGCCTCCAGGGGCCCCTTCTCACCTGCCCCAGCCTACTCTGTGTGTGCTTTCGCTTTGTGGAGTCAACTGGGGCTACAGGAAGAGAGCAAGATGTGAGTGAAACCTGCCAAAACCATCAGCTGGGGCTTCAGGGGAGAAACGGTAACCAGAGAGGCTCAGAATGCCCTGTTAGAGAAGATCAGAGAATAGTTCCCGCCTTACCCAATCTCAGTCTCATCTAATGCAATATGGTATCAGCCACAGAAACACATGCAATCCCTGTGCCACAATCTTTCCTTTTTTCTTCTTTTTAATGTTTATTTTCCATTATAAATAAAATCTCACAGAAGCACAGAAAGATGAAAATAAATGGCCCCCAGTCCTGTCACCCAAACAGTCACTGTTTACATTTTGATGGATGTCCTTCCCAGTCTTTGTTTTTATCCATTTTTAGCTTAAAAAAATTATTCCTGATGGGCTTCCCAGAATGCCTCAGGCATTCACCTCTGGGACTTTCTGTCAAGAGATTGATTGATGCACACTCAAGAGTTTTAAGAGGCTAGATAGTAAATTGGCTGGATAGATAGCCAATGGTTTGTTAGATTATGGAGAAGGACTCTTTAGTGGAATAAAAAGCACTAAACTAAGAATCAGTAGATACTCATTCCAGCCCTATTTCTATCATTACTGACTACAGGACCTTGGGTATGTCCTATACTGTTCCTTACTTGCATCATCCATAGTAGAAAACAAAATGGTAGAATATCTTAGGAATCTGATGAATGGGTTCTTGTATTTCTTATATTTTCTGAGAAAATCATTTACCCTCCCTGTATATGAATATTTTCATTTGTACAATGGGGATATTAATACCTGTGCTCCAACACTTCTCATAGCTGTTGTGAGGGTCCAGTTAAATGATGCATGAAAAGTGGCTCTGATAACCATAAAGAACTATAGAAATGAATGGTCTTATTATGATATTAAAAATAGAAAAAAATGCCTGTGCCACATATCTTGAGCCACAAGGAGACAATAAATGTGATGGTACTAAAAAGAATAAAACACCAGATAGGAGTGAAATGAGGTGATCCAGGGGAGAAAGAGAGGGGTGCTATTCCCGCAATTCAGAATAATGTAAGGGGTACAAAGGGATCAAGGAATGAAAAGTTATTTTTTCTCCCTTCACCCGCTTTGTCCAAAAAGGCACTGACTGCTCAACCACTAAGAATCCAGGTGGCAGATGCAAATGCAAAGGGCGTGATTTGAGTTTGGTTCTGCACCTTAGTAGGGGTTGAGAGGAATCTGGGGCACCTGTATCCTGTCTCTGCTGCCTTTCCAAAGGTGAAAGTCCAATGAGAAGCACTGTCCAGCTTACCGACAGGAGTCAGTTTCATATTTTTACATAGTGAAGAAGCAGAGTGGATGGGGATGGAGGAGGGAATGAGAAGGCGGTACTGAACCAAGCTGAATGCAAAGGAGAGCTAGCTACCCACCAGAATACGACGATTTGGGGAATCCCCCCAGCAAAGCTGCCTGACCATGGAACTAGTGACAGTGTGCCACCTCCTGGTAGGCCTATTATATTGCACAATTTCCTGTGTCCATGAATTCTAACTCTTGTCCCTGTTTAGAGCATACGAGATATCTTTCCAAGTTAACATGCTGGTTCCATAGCATCTCCAAGACCAAGGCCAGACAAAACCTACAATTATGAAGTGTGTCTTTAGCAGCTCCCACTTTCTTATTCAACTTGTTCTCTCCTGCTTTTCCCTTCTACTCTCATTTAGCCACCCAAGCCAACGCTCTTAATTCATTATCCAGGTGCGCGTGCACACACACACACACATGCACACACTTTCATGACCTAAGCAACACCTAAGAGAATGGACACTGATAACATCCATCTCACGCATTCATTCGCATGGGTGCTGGGCATCTACTGTGTGTGCGAGATATGACTCCACTGCTAGGATCTCTCAATCTATTGAAGTAAAAATGCACTGAAATAATGACACTACCACAGTGCAGTGGGACAATCAGATGACTAGGAAAGACAACAGACTGTCTAGGAATTTTGGAAAGGAAATAAAAAAATGATTTGCGGTTGAGTGGTCAGAGAAGGTCATGTTTAACCTTATATTTGAAGATTTAACAGGAGGAGATGGAGGAAAACACATACCTGATGAAAGGCACAGAACACGCAAAACACACTGCAGGGAAAAGGTAAGATCTGCTCGTGGAATACTTTGATCAGAGCATGTCAGAGAATAATGACAATTAACGTTTATGTGATTTTATAAAGCCTCTTAAATATTTTATCTTCTCAGTTATCTCATAAGATAGATAGTATTACTATCAATCCCATTTTCCAGGTGGAGTAGCTTAGTCTAAAAGAGATTAAAATACTTGCTTTATGAAGACTCTATAGCTAGAGAAAGAAGAACTTACACCCAAGAGTTCTGTATCCAAATCCCATACCATAGCAAATATGATCAACTCAAAAATGGAGACTACAACCAGTCTGTGAAGGGCAAGGAATAACAAGCTAAAGTATTAGGCTAATGATGATATTTCAGGCCCTGTGACAATAGAATTGAGCTCCCCTTTGGGGCATCTAGAGGTGACCAGATGTAATCTTTGTCTTCTCTCCTCCTAGACAGGGGCTGACTCCTTACTGGTCATTATCGTTCTTCTTAAGACACCGCCTGAGCTCTACAATCACACAGGAGCTTGCAAGCAACACAGAAAGTTCTTTCTTTTTCCCCCAGCACATTTATCTGTTTGTTTTATTTCCTGCTCACTGCATTATATGTTATTAGGCCTTAGGGTGCCTAAAATGATATAGTCAAAATGTATGATTAAAAGACTGAGCAGCAATAATAACTGTATAATCATATTGTGCATTCATATGCCAGTTTAGCATCTGTTATCTCATTTACTCACACAAAATCAGCAGCACTCTGAAATAAGAATGACAGAATGTAGCAATCCAATTTTACCAATGGCAACATTGAAACAGAGAGGTTAGGTAGTTTGCCTGGGGCCACACAGAAAGTTATTGCAACTTAAACCAGATCTCTTAACTCCCAAGCCATACTTCATTTCACAGTAGTCCAGTATCTCAGCTCAGGCAGGCAGGCTGTGGAGATGAGAGGAACCATGTGGTACCATCTGCTTCCACCTCCCAGGAACTCTGAGTTCAGCACCATGGACAGAGGCACCCAGGCAAAACACTATTCTTTAATGGAACACAATGCCAGTTCCCAAAGTTCGCAAACTGAATTCATGTTATGCACCACAGGAACACTACAGGCGCCTAGAGGTGATGGCAGTAATAATCACTTAGAAACAAGTCAGAGGCTGGAACAGACATTTCCACTGGTTTGACCTAGGCTGAGGTAAATGCAACTTTTAGGCATAGCAGCTACTCATTCTTCACCAGATAAATCCTGGAATTAATTAATGATCGGTAATACCTTGGTATCTAAGTGCTGAACTGTCTCCAATCAACCAACCTTGTTTTCCTCCTTTACATTCCAAGATACTGAAAAACTCCAAGATAGCAAATGCAAAAATAAAAATGGCAATCAATTCCTTGCTTTCTGTCAGGGCCTGGGCTAGGCATCAAAATGTTATGTCATTATTTGACCCTTTTAGTGCCAAGTGTGAAATAAATATATCTAAGATAAAGAGGCTATAAGGAAAGTATTTGGGGGAAATGATTATGCTACACCGAAAAGAATACAGAGTCTAGAGTTACACATTCTGCTTCAAGTCCCAGATCTGCCTCTCACTAGCTGTGTGATCTTAGACACTTATTGAACTGCCCTGAGCCTCAGTCTCTGCATATATAAAAACAGAGAATTATACTTTCTCCATAGGGCTGTTGAGGAGACTACAAATAATGCACAGAAATCCCAGGGAACAATGTTAAGCACATAGTGGGTGTTCAGTGGACACCTCCCTCCCCTCATCTTGCATGAATGTTTGCTCTTCCTTCAGCCCCCTTTCCCAGGCCCCAACTCAAACTCATTAACTTGGTATCAAGATAAAAATACAATTTTAGGAAGGAGAAGGAGTAAATTAAGTGATGTCTAGACAAATCTGAAGAGAATAGGACTTGTATTGGGTTAAAAAATGATAAGGCCTCTAATGACAGTCCCAGAAAGGTATAGTAGGGGGAGTGGTGGTGCACACGATGGGTGCCTGATGGTTATAGGAACTGTCAGGTGTATATAATGTCAAGGTTACTTGCTTGGGACAGCAATGGGAATAGGAACTGTGACAAGACACTGAGCCAATGAACATCGTTTCTGGCCTTGCCTCCAACTCACAGCATTTGCAGAGCAGCTTCACCAACCAAACAGGCAAAGGGCTAAAGGTGAACAGGCTTTTGGCCAGAACCACAGGCACAACTTCCATTGTTCACCCACATCTGCAAATATCAACTCACCTTCGCCTGCCCTTCCTAATATGAGCTTTCAATCTATTGTCCCATTGAGGAGAAGAGATTAGAAACACAAAATTGACCCATGAAGAATGTCTCTAAAGAAAATGGAATTTAAAGGAGCTCAGTTGGTACATTCATTCTTTCAACCACCTCTCTCCGATCACCACAAGAAATAGTTGGTCTCCTGCATCAAGGAGCTCACAGTCTAGTGAGAGACATGTTTCTAAATGATACTAGAGCCTGGTGAATGCTTTAATAAAGATGTACCCTAGGCACTGTCCATGGGAGTGGGGGAAGCCTAAAGCCAACCACACTGTTCACCCCCATCAAGGAATATTTCTGGGCCCGTTGTATATATACAGCTAGCCACTGAGCTCCTTCGACACCCAGCTGAAATTCTGCTTGTCCAGTCTGACCATGCTCTCTGCCTCCCCTCACTTTCCAGGCCCTCTGGCTGCACAAAGACTCAAAACCAACATGTGTTTATATCTGAAAAGACCCTAGATATCATCTTGTCTGACCTTTTAACAAACTGAGTCCCAGAGAGACAATGACTTCTCCTAGGTTGCAAAGTTTTTGGATCAAAAACTGACATACAGGTCTCTCAACAACCACACAGGAAATGTGTTGTTACATGTGTCATCCTACCTCGAATGTGGTTCTTCAGCTGACTCGGTGAATTTACAATTCTGTCTCCTTTGCAAACCCATTTTCCTACAAATCCCTCCACTGCTCTACAGAGTCTAACAAGATGACCAGAGTGTTAGTTTATTGGTTAATAAGACACAGCTCTGGGGTTTAATTCAAGGAGAACTGGCATAATTTTTTGTCTGAACTCTAACTTTACTCATTTAAATAACCTGCATTATATGAAATATCTCGGATAGCCTCTCAAACACTCCTCAAAATGATAATGAGCATCAGTCCATAAACAGCAGGATGGAGGAGAAGCTTCTCAAATCCAGTATCATGTTATTGGTCAGATTCTATGCAAACTCCTCCATCCCTTAGAGCTCAAGGATGAGGGGACAAACCCACTTCCTGGACCTGCCTATTGTGTTCTTTGGCACCTAAAGATGATAATGATGCTCTTTTTGATTAATCCTTACATGTGGGCCCCTCATGAGCTGTACTTCCCCAGCGCTCCCGGGAAGCAGCACGACAGAGCGTAAGAGCACAGGCACAGGAGTTAGGCGGCCCGGGTCCAAATGTGGTTTCTCTGCTATGTGGCAACTAGAATTCTCTAAGTCTGCATTTCCTCATCTGTGAAGTGGTGATACTATCATTACCCACCTCTCGTTACTATGAGAATTAAATAAAAGTATTTGAGTAAAGGACTTGGCTCATATTGAGGGGCCCAATAAATATCAATTTACCTACCCTTCCATTAAAAGGGAGGGACAAGCATTCTTATTTCTATTTAAGCCCTAACTCTGATTTGACTGGAATCTGAGTATTTCATTTTGTCTCCTCGAATCCTTAGCATCCCCTTAGCAAAAAGGACATTGCCCTATTTCCCAGAGAATAATGTGACAGAAGTACTCAGTGTTGCCTGGATAAAAATATGGTTTACAATAAAAGCAATTCTAACTATAGAATTAATCATGTGTGGGTCAGAGGGGGAAAATAAATGATGACTAAGTATCTACTATGTATCAGGCAAGTAAAGCGCATCATTTCACATTACTCTTGTAACACCCCTGGAGGGAGGGTATCCGTTGTTATCCCATTTTACAGATGTGGAATGGCGAGGTTAAATAACTCAAACCGATGTAGACAGTAAGGAGCAGAGTTGCACTGTGAACCTATGTCTGACTCCAAAGCCCATTTTCTTTCCATTTAACACTCTTACTTTCCTTGGAGGGACACTGCCACCATTTAGGGAGCAAAACTAGCCCCTGAAACTCTTAAGGAGAGAGTGTGCGAACATGAACCGTGCTAAATGTATTGACCTTCCCTGGGCCCTTCCGGCCTAGGTCTTCCCTTCACTGGGATTTTAGATGATCAGGCGATGGATTTAAGCCAGTGACCAGCAGAGGGGGACAACAGCTGGCAGAGTGCACGTGCATGCATGCATGCAAATTCAAACACACACACACACACACACACACACACACACACACACACACACACTCTCGCTCAGAGTTTCCCCAGTACCTTACCCACACAATAACGGATAATCAACACACACAGAGATCCCTTTTAAAACAAAGATCCTTGAATAAATGGGGCTTCCCCTCAGGCTCTCCACTGCTGCCAAAGCCGTTGAGTCTGAGCACACCTCGGAGGGGGGGAAGAAAAAGCAGACATCACTACCACAGGCAAAGGATAGTCCTGTGTTGTAAAGAATAAAAAATAGATTTGACCCACGGGTCTTACATTCAAAGAACATCTTGTAGACAGTTTTAAAAATGGATTTGGAACTAGATGACAGGGTTTTTGAAGTCTTGGCTGACCACACCAGTATGCCCAAGTCCCTTTACACTTCTGATTGTCCATTTCTTCAGAAATAAAGGGGATCTCAGGGTTATTGGAAGATAGAATGAAATGAGGTGAGGCAAAGTACTCTGTCAACTGGAGAGGTTATACAAATGCCAGCTGCTTTTACTGGTATTATAATTATGATTATTTACTCAGGATGAATGTTCCAACTACAGCAAAGCCCTGTTCCAGACCACACAAGACCTGGTGCACAAGTAACTTGGATTGGCTTGTATGAGACAGAGGCAGAAGGAGCCAGGGTGGTCATAAGCAACAGTCTGGCAGGGAAGGTCCAGATTCCTCAAACTGGTATTTTTGTGCTCTTCCTGCCTCTCACACCCTCCCCTCCAGAAGGAGGCATACCAGCCCGTTAGTTTCTAGGGCTGTTGTAACAAATGACCACAGACTACATAGCTTGAAACAACAGAAATTCATTCTCTCACTGTTCTAGAGAGTCCAAAATTTTGGACTCACTGTTCTAGAGTCCAAAATACAGGTGTTGGCAGGGCCACACCCTCCGGAGGCTTTCGGGGAGAATCCTTCCTCGCCTCTTCATCTACCAGTGGCTGTCAGAACTCCCTGGATTCCTCAGCTTGGGACTACATTACTACAATCTGTGCCCCGATCTTCACATCACCTTCTCCTCATCTGTCAAATCTCCCATATGTGTTTCCTATAAGGACACCTGTCACTGGATTTAGAGCCTACCTGAATAATCTAGGATGATCTGTTCATCTCAAGATCCTTAATTTAGTTACATCTGCAATGACCATTTTTCTCAATAAGGCAACATTTATAGGTTCGAGAGATTAGGACATGTCATATCTTTGGGGGGTAAGGGACACCATTCAACCCACTACAAAGCCAAAGCAGAACAAACAAACAAAAACATAGCACCATACGCACTGTGAGACGCACACAATGAAATGCGAGCCGTGACCCGACGAAGGGAGAAGTGTGAGATCTGGGTAATCTAAGCCCAGAAAGTAAGGTTAATTCCACCTGGGGAAGACGAAGGGGAGACCCCCTGTGGAGAGGTGGCATCTGAACTGAGCTTTGAAGGATGGGTTTTGATAAGCAGTGCTAAGAAAAGGGAAGTCCAGTGGAAGAAACAACAGGAGCAAAGATGCAGAGGCTGAAAGGGAGTATTTGGGGGTGGAGGTGGGGGAGGGAACAGGAGAAAGAAGGATGAGGTGAAGGAGACTATATCTAGTGGGAGGCTGAAGGTGGAAGGATCTTGCCCAGGGTCCCGGGGTGGAGTAGAGAGGAAGCTGGAAATCGACCACCATAAGAGGTTGGTTCTACTCCTCTGCCCACCTGACTTGCTCTGCTAGTTCCAGTGAAGGCCAGCACACTCTTGCTTCCTATAACAACAATCTAAAAGAAGAGCTTTTCTCCCTGTCCAAACTACTCCTAAATCATAAGCCTTGCCATGGGTAATTCTGCCCCTAACGGGATGCAAAGAGTTCCTCAAAGAGGCACAGCCTAAGGATGGGAGCTGGCTGACTGCAGACAGCCAGCCAACGATACAATGCCAAGCAGCAAACACAGCAAACCTAGCCCTTTCCCTGTGCCTCAGGACACAGACGGTTGGACCCAGTTAATTGAAATATAAGCTTCAGGCAAAAGGATTTATCCAAACACCAAGAAAATAGTGGGAGGATGCTAACAGCATGCAAATAGATGAGATGGGAGCCCTTTAAGACAATCATTCAAATTGGGCAGCCCAGGTGCAGACAGCACTCACTCTAGCACACCTCCCTCTGTTCCGAACTCCTTCTTTACTTCCTCCTGGCTCTCTCCTCCGTCATCCTGAGGTACCTGGACAGGCCAGATTTGCTCTAACAAAAGTGGCCTCAGCCCCAAGGAGCCTGCAGGAGGAACATAGCTGATTTCACCTCTTTAACCCTGAAGTAGGAAAACAGCCCAAAGCTGACTCCAGCGTTCCCTGGGGAGGATCCCAGAGCTTTATCTCCAGAGTTGCAAGACCTCTAGGAACCTCTGCACAAGTGAGATAAACCCCCATGCCCAAGAGGAAACCTACTTATCTCCCAACAAAGCATCTTTGCAAATCACTTTTTTTTTTTTTTTTTTGCTTCTCAGGGAAGGGAGTACAGTATTTTTAAAAATAGCTGCAATAACTGTAATAATAACCCTCATCAGCTGATGCCCACATTCCGGCCGGTGCCTCAGGGAAGGAGGTATGGGGGCTTGCTGGGTGGGATTGTGTTGCGACTGAGGGTGACTCGTGTGCAGGGGTGGGCGGCTTCTCTGAGGGTCCTGAGAAACCATGTCTGGTTTGAGAGATACAGCCAGCCACCTCTCTTCATACAGAATAAACAAATGATTAACTATCTCATTAGCAACTATGCGGGAAGACACACAACTCATGTCCCCGCGGGAGGTGCAGCCGAGAGATTTATATTATTTAACAATAAAAGCAAAACAAACGTGGCCTTCTACCCGCTGTCTGCCTGCATGGGGCCTCTAGCACAGAGAGCAGGGCAGTGGCACCTGGCCAGGACGAGGATTCCTTCCACTCGGAAGGAGGGAGCAGGTGCTGGACTACCTTCCTGGCATTTCAGGACTGGGGTCAAGGTGGGAGCAGGGGTGAGGTGGTGTTGGAATGGAAGCAAGGAGAGAGGAAACAAGATTGCTCAGAAAGGCAACACAATTTACTCGGGAACTACGTGTGGGCATTCACTTCCTGAGAAAGAAAAGAGAACTCGAAATCAAGAGGCTCCGATTCTAGCCATGGTGCTGACCTTACCTAGATATGTGATAAGTTGGGCAAATTCTGCCTTGGTTTCTACACCTGTAAAATGAGGAGGGCTTTTTTTTTTTTTTTTTTTTAAGTACAATGATAACACTAGTTATGTGCCCACAGTCAATTAACTTCTCTTCTGAGGACATAAAATGGGTATTCCAATTACATTTACCTCTTAGGATTCAAACAGTTAAATCCTGAAGAGCACTAAACAATGCCTGGCACAGAGGACGAGGCATACAAAGTGTCGTGGCTGTGACCACGTTTATCCTTTTTCCTCACCAATGACCTCGTTTTGAACACAAAACCTAGATTTATATTTTGAAGAATTCCAGTTATGAATTCTTGCTCTTACCTCCAAGCTTTTCTCTACTTTGTCCTCCTATCCCAAAGAAAGAAATACATCATTTTTTTTTTCTAAGATATAATTCCCTTCTTCCTTTCTCTTGGGTGTTGATCCAAAAATCAACTCTTCTGTTTGCTGTCTTCAGATTCTTCTATTCCACTGGCCCCGGGTCCCCTCCTCCTGCAAACGTGTTCAAGCCTCCACTCATCATACAAACAACCTCTGTCAACCACAGCTCCCCCCACCACCCCCAAACCAGCATCCTTCCTCTTCCTTTTCCCTCTGAAGAAAGTAATCTCTGTTCCTCGAATCTACTTTACCACTCCATTCACTGTTCTAGCTTTCATCCCTCATCACTCTACTGGCAGCAAAAGACAGCAAGCAGGTCCAGCTTGTCAAGTCTATCCCAGGACCTCTCTCCAGGCTGCAGTGTGAGTTCTCGGTGGTGTGTGGCATTGCCGACAACTCCCTGCTGAAATCCTCCCTTCTCTTCTCCTGGATGCCGCTCTGCCCTTGTTCTCCTCTCTCTTCCTTGTCTACTTTCCCTCTGCCTCTTGCACTACTTCCTCATCCTGGATCTTAAATGCTGTCTCCCAGGGATGGCCTTGGTGCCCTTCTCTTCTGACATGAACCAAGTGCCAAAGGCCCTGAGTAAGGTCACCCCTAGAGATATGCTAAGGCTAATGGCTTGGGGCAATTTTATTTGGCTGACAGAGTATTTTCCAAAGGCCTGTGACAGGACAGGTGTTAGACTGGCTGCAATAAAACCGGCTTAACACCTGTTGTCTTACATCAGGCCATTTCAGACATTATGTCATCTCTCCACCTTGGTGGATATTTGAGTGGGTGAGCCTTATGACCAGGTTTGTCTGGGACCGTCGCACCCAACTACATTGGAGCAAGCACCATCTCTAATGCTTATGAGACCCCAAACTTTATTTCTGCCATATATTTCTCTTTTGAGCTCAAAAACAAATTTCCAGGCTGTGTCATGGACACCTCTACCTGGATGCCCTAAGAAGTCTCAAGTGCATGCAAATTTTCTTTCGTAATACCTTGTCCATTTTGGCAAACATCACTACCCACTCTTGTGTGCAAACAGAAACCTCAGGCTCGCTCTTCACTCCCAACTAATTTTCCTGCTCCCTGACTTCTAGTGAGCTATCAGGTCCTGTCGATTTTATCTGCAAAATATCAAAAGAATCTCTCCCTGTTCACCTTGTCTCTGTCCAGCAGACCCATCACCTCTCATCTCTTTTATCAAGTCCACCATCAACACTCTCCACCAGAAAGTTCTTTCTCAAAATAGATCTGTTTTCAAAATTACTTTATCTTCCACATGCTTTCTACATCTCAAAACCTGTCCTCTCCTTCACATGCATCCCAAGTAAAAATTTTCAGTGGTTTCTCATTGGTTAATGTGTACATGAAAATCACCTGAGGAACCTGTTAAAATGCATATTCCCAGGTCTTTACCCTCAACAATCTAAGGCAATTGTTCTCAGTGAGTGTAGGAGACTATATTTTTAACAAGCACCTTGGAGGGTTTTAATGCCAGTTCTCCATAAATCATACTTTTAGAAACTCTTAACAGAAACCACATGCCAGTTAAGAACCCAGATTTTGAAATCAGGCTACCTGAAGTTTGAATTCCAACTCTTCCACAGCGATCCGTGCCTTTCAGCATGATGCTTTACTCTCCATGCCTTGGTTTCTTCATCGAATGTATAAAGGTAATAAAAACAATAACACCTGTGTCTTGAATGCTTATCACATGCCAGGCGCCATGCTACACACTTTAAATGCAGAGACTCTTGCAATCGTCCTAACAAACATATGAAATAGATGCTACTATTTATACCATTTCCCAAACAAGGAAACCGAGGCACAGAGAGGACAGGTAACTTGCCTAGGGTCACAGGGCTAACCAGTTGCAGAGCTGGGTTTTTTAATTTTTTTTTAATTTACTTATTTTTTAACGTCTATAGCACCTGGTCTTCCTTGGTGGTCTCCCATCCAAGTACTAACCAGGCCCGACCCTGCTTAGCTTCCAAGATCAGACGAGATCGGGCACATTTAGAGTGGCATGGCCATAGACCAGAGCTAGGTTTTAAATGCAGGCAGTTTGGATCTAGAATGTGTGCTCAGAGCCATCAACCACAAGGTTGTCATGGTATATGACATAACATACAGGAAACACTTAGCATGCTGCCTTGCACACAGTAAGAGCTAAATGAATGACAGCCATTATTCCTGTGGTGGTTATTAGTATAGGTACTATTGTTACAGAATCAACTCTATACGCCCCAGTTTGAGAGGCAGCAGTCTTATGGTTAATCACGTTCTACCATGCTGCTTTGTCCAATAGGACAGTCATAAGCCACATGTGCCTATTTAAATTTAAACATAATAATCAAAATTAAATCAAATGTAAAACTCAGTTCCTCAGTCATACTAGCCACATTTTAAGGATGTGACAGCCACATGTGGTTAGTGACTACTAGGGTGGAAGTGCAGAGTTAGGACATGTCCACTGTGACAGAAAGTTTCGATGGACAGCACTGCTCTAGAAGTAGACCACTGGAATAAAATCATGACTCTGCTGGTTCTGAGGGTTCTTTGGGATGACAATTTGCCTCCCTGTGCCTCAGTTTCCTTATCTGTAAAACAAGAATAATAATAGTACCCACCTCATATGGCTGCTTTGAGGAATATGTGAGTTAATATAATGTATTTGGAATACAATTAATATACCCTGGCATACAGTAGGTAATATATAAGTGCTTGTGTTTATTCTTATGGGAGTTTAGTATCATTATTAGTATGATCATTTATACTTGGGCCACCTGGCACAACAAGCATTAACATTTAAATCTCTGTATCTTGCCTATATCTGAGATGCCCCCCTCTCTCAACTTCTACTTCCTACTCACCTGACAAACTCTTACATTTCCTCCAAAGCTTAGTCAACTCATGATTTTCTCTCAATAGCTGTCCCCAAAGCAATCTTACCTCTGGCACGATTCCTTGTTTCTCAAGCCTGCAAAGTCTGCTGTCTCTCCACTTCATGACCCTGAATTCCAATTTCTCTAGGTTCTGATTTCTGGCATGCTCCTTTGAAATTCCCCTGAAGAGCTACAATTCTCCTTGGAAATGAGAATAGGCCCCCATTTGGGGAATGAACTACTGTTATGTCAGCAGGTGGAGGCTTGCAAACCCTTTCATGATGAAATTTATCCAGAGACAGAAGCAAATGTGACGTTGTGCCTTAGGCACGTGTCCATCACAAACCCCTGGGCGCTGGTGTTTGTGACCTTCGGAAAAAGTCACACTGGCTGAAATGTCTCCATATTATTCTTTGCTCAGCAACAAATTATTCTGAGCAGAGAAAATTTTTTCCTTGAGTAATTTCTTCAACAGCTGAGCTGGGAAGGCCAGGAGTTTGGGACTTGGAGGGGAATAAAAGGTGAACACGGTTTTGTTTTCACACGACATCTGCTGTTCTAAGTGCATCCTAGAGAAATAGTGAACTTTTTCAAAAAGATGAAATTTTCCAAACTTTAGAAGAGAGGGTTTGATGTGATTGTAGGGGACTAAGCCAGAGCGATGTGAGAGACAGAGCACCATTACTTATCAATTCTGTAACTTCAGCCACCGCTCTTCCCTGAAGCCCTTCTGAGACGTAGATTCCCCACATGTGAAAGGAGGAGAAATAATGCACACTTCTCATAAGGCCCGTAGACCCTCAACCAGTGACAGCTGGTACTGTTATTTGTACTATTACTACTTTCGAAAACTTTCCAAGAAAATCACATAAAATTTTAAAGGAATCAAGAAAATGGAGACCAAATAAAAATGCATTCCTGTGATATTAAGACCGAGATTTACTGGGCCACAGGTAAGTGAACATGGGTCTCCCAAGTAACTATAACTCAGCAAGATTTCACACAAATCTATCTGCAAAGTCCACTTAATAATATGTGGGGTTCTACAAAATCCCCTATTAAGTCAAGTTTCCATGCGGACAACCAGAAACAGCTGGAGGCTGTAGCCAGACACAAGTTCCTCTCTTCCGGTTATTTCCAGACAACAAACAGGCCCAGGTCTCTTACATTCGAGTGACGCTATCAATCAACCCTATTCTCCTCCGTCCTCACCATCTGTCCTCCTCTTGGTCACAGCTGCTTTGAGGGGGCAGTGGTCTTTGCCTTTCCTTTACTTCATGTTCATTCACAGACGGCTGGTCGCGGCCTCCACTCTCTACTCCATCGACATGGCTCTCACCACGGCCACCAGCGACCGCCTTGTTATTCATCCTGGCTGTCTTCACATCTCAACCACTGAGTGGCTCGCCTGGGTCAGGGCTTCAGGGACAAACAAAATCCTAGGAATAACCCTTGTTCTTGTCTGACCCCCGTCCCTTTGAGCGTGGGCAGAATCTGTGACCCAGAAGAGATACTGCCATCATGATCATGTTATGTTAGATGATGCTTTGGGTCCAATTGTGTTTCCCCAACTCATATGTTGACGTCTTAACCCTCAGTATCTCAAAATCTGACTTTATTTGGAAATAAAGTTGTCGCAGACGGCATTAATTATGCTGAGCTCTTTTGAGTGGGCCCAAATCCATGATGACTGGTGTCTTTATGAAAAAGAGGAATTTGGACACAGGTCTGAATATAGGGACAAAACCGTGTGAACATCGTGATGGCATCTACGAGCAAAAGAGAAAGAAAGGTCCGGAAAAGAACCTTGCCTCAAAGCCCTCAGAAGGAGCTGCCCCTGCTGATACCTTGATTTTAGACAACTAGGCTTCAGAACTGTGAAACGATAAAATTTTGTTATTTAAAGCCACAACATTGCTCGAAGAAGAATTCAGATTCCAACTCTCAGATCTCTTCCTCGAGGGTCTTGTGAATTCTGGGCTCTTGGCCATGGACTGCAAGGCCCTAAGTCTGCTCCACTCCTTCCTGCCTCAGTTTCCCCAACTGGTCAGACTTACAGCACTGCTACTTGAAGTCAGGAAATGACAAGAGACTTGAAGTGGGATGTATTAGCAGTTTCGCTGAACTTCTCTTTTTAACCTGAGGCCCAACAGCTTTCCCAGGCTCCCAAACTCCCTGCTTCCCTCTGGTCTCCCTACCTGTCTTAAAGAAACGGTTTCCTTCCCCATGTGCATGTTCACCATTTTCAGCACTCCACACGACTGAGGGTTTGTTTTTTTTTTTTCACCATTGGGGTCACAGGGTCAGGGATGCTCGATACCTCTCAGAGGCACATCTTGGCAGCCAGCAATGGGACAGCAATTTGCAAAGTCCCTTCAGAAAAATGGAGACAGCACTGCAGGCACACATGGAGGAGAGAGGAGCCGACATGTCAAAACAAGAAAACCCTGATTGCAGCTTTTGAAGATGGGTCTGGCAAACTGCAAACACGCCAAGAAGCAGCCTTGTAGATGAGCTGCTAGAATTCCCATCTGGAAATTCCATAGGGTGAGTCAAATTGACTGGTGCTCTGAATATGACAACCTTACAATGTAACTTCCAAAAACAAACTCCTTTTCTTTCATATAACTTCTTCCCCAACTTCCAAACTCAGCTCTCCTCCTGGAGGTCTCACGAGTTCCTCAAACTCAACACATCCAGGATGAATGTCTCATCTCTTCCTCCCCCACGATGGCACCACCACTCTCTCTGGACACCCATGGCAGAATCCTGGCTGTAGAAAGAATATAGCCTTGGGTTCAAATCCCAGCTCTGTCCCTTAATGGCTTACTGACCATACAGACGGTGAGCTTTATCTGCAAACTGGGCATAATAATAACACAAATCTCCAAAATATATGGCAAGAAAACAATGGAAATCCACGGAAAGGAGAAACTCCATGTAATGCGTGTAGCTCAATAACTGCCTATAGAAAGCATGCAATGAGAAGGAAGATCAAATATCGCTGCTATTAATGTTATTATTTTCTAATGTATAAAATAGTCAACCAGATAATTTCTAAAGCCCATGAGGTCTACAATGAAAATTTCTCAGATGGTTCTCCCCTGCTTACCATATTAAAACAAACATACCCCTATATACATTCTTTCTCTCCCCTTTGTCTTTACTCATGCTGTTCCCTTCCCCGTATGATTTACACTTATTTCTGTCTAAATCCCATCAATTTTCCAAGGCTCAACTGAAGTGTCACATCATCACTGGAACCGTCCCCATACCTCAACCAGAAGTGATCTCACTCATCCCTAAACACCTATGGTAGCACCTTTAGGGAATATCGCACTGTTTATGGTGTAGGTTTTCAAGGGCACTCATCTTCCCTGCTGGTTAGATTTAAGCTTCTTGAGGTCAAATGCTGAATCCAATTAACCTAATTTTCCCTTAGCGCCAATCAAATTCCCTGGGTCTAGGAGGAGTCTATAAACATTATCTGAATGAATGACTAAATGAATGTAGAAAATCCTGTGTACCCTCTGGGTAATAAAGAACTACCATCCAGGAGAAGTGCACACGCTGCCTCGCTGATCTGTTCGGTGTTTTCTAAATACATCAAATCAGGACTTAAGGTGAATATGTCAGTTACCTATTTTAAAATAACAATTCATTGAGTATAAGTTCAGTAAAAATCTAAAAACCTTTTTAAAATTAGAAAAGAGGGGAGTTGAGCACAAAGGCAAGAAAGTGAAGCAGACACTAACAGCACTGAACCTACAAGTCCCAGAACTCTCCTTGGTGAACCTGAACTCTAAGCACCCAGAAGAAACAACAACAATGAATCAGCTCCCCAAAGTTGCAATCCATCTCTACAAGGTCAGTACCAAGCAAGCACAAGCTTTGGCAGTCTGGTCAAAGTTAATGGATTAGGACTTATTTATCAGTCCAGATGGGTTAGTAGAGAATTGTTTCCACCACAGTGCCCCTACTGCACACGAGCTATCCACTGCACGGGAATGAAAGTCTTGTAGCTGGCATGGCAGGGAGAGTGGCACACGGGCTGAGCTGGGGTCTCACTCACCATGAGGATCTTAAGATGAGTCTGAGATGTTGCTTTGTTTTTTGGCTATATATCTGAGGATACAAGACGAGTAAAGGAACAGTGTTCTGACAAGAGCACTAGACTAGGAGTCATGAGACTCTGAGTGCCGGCTTTGCCCCTAGATAGCTGATTTTATGAAAGTCACTTAGCTTGAGTTTTACTTTTCTCAACTGTAAAATGAAAGGTTTGGGCTAGATTGGTGGAAGCACTTGGCAATGGTGGTGCCATAGGTATACTTCTATAAATACCAATACCCAGGGCTCATCCCCAGAAATGGACCAGTTTGTGCAGGATGAGCCCCAGGCATCAGTGATTTTAGTAAAAGGCGGAAGATTTATGCAATCTGAAGAGAAACCAGAGTACTGGGCATTTGGGATTTTAAAGGTGAGCACCACTGGGCTAGAGAATCATCCCGTTTAGTTCTAAACCTCTTTGATTCTATAGGAATCTTTCTAAAAACCAAGAAGCTTCCTTCTTCATCATGTGGGATAAATCTGAGAGAAGAATCTATGTGATTAGAAGAATCACATAGATTCTTCTCTCAGATTTATCATCATGTGGGATAAAGAATCTATGTGATTAAAAGAATCACATAAATTCTTCTCTCAGATTTATCCCACATGATGAAAAATCACAAGTGATCTATGTGATTAGAAATATTAACATATTTTTCATCTCACAGTGGTCTATAAACCTGTATTCTTTACAAGAAAATATCTCCAGAAAGTTGCACCCATGCCTCTGTCCCTGGCCATCCCAACTAGACCCTACTTAAATAGGGTTGAGCCAGGAGAATGGAGCAGAAGTTGACACCAACGAATAGAAGTCTTTGTGTGTGTCTGAGCTGTTCCTAATGCCAAGGGCAGATACTAATCATACCGAGTTACTGTCTGAGGGAGAATCTACTTTCCAATTCTTTTTCCCTTTTAATTTCATGTTCAAGAGATACATTATCAAATGGAGTTTCTTTATGGTGTGAATTCATCATGTTCATTAGCAAGTTTTGGCAGCTAGAATAGGACTTGTATCTCTACTACAAAGAAGAAAACCGAGGCACTAACGGTGGCTAGCAAGATTTAATAGTAGTTATTAGGGTGGCTTTTGGTTTGGCCTTGGGCATAGAGTCAGGTCTGGGAATATAGGTTTATGAGTGGCGTTAGTATGATGGTTATTTTTGTGTGTCAACTTGACTGGGTCATATGGTATCCAGATATTTGCTCAAACATCATTCTGGGTATTTCTGTGAGGGAAATTTTGGATGAGAATAACATTTAAATCGGTAGAGTAAATAAAGCAAATGGGGTTCCCTAAATGAGTGGGCCTCATCCAATCAGTTGAAGGACTGACTAAAACGAAGAGGGTGACCCTCCCTTAAGTAAGAGAAAACACTTCCTGCCTGATGGCCTTTGAACTAGGACATCAGCTTTTCTGCCCATCTTCAGACTAACCGAAACATCGACTTTTCCTGGTTATTGAGCCTGCTGGCCTTCGGGCCAGAACAGCACCATCAGCTCTCCTGCACCTCAGGCCTTCGGACTCAGACTGGAAGTGCACTAGCCATTCTCCCAGGTCTCCAGCTTGCCAACTCGCCCAGTGATCTGGGACTTACGAGCCTCCATAATCACATGAGCCAATTCCTTATTTGTTTCTTCTCTATACATCCTATTGGTTCTGTTTCTCTGGAGAACCCTGACAAATGTAGTTGCAATAGAGCTGGGGTTACCATGCAGCATAGGGTTGAGGTTGGGTTGAAAGTTGATGAGGAAGACATCTTTTCCTAATGTTATTATTGCTGATGTGACCTTGAAAAAGAGAACAGAAACTGAGTGACAACTGAGTACAAAGTGCTATTCTTGGCTCTCTTATTTATATTACGATAATGGTAATAATTGTTCATAAACTCAACTGTGTGTCATATGCTATATTAGTTGTTTTGACTATTACCTCATTTAATTCTCTTAAAATCTCTCAAATAGATATTAGCACATATTTTTAACACGATAAGATGAGATAAATGGAGGATGTGATATTTGAACTGAATTCTTTCAGACTCCAAAGCTATTTTGAGCCAAAGCCCTGGCTGGGGTGGTGAAGACTTGGTGACAAGTAACCACGAGGAACAATCTTTCCTTAGTGGAGGGTCAGGAAATGCCCCTGACTAGCGGGTAGAGCTGGGAAGAGGAAGATGTATTATGGTTCCTTCAGGGCAGCGGTGACACCTGTGTTCTTGGCCTGGGCTATGATTTATAACTCCCTTCCCTGAGCAAAGCTGGCGGCCTGCTTTTCTTCCAGGGGTGTCCCTGTCCTCCCTTAGCCTAAGCAAAATGCAGCCTCCCCATCCTCAGTGAATCATTCCCCTCCTTCGGAGCAGCCCCTTCTGAGGTCTACCCAAAGATGCAATTTCTTTCATATTTTTTCTCCTCTTTCAGTCTACTTCCAGAGACACATAAATGCCAGATTCATTATATCACTCTCAGGTAGAAGAAACCTGTGTTAAAGGGGCTTCGATCAATTTCTTAAATAAACCCAGCAAAATACTGCACTCACTCGGAGCTTTCTGTTCCCTAATGTTGTCAGGCTGTCTTCTTCGACTGGCCCCGCCTGATTCACCAAGGAACCCAGCATCTCCCTTCTCTGGCCTTCCATGGTTTGTCTCAGAACAAGCCGTCTTAGAATTTGAACGGGTCCAAATTTTATCAGCAGATGTTTAACTCTCATGAGGGAAAAGACATGTTGCTCAATTCCTATTTCCCTGCCGGGGAGGTTGAGAAGAAAAAGAAAGTAAGAGAACTTAAATCAGGTGAATCTAGAGAAAAGAGCTGCAGCTCTCATCTCTGGGCAAGGCTTCATGGAGGCATTTCTGCCTCCCTACAAAATCCCTGGATGCGTCCTTCCCTTGTCCTTGACCCTTCTGCTTTTCCCTCTCCCCCTCAATCCTTTCCTCCCTGGTGCTTTTAAAAACAGTTTTCTCCTCCCAGGCTGACTCGCCTTCTGAAGTAGTTAGGTAGCTGTGAGGTCTTACAAAAAGCAGCAGGCTTGGGGGTTAAAAAATTGTGTTCAACTCCCAGCTGTGTCCCTAGATGGTCAGGCAAGATTTTAAGCCCTCTGGGCCTCAGTTCCATGGTCTATAACCTGTGTGTGGCAATGGCATTGTCTTTGGCGCACAAAGTTCCTACTATCGGGGTATTGCATGAAGCTGGAACTCACATGCCTCTGGAAGAAGCCAAATGGAAGCGTCTGGAACAACAGCAAAGCTGTAGGATCTTTGGGGGAACAGTGCTTGGAGCACCCTCTAAGGGCCCCCACAGCCCTTCTCCAAGTCCACTCCTGTCCCTGTCCCAATTTCCTTTCTGCTTCCTCTCCAGCCTGGCCTTTGAAGAAACATTTCACTTGAGAAAAATAAATGTGCTGTCTGGGAAATGAGATGAAGCAGACAGGCCCTTGTGCTCCCCAGGATGGTCCTCTTGGCCCTTAGACCAAGTGAACCTCGGCTCCCAGCTGCCCTTGACCTATGACTTCACTTCTTGAAACAGCACAGGAAGTGCCACTTCTGGAGCTGCCAGGAATCAGGAGCCCAGGCCACTCACGTGATATATATTTATAACTTCTTGGGCCCTGACTGCAGGCCAAATGTTACATTCACAGCTAATTTCCTATTAATTAGGTGCTGCAGATCCTCAGCTAAATGAATAACTAGCCAGACAGGAGCCCTGAAGTTCAAAAATGCCACAGACTATGGTGCAAATAGAAGCTAGACAGAGGAGGAGGTGCTGGGAGCCAAGATGGGAAATGGGGGAGGGGGAGAAAACATACCATTCTGAGGGTCCTTTCTGCAATAATGAAAGTATTGCTCGTTGACTTTATAAAGCCCTTAGTAGACTGCTTGGCTGACAACGTTTCTCATACTTGCCTCTCAGAGTAAGATGACACTGAAGGAATGTGGGTCTAGTCAAGAGGTAGAATGGGGCTCTGCAGGCCTCTGAAGTGGTCCCTGGACCTTTACATCAGCATCACCTGGTCCAATCTGAATCACTCAGGGTGGAATCTGGGCAGCTGCACATTTAACACCCCTCCCCCCGCATCCCAACAGATACTAGAGTTTGAAGAACTTTGCCCCAGAGTAACCAGGGTTTCTGGGCCATACTACAAGGTTCAAAGGGCCTCCCTCAGCAAAACTTTCCAAAGATTCCTAAAACTCTTTACCGTTTACCAAGTACCTGCCACTCACACTCTCCTCTCTTTAATCCTCACCACCTAGTACGAGGCTACTGTTTCCTACAACTGAGACTTTCAAAAAGTAAGTAGCTTGGCTAAGTCCAAGGCCGGGGAAGTGGCATAAGGAGGCTGGCTCATCCTAGGCACACAGGCTAATGGGTCTATTTGCTAAAGCTTCTTCCAGTCCCGCCAAGTGATGAGACTCTTGAGAGACTTCTGAGTCTGCCAATTAGTAGATCCAGTTCTAGGAAGCTGGAGATGATCAGAGAAGCCAGGGACACGAGACAGCGAACAACCAAGGGATCAGCTTATACATGACAGGATTCCAGAGTGCTAAGAACACAGCTTTCTAAATCTAGACTCTATTCCACTTTCTCTCTTAAAAACTTTGGGCAAAGCAGTTTATTTCTCTGTGCCTCGGTTTTCCTATTTTATAATGGTGATAATAGCAGTGAGAAACTCATCATATTGTTGGGAGGACTGGAACAGCATGGACTTTGTAGGTCCTTCATATTCTAGGCTCATCTACTGAATCAACCACAGTGATTCAATCCCCACCGATTCTAGCTGTCTCATCCTGCTTCTCCCCAAAGGTAACACCTGAATTATCAACCCAGATATGTTGTTTTTGCTCTGGGGATGTCTCAGATTACAAAGACTGATTCCTTGATAAATGCTCTTTAGGAAACTTCCTCTTGCACTATGAATGTCTTTCCATAAATAATTAAACTAAACTGGTTACTGAAAGAAATGATCAAAACCCATCATGCGAGGATGATGGGAACACTGTTCCAACAGTCTGTCCAGGCACTTCCTGAATTTCTTTGGGGCCACGAGGATGAAGGGTAAAGCACAGACCCTACTGTTGAAAAGCTTTCACACTGGAGATGTAAAGGGAAAAGGCCCAGGGTCCAAGGGAAAATACCAGACCCAAATTTATAACAGAACAGACATGAAGACTG
Organism: Pteropus medius; assembly: GCF_902729225.1. Taxonomy (NCBI): domain Eukaryota; kingdom Metazoa; phylum Chordata; class Mammalia; order Chiroptera; family Pteropodidae; genus Pteropus; species Pteropus medius. The sequence goes on along the minus strand of NW_024349797.1, from coordinate 5,674,788 downwards.
ACAAGGAAAAAAGACATCTGGGTAGACTTTTCTAGGGAGTTTCCCCGGCAGCACAGATACGATGACAACATGGTAGCAAAACAACTAGATGGTAGCAAAAATTCAGGAGTTATAATGTGAGAAAAGAAAGCTCCATCCCCTACAGCGTGGCACAGGATCCCCTCTTCCAAAGAGGGGCCTTTAGCACTGTTCAAGAGCCCCATGGATGCATTTCTCTTTGAACTTAGACTATGAATCACCTATCCTGGAGTTCACTTAGGATGCTCCCAACTCCCTATCATGAAGCTTTTGTAGTTGCTCATTCATGTATTTGTGCCCCTAGGGAGGAAATATTTCCTTAAGCAGAAACCTTCCTCTCACTGCTAGTATCCCTATTTCTCCAACAATAATACAGTAAAACCTTGTTAAAAGGCCCTAACTGGACTGCTCTAATGAAGTAGGCATTAAAGGACACTGAAGAATAAATGCAGACTTACTACTGCCTAGCACAGAAAATGACCATGTGGAGGCAGGGAGCAAGCAAGGAGTCTTAGCAAACCTATAAATGTTTGTACCAAGAGATAAGAATCAGCTGTAACTAGGCTGCTAAGCTAGCAGTTTGTCGGCTTCTAGTTTTAATTAACAAACTTTTCCTTCTGGGCCCCTTAACTCAAGACAACTCTGCTCAAACTTTCCAAACGATGTGTATTTGTGTTTGGTGCGGGGCAGAGTGGGACAACATAAAGAGTTCCTAGTAGGCTACGAGCCTGGGAGATTTGTTTACCCCCCTCTAAATGTGAGCTTCAGTCATAGATTTCAGAAGGATAAAAAAGGCCAGAGACAAAAATGAACAGTCAGCTGTGGCGTCTGAATGTATCTGTAGCCCACGTATTATTTCCCCCCGAACGGCCCAAGTCTTCCCTTCCTGTCCTCCATTTCCACAGAAATGTGATCGGGGAAGAATTTGCCTTTTGCATTTGTAGAGATCAACATTTCAGGGTAGCTATTTTGTCACATTTCAAGAGGAAAAGGCTAATTAAGCTAGACCAAACCTACCCTGTCTCCACCCCTAAAAGACAGAAATCTGCTAAAACAACACAGTTCGGAGCCACTAGCTCCACAATTATTCCACTTGGGAACAGTTCGCTTTTTAATCTCATGCTTCCAAGTTCGGGTAGGCGCCTTGTGATTTTTTTTTTTTTAAGATGACACCTTTGCAATAACTATCAGAGGCATTTTTCTGTCAACATCTTTGTTGGAGAAGATTAACTCTTGAGTTTTTAGATGTTGGACCCCACAGTTAAAATCCTGGAGCTCAAATGCCATTGGCTTTTCACAGACCTTTTCCAGTCATTGAAAATATTGATCAGTTTCCCCACCCCTAACCCTCCCTTCCTCCTGACGTCTGCAAGTCTTAATAACCCCACTTAACAGAATAAAAGAGGCAGAGCTACTTCTCAATAGTCTTAGTGCATCTAGCACTGTACTGGTCACATGACTTGTACTAGATAAATTGGTGTTGATTGATTTCTTGATTGACTGACCCACATCCAAACGGAAAGTCATAGCTCTCTGTTGTGTTGAATCGTATACTCTTTCCCAGGGTTGGGGGTGGGAGAGACAATGAATCTGCTAGAAAGCTTTCTCTCAATTAATACTACCGTCCCTAAAATATTAGGTCTATCTCCCTAACAGTTGATTCAAAACCCGTGCATTGAAGTGTTTAGAGTATACTTATTCATTTAACAACTTCTGTGAGAAACTATTATATGCCAGCAAGAGGGAATAGTCAAAATGACAAAACACACAATTCAGAGGAAGCACTACACATTCTCCCAGATAACTCCAAGAATAGATATAAAACTACAGTGATAATAAGCATTCTGAAGTGCCACAAGAGCCTTCAAAAGGGGACCTGGACGCCAGTCCAGGGAGGATTACCTGGGAAAGTCCCAACTGAGCCAAGACCTGGAGGACGAGAAGATGTCACCTCTGGGAAAAGGGAGGAGTTGGGGCAACGGCCTTGGCTGAAAGACATTCCCTTTCAGACAAACACTCTTCCATCCTCCAGTGACCCGAAGGCAAGGCCTCTTGTTTACCCCAGATCTGGAAGCTAAGGCTTACCTTCTATAAGCCAACTAACAAATGGAGCGACCAGAACCCAGCCCCAACATCCAAGCCCCATTGCAATTCTGCATGGGATTAACATGCCACAGGAAAAACATCTGGTGTTTGTTGCTGTTTTATGGTTAGAAACTGCATGACTGTAGAAAACAACTTTGCCAGAAAGGTTCAAATTATCTGATATCCAGAGAAGACCACTAAAAAATGTTTGTTTTTCCTTAGAGAATTTTTCCTAGGGGTGGATATAGATACTTTTAAAAACCAAGATCACACTTTATAGAAATATCCTGTACTTTTTTATACCTAAATATGTCTATATCTACCTAATTTATCTATTAACTATATTCATGTTATTGAATATTAAAAAACATGGTTTATAATGGCTGAAAATATTCCTAATATTCCAGATTAGTCATCATAATTTAACTATTTATGTCCTTGTTGGGCCAGTAGGATATTTTTAACTGGTAACTATTTTGCATGATGCAGTAATAATTCTGACATCTAAAATGTGATCACATTTCCTAAGGAAAATACTTAAAGATGGGATCGCTGGATCCACATGCCGCGCTCACCTTTCCACCTCCCATCATCAGCCATGCACAGTGCATCTTTGCCCATGGAGGAAAAGGATGCTCTCTCCCGATGCTTCCACTCTCCATCACCAGGATCCACTTTCAAGGACCCATTTGGAAGGTCCTGAGATAAGACCTAGGAGTGCTGTCTACAGCACTGGACCACAGTCAATGTCACCAGAAGACATGAAAATTGAAAGACTGTCCTGGGGCTTCCTAGCACTTAAATTATCAATACTCTTCTAGCCAGTGCAGGATGTTTCCATTACTGTTTTTCAGATCCACCAGGCATTCTTTAAATTGAGGTGAACCTTATGCATGATCTTGAAATTTCAGTTTTCAGGTGAGAATATTCATTTTTAATCTAGTTTCTAGCTCTTCCTTTGCCTACATATTATTCTTCCATCCTCACCCTGAAGCTGCCCATTTGTTCCCAAGTGCAACAATGACGGCAGCAGACGGTGAGCAGTGGAAGTGTTTTACCTGGAGGTAGAAATGATCACATTAGTTTCGTGGTGACCCAGATAAAGAAATGATGAAAAGGATAGATAAATTTTATTGCATCCCTCCCAATAACATCCTCTTAACTTTATTAATAATACTCTTTCAAAAGTTTGGCATTCCCATGTAAAGACATGAATCTCTAGTTGCAAACTGGTAGAAACTCTGCTTTCATATATTTTCTGTATAAATACTATGAGAATTTTACTGTTTCATAAAGCTTTTGTAATTCCCCAAAGTATGTGTAGGTTTTATAATTTCAAGCAATTTGAAAAGTCACTCATCAACCAAGCTAATCTATGAAAATATTGTTCATATACTCATCTGCTTTATCTCTCTGCTTAGATTCCAGGTCACCTTAGGGCAAATGATACCATTTCATCTTTCTTTTTTAGTCTCCTTTGCCCAGAAGCTTAAGTTGTGGTCTGCACACAACAGGTACCCTTCCTACACCCCAAATTTTTGCAGTACAAAAGGAGAGATCCACTTCCTGGGTTCAGACACCTTTCGCTTCTCTCCAAGGAGTTTATGTATTTTGACTAGAAACGTGGAAATGTGTTCTCCTTTCTCCTACCACCTCTGGAACTTACTCTGAAACTACTTATTTCTAAGGGCAGGATGGGAGCAGGGAACTCAGTGAGATTTGGCATCTCCGAATCCACCAACACGAATGAAATGATTATCCAGCCTTATTTTCCTAATGTAAGAAGGTCTCCAGAAATACAGCATGACTCAAATTTATAGGTGTGAGGACTTACTTTTCATTGAATGCTAAATATAAAAACACCTCCAAGCCCCACCCCACTAATATATCTCTGTGCACTTGCCCAGGCTTTTGCCCTTCGCAGTGAATGAAGTCACACTCACTCCAATCCATGTATGTATCATCAAAACAGGAAACTCTTTAACTAAAGGGAAACTCAGATTTAGGGTGAAAATTCTAAGTCTCCACTGCTTATGTGTTCCTGTGGCAACCTAAAGAGGTATTTTCACAAATCCATTAATTCCACAAAATCTATTGAGCATCTCCTCTGGCCCAATCAGTCGTGTGCTGGTTGGTTGAGATGCCCACATTACTAAAACAAGTTCCAGCCTTCAAGGAGCTCATAGCCTATCTAGTCGTAGAGCTAGAGGCATAAATAAGCAATGATAATACAACGTGGCAAAGTAAAACAGTGAGGGGAGTGAGATGCCCCGGACATCAGGAACACAGGCTGAGAGCATGTGTCAAAGGTTCCACGAGGGGACATTGATGGTGTATCTTCCACAACTGGGGGAGCTGGTTAGGCAAATGTCAGCATGGGGCCACTGAGGGAGCACATTCCAGGCAGAGGAAAGGATGTAGATAATGGTGCAGAGAAGCAGGGTGTGGTGTGTGTGGGTGGAGAAGAAAGATGGGGAGCAGTACAAGGCGAGGCTGGACAGGTGTGCAGGAGCCAGACCATGGAGAGCCTTGTAGGCTAAGCTAAGAAATGTGGACAGCAGCCCACAGGCGATGGTATGCTGTGATGGTTTCAAGCAAGGGGCTGGCATGGTTGTCTCTGCATCTCAGGAGGACCACTGGGGGTGCTGCTGGGCAGGATGGTTTTGAGGTGACTGGTGGTAAGACCTGTTACTAGGCTGCAGCAGGAGCCCAGGTAAGAGATAATTTGAGCCTGATTCCTGACCAGTCCTTACTTCTCTGTATAAATAAGATCCTTGCCTTTAGTCATCAAAGCACTTATCAGTCACCTAATAGAATTACTAGGCTCATACACGTTCGTATTGACCCAAATTACACTGACGAAAAGTTTCACACTTCTCAAGACCACAGGTGTCTCTGCAGTAAGCTAATCTGCAAAAGTTGCAACAGGACAGTTTCCCTACCAGCTCACTCGTCCTGCCCATGGCCAAGCGAAAGGATGTGACAGCTCCTGTCTGGATCTATGTGCCTCCTAGTGAGTGTAATTCAGCGCTGGAGCCAAAGCCGATGACATGCATTAGTTATTACTGTAAGACGGCAATTCGGTGATAAAATACAATATTGTCACTTTCAATATGTACTAAAAGTGATTTACCGAAGCTCATGGAGAACAACTTAGACGACTATCTGATTACAATACACAGGATAAATCACCCTCATTTGAGGGTTAAATTATCCTATATGACAACTCCAGATCAATTTGACTGTTAAAATCAGGGTCCCCCCTCCTCTCCTCAACTCATATTAAGTTTGTCCTAGTTTATACGGGTGAAAAATCAAAACAGTAGACAAATCCTCTCCTTTTTATTCCAAACCAATTCCCCGCCATACATTCAGGGTCCAACCAAAGCCCCGGGTCCTCTGTGAAGTCATCTCTAAAAATACTAACCCACTCCACAGGGTATCAGCCTTCGTGGTAAATCTCTGTAGCCCAAATATAGCACTCTGTCAGGACAGTAGGGTCTAGAATGAATGTTTCCATGAGAGATAGTCCTCAAATATGGCTGCTGTGATGGTTAATTTTATGTGTCAACTTGATGGGGCTGAGGGATGCCAAGATAGCTGGTAAAAAATTATTTCTAGGTGTGTTTATGAAGGTATTTTCAGAAGAGATTAGCATTTTACTCAGCAGACTGAGTAAAAAGAATCACCTTCACCAGTGTGGGTGGGTCTCATCCAATATATTGAAGGTTTGCGTACAGCAAAAAGATGGTGGAAGGAGAATTCTTCCCACTTGAGCTGAGACATTCAGCTTCTTTGCTACTTTTATGCACACTTTTTAAACAGTATGTTCATAGACAAATTGCTGACCTTCACTGATTGTTCTGGACCACAAAATGGATCCTGTGATGTCTATCTTGCAAGGAGAGGACAGTAATGAACAGTAATAAAACTAAAGCTCCTGGCACACAGTAGGCACTTAATACATTGTGTTGGTGCTGCTGTTAGGATTGATATTATTAGGCTGAATTGCTGATTCTTGGTCCACCAGGTTGAAGCTGCCTATTTCACTAGGAAGAAAACACCCCACGAATTGCCAAAACTTTTTTGGTAGCCACCTTGCCTATTTAAAATGAAATAGTAGAAAGTAAATAGAAAAGTTTTCTAGGTGATCAGACAAATGTTATCAGTTCCAGGTCCAAAGGTCAAGACAGAACTCCATGCCCACTCTGCCCTCAGAATCACATATGCAACAACTGGACGTCAACAAAAAGCATGAACTAAAAACTCACGGAGGTCACATTCTACTGTGTTACATATTTTGCTGCCTCCCCTTAGCTTGACCCTAACATTCCCAGAGAAAGCACAGATCTGAAAAGGATAAACGAGTTACCTCAGACACCGTAATAGATGCCATTAGCGCATCTCCTAGATCCCTTTACCAGGCAGGTGCACCCATCCCCCAATTGCTGCTGGTGTTGGCTGCTAACCAGATCACACCTTCATTCTTCTCTGGAGGACTGTCATTAGTCAATGGGAACCACCTCACCTGAAGATGACTGGGAGGTTATATTCAAGGTCAATGATGACCAACTGATTTAGGGGAATAAAAGCTCAATACTCTTGCCTCAATATAGGACAAACACTGCAGTACAAACCATACTTTATAGTTCCCCCATGGGATCGTGCTGGGGCTAGGCTTCAGATAGATCACATTTTTGGTTAACTTCTTCCCCTGCCCTATCCTGTCTCCCTCACTTCCTTATAGGTTTCTCCCAATAGCAATCCCTTCATCAATCACATACACAAGAATCTTCATCTCAGTCTCTACTTCCAGGAAGACTGACTCGAGATGATCATTTTGATGCCTTCAAGAAAGAGTAGAAGAAAAAAATGCCTTCCGTACTCTTAAAACATTTCTTGTCCCCATATCAAAGATTCTGGTTTAAATAATAGTGGTCAAGCAAAGCAAATGAGAGTCTTCCTAAGACAACTTGAAAATTAGATAACCATAACAGGCCACTCTGCTGACTTCCCAACCTCACCACCATGCTGAAGGGTGACAGCCAACAGAGGAAATTGTTTCCAAATGAAACTACAGGGGATGCAGTTCAAGAGAAAGGGAAGGCCAAATTAATATTGGCTAATCATACCAGGAAACCACAGGCTTGGTCTGTGGAGTCTGCAGAATAGTGATTAAGAGCACAGACTCTGAAGTAAGACCATGTGGATTTAAACCCTCACTCTACCGCTGACCAGCTGGGTGATCGTCGGCAAGCTATTTAACATTTCTGACCTTAATTTCCCCATCTAAATATGAGGATAATAATGATACATCTTTCTACAGTATTGCTTTAAAGCGTGAACCAAATGTGCCCTGCAAATAGCAAGTGCCCAAGTACACACTAGCTCTTATCTCGAGCCAAATACTCTGTGTATCAACCAGTATAGGCTAGTTCATGCAACAGGAAAAACGCTTCCAAAATCACAGTGCTTCAATACACCAAAACGTATCTTTCCTCATACTACATACCCATTATATGTTGGCCAGGGGCAGAGGAGTCAAACTGAACAGCCACCATCCTGGATATTAAGGTGGCTGTACCCGAAGTAACATATCAGCAATAAAATGCTCCAATCCAGAAGCTACAGACTTTATCCTGGGACATAGTCACATGGCCCAATCCAACAAGAGAGCCAGGAAGTGTTACCCTACTATGTTCCAAATTAGAAGAGAGCTATGTATCTACAATTGTCACTAATATTCTATGACACCATGCTCAAACTTTTCCACTTAAATCTCACAATCACCTTAGGATGTGGGAATTAGAATTAGCCCCATTTGAAAATTAAGAAATTGAGAAATATGGAGGTTAAGTAACCTGCTTAAAGCCACATCACTAGAGGTTATAAGGGTTATTTCCCACATAGAAGTGAAATCATAGATACATAGAGTCTCCAAGTTGGGAAAGGACATTTGAGGTTCATGAAATCTAACCTCTCATCGAATGTGGTAATCTCTTCTATAAGTAAATCACAGAAGTGTGAAAGCAGGTCATCCCTTAGAAAGAACAACCTGGCAGCCACCCTGTCCCCATGCTTAGACAGGGGAACCTCAGAGGCCACTGCTCTGGTGGACTTTGATTTTACACACACACACACAGCCTTATATGGGTTGCTTCAGGCCTATACCCTTCCAGGCACAGCCATGCATGGAAGTAATGTTTTAAACTATAAAATCCCACAGGGTGGGCACTAACAATGCACAAAATCATAACAAGGCCAGGCTTTACGTGAATTGTCTCACATCCTCAGAGTAACTTTGTAGGCAGGTCTTATTATCCCCATTATACTGATCAAGATCCCGAGGTTAGAGATTGAATTCACTTCCCACGATGGCATGTCTAGTTGAGGGCAGAGCAGGAATTTCAACACACATGGCTCTGAGCCAACATCTGTGCTGCAGCAAGGAAGGGGTCCACTTAACCAGGATACCTCCATTTTTCTATGGTCTACTACTACTGCTCAAAAAATACTAAATCCAAAAAAAAGGCATTAACGACAAGTGAATTTCAGTCACTCATTATAGATATGCTTAGTGTTATGAAGTAATGTGTTGAGAGACAAACCTCCAAAAATCTGGGTGTCTCGACTGGAGCTGGGAGAAAAAAGCTGAAACTGATATTGATTAAATTGTATACTGAGGGCCAAGCGTGGGCTAGCTTTTACATAACATTATTTCATTTAATTTTCACAACTTTTTCCTGAGGTAGGTATTTCTATTATCCTCATTTACAGATTCAGAAACCTAGACTAGACAAAATTAAGTTAATTATCCGAGGTCACGCAGGTAAGTGGGATAAGCTTTCTCTACCAAGATGCCTTTCCCAGAGCCAAGGGAAGGAAATCACTGACAAGAGGCACTCATGGCAGGAGGTCCTGAGTCCCCTTGTAGGAGTCTCCCCCATAATATCCCTCAAGACTGTGTCCAGTAGAGTTTTAATCATTTCAGAGTCAGGCCTCTTTTTCATTGTCCTTACAGAGAGGCCTCCAGAATTTCACATCTTTAAGGTTTTTCTTCACCAACTGAAGCCTCAAGACTTTTCCTTTGATGTGAATCCAATGTTCCAACTCAGCGCTCCTGACATCAGCTGCTTCCACCCACATATCTCCCCATATGCTGATACCCAACCAACACCATCTGTAGGGCCAGAGATGTTCTGGGTCCCTCTGCTCTGAATAAGAACCCTGACTAAGGAGTGAAGGAACTTCAGGGCCATTGAAAAAGCCACTTTATGCTTCATAGTCTCATTAACCATTCCTTCCTGTTCCTTCACACTGCTGAGAATAGGGTACACATCCTCATTGGTAAGGAGGAGAACAAGGAGGTGCCGGTCTTGAGGATGCTGCCCACCATGGAGAGAAAATACTGTCTGAAGGAGCTAGGATATAAGTCATCACTAGAGAAGTTTCCAGGGAAGGGTGTTACCACCTTTCTCCAGGGTAAACCGGAGTTCTGTGGGGACCCACTAGTTCCCCGATTCTCATCCCATCGTTACACCCACTGGCCTAAACTAATCAATATAACTTCTTTTCCTGAGCACAGTGACCACTCCAGGAATGAGCAGGCAACTTAGTCAATAAAAGAAAAGCCCAGGATCCCTTTTCTGATCATCCAGAAAAGGAGCTCTTACATCGACCCCCATTCTAGACAGAAGCTAAGCAGAGTGAGGTGTGGAGCTGCTGCACAAACCCTGTGACCATGAGGCAAGAGAACAGAACTGAGCTGAACAATGAGAACGTGAAACGTGGCAACTTGACATGAGACTCTGCATCACGCTGTACCTCAGTTCAGAGCAACCCCCAGACTTTCTCCGTATGGACTCCACTAAAATTCCCTTTCGGCCTAAAGCTATTTAGGTTGGGTTTCCAGTCACTTATAATCAAAATAGACCTGACAGAGCACTGTAACTACAAAAGGTCTCAGGGTCATAATGTGTAATGGAGATAACAGAGATTGAAGTCTACCTTTCCAACAATCTCCATTTCTGTGCCATTTTATTGACTATTGCCTTTTAGCCTCTTGATCAGAACTGGCCCTGAGAAAATCAAGAAGCAGGCCCAAATCATCTTGAATGCCCTCTGCCTCTTCAACCATCTCAGGTGCCAAATGTTTGAATGTTAAATGTGTATCAAGATGTTAAGGATGTTTGCCCCTTCACAGGAATAGCCTAACTGTATGAGGGTGATGCTCAATTCAAAGGAAGGGCCAGGCCATTGAGTGAGTGAGTCCACAACCAGTGGAGATATTTGGGTGTGTGTGTCTCCTGCTCCCTGATCACACTTCTTGCCTCTCTGCACTCATCATGTGTTGTGCACATTAGCTCTGTGACATTATGCAAGGTACTGAATGACCCAGTGTCCCAGTTTCCTCACCTCTGAAACGGGGATTATAGTCTCACAGAGTTGTTGTGACAATGCAATGACTCAAGCATGTACAGCATATAGAACAATACCTGGCATAGAGTAAGCACTATCTATATCAGCGCCTGTTCTCATTATTATTAGGGTGGACATTACCATTCAGGTTGTACACTCCTGGGTGGTAGACGATATGACTTACTTTTCTTTGTATTTATAGCAACCAATCCAGCATCTGGCTCCAGAAGAATTTATTGAATGAATGGCCCTCGGTAGGAGTGCTTTAAAGAGATTCATGTATGTATGTTTCATCCCGTGGTATTGTGATTGGGTCTCTAATAATGGAATTCCAAGACCTGAAGTAGGGTATTGTGGGAGATCCTTGGGCAGGTCATCCATCCTCACTTTGATAGTTTCGATTAATATCTAAGAAACAAATAAGTTGGGTGGGATAGCCATTCAGGAACAGCTCTGGACCTGAGATGGAACCCACATCCCACTCGACCAGAAGCCTCTAGCCTCAACCTGACTTATGACCCTGGCTTAACATGTTTCTTCATTCCTGCAACATGCAGAGGGGAGCCCCAACAGGAATTCTCTCCCCTTCCTGCCTTGAGAACTGTTAGACTCATGAGAATTTTCTGAGCAGATACTGGTCTTGCAACCTCCTAAAGTCAGCTCCTCAGAGGCACCTGTAGAGAAGACTCATTCTTCGGTCCCTAGGCTGCCATCAAATGGATAGAGAGTTGTGAGCTGTCAGCAAGGTGTTTGTTTTCTGAGGGAAAGAACCTTGAGCAAAGATACAGTAAAAGGAAAATTTGTTGCAAGGCAAATGAGGGGAGGAAGGCAGTTTGATGGAGAAAGAGATTCACCACCAAAGAAAAAAGCATTTTTATATGCTAATTTCTCTTGCATGTGGACTCACTAGTCCCATGCCGTGTTAAACAATTTCTTCTATTATCTTCTTGTTCTGACATATGCTTGCAAGATCAGAAGTGTAAACAGGTAATTCAATCGGGTGAGTAAATCGTCTCTCCTCCCTGCCAAACTGCTAAGCAGGCACTTGTGGCACTACGCAGGCTTAGATCAGGTTTCCCAGAGGCTGGCTAAATGAGGATGGTAAAATGAGATCTCAGAGGAGTAGGGAAGAGTATAGTATCTCCATCAGGACATGGGAAGACTCGGGGAGGTCTTCCCTGTGCATATAAGAACCTTGGGTGACATATACTTGTTAAACGTCTCCATAAAATGGAAATAGGTGACCTCAGACACATAGGAAGTTGAAGGCAAAAGGACCTAGTTCTTTCCAATAAATATTCCTAGAAATACCAACCCATGCCTATCTTACAAACAGGAGAGGTCTGTGACCTCAGAGCCTAAATGTTTCACTCAGTTTCACCTGTCTCATTATCTCATTCTTCATTCCTTCAACGACCATTTGCTGAGTACCTCTTTCTGCCATGCATGACAAAGCAGCCCTTCGAAGGGTCCAGTGCGGGATGTGGCAGCACTGGAACACTGAGATGAACAGGATGGCGTGGGCCTAAGAGAGATTTGGATATAAAATCAACAGGACTTTGTTGACTGAGGGGATGTGTAAAGGCAGCACAGAAAGGCTGAGCGGCAAGAAAAAAAAGAGAGGGAAAGACTTGGAATCCAGGATTATTCTCAAGTGTAACTGGGTGTTGTGTGACGTCACTCACAGAGGAACGAAGCACGGGTGAGAAAAGCATCAAGGATGATTGAAGTGTGGGGCTCAGAGTCAACGCTCAGGACTTCCAGTGCCCCTCCGATCCTGGCCGTAATTCTATCAACCGTCAAGTCACTTCCACAGCCCCTTGCACCTGCTAAATCCAATTTGACTCAAAAGCATCCAGAAACAGCCTTCCAAAGCATAGCCCTGGTTTCTCACTAGAATAACAAAGCTTGAATGCCAAATAATTCTGAGGAAGAGCAGTCCCCATGTTCGTGCCTCCTTTCTTATTTGATCTTTGGAAACTTGGAAGGAATGTGTACCCCCATTTCACAGATAAGACTGGGGCTCAGAAATAAAAGTAACTTGTAAAAAAGTAGAATGAGGAACAGTAGTTACAAGGCCCAGACCAAACTTGTGTCTCCTGATTCCTCCTACCTAAGACAGTATTCTTTCTCGTAAAACACTTACATGCTGCTTCTCTGAGAAAGGAAAAAACACACAAGCTCTATGTTTTGATGGGCCAAACACCAAGCTCCCTACTCATGACCTCAGCGTATGCCGCTAGATGCAAATACCCCTTAAGCAAACAACACATGCATCCTATTAGAATCATTTGAAAGGCTTCCGATCCCTGACACCCTGTCTCCTTGCATCCTGCTTTAACTCTGTGCAGCTCCTTATCTTTAAGATCCAAGTTATGCTGGAGAGTATGGCCAGGAGCCAATGTCAATGGACTATTAGGGGTGCAGGGTTTGTGCAACCTCAGAACAGAGATAGGGAATCTTGGGAGCACCAGGGGAAGGACCACCACTGATGCAACCCCACTCTATGGCTGCTCTCGTTCTGCCTCACTAATCTAGAACCCTCTGTAGTCCAGGAGGGAGCTTTCGAGCTGCAGCACTGCGGTGCCAAGGGTCAGAAGGCAGAGGTAAAAACACATAGTTGGCAAATCAGAGTTGCAAGCCTGGCATCTTAACTCCTTACCTAGACCCAATTGCTCCCAGTTGCCACCACTGTTCCTGTTGTATTTCTCCCCTTGTGTCTCTAAATCCTCTGCTAGGGACGCTAGTGGGCTGCCAGGCATTCATTCCCCTTCCTCTCACCCTGACTTTCCTCTGGGGAATTTGCCTCTCTGCTCTTTCTCCCATGCACTCTGAGGGAGGGTGCTGAATGGCCTGTTATCTCCTGTCTTCCTCCAGTTATAGTTGGGTTCAATAAGAAAGTGAGCTTAGAAACTGTGGGGGTGCGGGGCTGAAACTCCTGCAGTCATAACCGCTGCTGGGGGGAGGGCTCGCAGCTGCTGCGGAGCGGGGCAGATGGGTCCTAGCAAAGGTCAGACCCTGAGGATAAAATCAGCAACACGGGAGATAAGAACATGTGGAGAAAAATCCAGACCTTTGTGACATTATCTGATCTTTTCAATTACTTGAACTAATAAATCCTCATTGTTTGAGCCAGTTTGAGTTAGGCTTCTTTTGTCCTCTGCTCATCCTTTGAGACCCACTGGAATTTCTACTCCCCCAAGCTCCTTCCATAACCCAACTTTCCAGTCCTTAACATCTCTTACAAAGACTCTTTCTTGGAATGTCTTTCCTTACAAGGGGTAGTGTCATTGGAACAAGCCCATACTTTAAAGTAAACAGAGTTTCAATCATGATTCATCGACTCACTAGCTGGACAGTCTTAGGGATAGGTGCTTCAAACATGAGTCTCAGTTTCCTCATTCATGAAATGGGATAAAACTCTTTTCCCACCCAAGAGGAATAAATGAGACAATGAAACAGCACCTGCTTTGTGGGTAGCAGAGTTTCCTGCTTGGGGATAAGGGACCCCTGAAATAGACTGCCAAATATGCCAAGAACTTGACCTACACAAAGGGACATTAAGTCAATATTTTTGTACTCGCCAAGTGAATAACTGTGCCCCTCTACCAACTCCAGGTCAGAGCCCAGGAATATTAGCTGAGCCGAGTCGACCCAGCATGTAAAGCATCTGTCCACAATGCACTTGGCTCCAAGCCAGGCTCCCAGCCCTGGCAGTTGCAGGAATTCATCAGCATACCCGGAACCCCTCCTTTCAATCCCCAGCACCAACTCAAAAGGCAATTCAAGCTGCAGGCAGCCTGTGTCGTTATTATGTAAACTGCGGCCAGTGACAAACACACTGAGCAGCAGAGGAAGTGATCAGCAATAATAGAATATTTTAGTAGCCCAGAAAATAATGGAATATTTTATTAAGCAGGATGGGAAGGGAAACCATGCTCTTCCTGTTTTGGTTTCAAAGAGGGTAAGAAAAAGTAAGCAAAGCACCGTGTAGCTATAAAAGAGCAGCCCAGCCTAAAGAATGAAGAAAGACCACCTAATTATCTGCTTGATCACTTCCCAAGGGCAAAATGTGCAACCAGCCCTTCATGTATTAGTCACCTGGATGACTGTTACCTGCCCTTTGCTAGTTTTACCTCATGGGACTCCAAGAGAGCAAGGCCAGAGCATCTGTCTACTTTTCTCCATGTCCTCAGTATCAGGTGTGAGGTTTGTAGAAGAGGGGGTTGAAATAAATGCTTAAATTAAAAATTATGATTACTCCCACATTTCAGTTATCTGTTGGCCATGTCAACTGCAGAACCACAGAAAATCAACCTTTGGATGAAGGCTTATCTCTAATGATGCTAGTCTGTATTATAAGCTGCCTGAAATTCTTCTGGAACCAGATGGTGAATGAATGAATGAATGAATGAATGAATGAATGGAAGGGAGGGAGGGAAGGTGGGGAGACAGAGAAAAGGAAGAAGGGAGAGACTAATATGAGTGAGTGAGATGGGGGAAGGGGGGATGGATTGGGGCAGGGGCAAGGGGTGGCATGTGGCGGGTAGGTAGGTAGGTAGGTAGGCAGGAGTGTGTAGGGTAGGTAGATAGACAGACAGACAGACAGACAGACAAATAGGTAGGCTCTATTTGTGTGTCCCTGTTCAATGATCCCACTTAAGAATATTACTCTACTGTTCAACAGAACTCATCTCTTTGTAATTTACACACCAATCAGCATGAACCTCTCTTGTTACTCCACCTGGTCATTCGACACAGGACCTATCCTATCAATCTGAGCTCTCCTCGAAAGTACACATTGTGGTACTAATATGCTATCAACATGCATGCATTGAGTATCCACTCTGATCCATGCACTGAACTGAACGAGGCATACTCCCTCATTCCCACAAGCTGGTTACGATCATCATAATAATTACCTCCAGGGTGATATCACAATTTCTACCAAATTCCAGAGCAGTAGAAAACTAACTTTCCCCACTGCAAGTTTGTATTCCCTCATTCCTATCCCTTTCCTGGACATTCCCTCACCCCCAAGGACGCCAACGCAGGAGCCTCTGGAAACTGGGAGGCTACAGAGAACATCTGGTGCACCAAGGGAATGTGTTTGTCTCAGCCCAGCTCAAAATAGTATCTGACAAGCTTGAATCACACAAGTTCTCAAAAACTCACAAGAAATAACCTAAGAAATCTATAGCTGCCTCCTCTAATTTCACTCCCTGTCTGGCTGCTTATTGACTTCTGCAGCCTGTATTGACAACGTGCAGCCCTGCTTCTGTCTGCCTGCTCTCATGCAGTGGTAACTACAGAAGGAAAAAAAAAAAGAAAAAGAAAGAAAAATTGGGAAGATCACAGGTATAACTCATGCCAAAGACCCTGTTCTGGTGTCAGGCACCAGCCTAGAGGCACAATTTCCAAGAAAAATGAAAGATTGATTAGAGAGAAAATGCCTGAGTCCCCTTCCCTTCCTTTTGTTCATGCCCCAGGACCACACAGGGCTGCTTCCAACCTCTGCTCCACATTTAAGCTTTCAGATACCACTTTTGCACCAATAAAATATGTCCAATTAAGAAAATGGGGTACAGCCCACCCCCACCACAGCTCACATACCTTTTTTCTTAAAGGTGACCTAAAAGACTTACCTGACAAGCTCGAGTTAATTTCACTGCAGAAATGGAAGTGCAGGGTGCATATCTCTTGGAAAGCACAACCTCAGGGAGCAGAAACAGCGAAGAGAGGGACCACAACATTCCCTAAGCCCTCCAGTCCTGTGTCTCTCCCGGAGCAATTGATAATCTCACTAACACCTACAACAGTGTGCAGGAAGCTGCTTTCCTAACACCGCCCTCGGTGTTCGTGATTTTGCAACTCTCTCACCCTTCGAATCTTAGTGCAGCGCTGGCAATTAGAAACCTGCACACATCTGGGGCCTGGGACAGGGTGCTTTGTGCATACATTTGGGGAGCTTCAGCCAGCAAAGGGGACTCTCAGCAGCCTTATCCTCTCCCAGGGGATTTCTCTGATTCTGCAGATTGTGTCATGCCAAACCTACCTCCTTGCTCAGTGTGAATCACTGACTCAGGAAGTCTCATGGACCGAAGATTCCCAGAATGCGAGCTCTGTATCAGGGGGATCTACTTTCCTATTAGCCACAACTGTTACATAACTACGTTGATTAAAATGTATGACTAGAGAGGACATTATGAAGCTGAACTGCTCTTGCAACAAGCAGAAGTCAGGGCAACAGCCAGCATTCTTTCTAACAGCAAACAGTTCCCTGGGGCCCCTTCTTCCCATTGGCTGTTTCGGAGTTTTAAGTCAGCAGTAAACATTTGGAATACTCTGAGAGAAATGCAAGGATCTTGAAATGCCCTTGTTTCAGACCTGTGACATAGCTCATTTAGGAGTCATCAATCCCTGACCTAATCTCAGGGTTAGCTGAACCATCCGGGATATTTTGGATTGAATCTGTCACTTCTTTGCTCCTACCTTAGACAAGAAGCCAAAATTAGTGGGTAGGATGCTATAGATGGGTTTATATGTAATGCTAACAAGTATAGATTCAGTTATTACCCAAACCTCTCACAGGGAAAGAGCATCATTTTTTAATTATTTCTTGTTAATACTATTAATAATAGAAGTAGCCTTTATTATGTTGCAAATGCTATTCATAGCACTTTTCATGTAATATCTCATTCAATATCCCAATAATTTTATGAGATATGTGTGATTAGTATTCTCCTTATTTTAGAAATGAGGATACTGGTGTTGGGGATGCTAAGTAATCTGCCCATGGTCACATGATCATGGATAGTTTCAGAATTTTAATCCAGACCCATCAAACTTTGGAACAAGTAACTTTAACTGCCTTGCTCTGCCACATTATATAGGTGCTCAGAGTAAACCCTAAATTACTTATATCTTTCATATTTGAAGTCCATGACCATTTATGTGTAACTCGCCCTCAGGTTATTCTTTTGCTATATAAAAAGGTTTAAAGAATAGTGTCATGTGCTCAAGATCTTAGAAAGGATGACCAAGTTTCTTAAAAGAGAAAATAGTTTCTAAGCCATTGTACAGCACTTATTTGCTTATAATTCATGTAAATATAAAAATCCTAAGAGTTATTATATATTCAACAAAAAATACTGATAAATCCATTTCATAAATCATTATTCTCATCACTGAATGCTCTTGAATGTGATTTTTTAATACTAAGCAATTGTTTATTCTAACTTTTCACTAATTTAGACTTTTCTTGTTATCAAAAAGTGTCAATTTTACTTTTCTTGTAGATTTTTTCTTCATAGACGTTAGCTTATTAATACTCATACTATCCTCACAGCAGATAGAAAGATGAGGCAGTGGCACCTGCCTCATCCTATCAACATTTAGAAGAACACGCATAGACCCTAAGCAGGTCAGTGGCACACAATGTACAATGCATAACAAACCACATCATTCATAATAGTTCATCACCCATTCAGTGATTCATCACTTGCTACATCCAGTGAGACTGAAACACCATTTTAAAGAGCACTATAACTCACTCTTTAAAGTCATGTGACTTTGGAATCCAGCAAACCTAGGATTAAATCCAGGCTCTGTAACTTACTACATAAAATTACCAAAACTAGTTACTTACAAACTAATAAATGTATTCCTGTCCCACATTGCATTTTGGACTGTGCCAATTAGTTCACTGATTAAATCAGAGTTAAATGTGAGTTATAGATTTAATCTTCATGTAGGCCAGTTAGCTTCATTCAGGTTAGAGAGTGGTCCATGCCAGACACTGGCTATTTGTGCAAACGAAGGGGTATGATGTCTGCCTTTCGTCACAGAAATTCGAGGAAGAATACAGAGGAGACTGGGAGATGGTGAAGATGAATCATGATAATGCATCACTAGCAATCAGAGAGAAACTCAATGTATGTGCCCAATTTAGCAGTCATTCAACCATTTCCTTAAAAACGTTGTTGAGTATATCTCAAGAAGACTGAGACCAAGATTTGCATACTAAATCCATAATTTAGGGAATCATGAGGTTTAATTAAATGATGCCTGTAAGGCATCATGCACAGTCCAGGGAATGAGTAGTTGAAATGCCTTCAAGATCCTTCACCAGCTCACTAGAATCCAAGCCTTTTGAGGATTCTTAGGTGGACATATTTTTATAGTGCCTTTTCCCATGTTTTTAATCCCATGAAACCAACTAAATACTTGAGGGTTAGTAGACTGACGGCTAGGCAAAATTTTTATAAAAGATTCCCATAAAGCTCAAGAAGGGAAAACTGTTGCCTACTGGGGAAGAAGGGAGGGAATGTTAAATCCCAAACACACAACCAGTAAAAATACCATCAAATAAAAGAAGTCAGCTCAAACTTTCTTTAGAAGTCACTAAAATTTTCAGACTAATCTTTCTGCCTTTTACCTACTGCATTAGGAATGGAATAGATGGATGGAATAACTGCTACTTCTTGACTCGAAGGTCAACTCATAATAAGAGACTGCTATATTTTTTCTATTTCTGAGAGAAATTTCCCATCAAGGAGAAAAATATCTTTTTCTGCCATGGCCACACTATCCCCTTTCGATAGTCCCAGTAGAATAAAGTAAAATGTTTTGCAGTTATTTCTCTGCAAAACCCAAAATTGAGGGAAAAGAAAAAGAACAAAACTCAAAATAGCCAATCATTTTAGTTTCTGTTCCTTTTGCCTTAAAAGTAAATAACAATGAATGCGGTATAGATGAAAAGTCCCAGAAAATTTCCCCTCATTACAATTCATTCTATTTTCCCTCTGAACTATTAGCATATTGAAAATGCTTTGCATTTTTCCAGAGGACTTGTTCTCCAGTTCCACAAACAGGACAACTCAATGGCTAGAGGCAACAGTAACATAAGCAACTGAAGACCATGACAGTACTATGGACATTCTAAGGATCAAGCAAATACAAATTACTGTCAAAAATAGCCAATGCGTAGCCAGTTATTAAGGCCCAGCTAAGCATGGGTTCACAAGGCAGCAGATAAAAGCTGAGTGTGATAGGGCAGGGCAGAGTAGTTGGAGGCTGGAAGCAGAATAAGTGTAAACAGAAAAAAGGTTCCAGGCTATGAGTAGTGGTAAGACAAGATGAAAAATTCTCATCCCCTGAGCTAGAGAGCTTTGAGGAAAGTCTGGTACCTTAGATAGCTCTCTGGGGGCCTTACTTTGAGTCCCTGAAGTCAGCCTATAACTGACCATCCGATGATCTATCAGTTATACATTTTTGAGATGCTTTGGTGTGTTTGAAAGAAATGCACAGGCTTTCACTTCAGGGAGAATGGAATAGACACACTTATTCCTCTTCCTTCTATTAAGTGCACCCCCAAAACCATAAACATTATATATAAAACAAACCTAAAAAGACTGAAAAAATTGAGAGATGGTTAACTTAGTAAAGAATGACTTAACAATTAGTTCTCCGGGTTTTTTTCCTCATCTATCTCAGACTAAATGCTGGAGAACTTGGATGGGGAACACCATAGAGTACAAATGGAAAAAAAAAAAAAGGCCCCATCAAAAGCCTACTATTTCCGGCTAAAAAAACTCAGGAAATGTCTAGGAATACAGAAAACTTTTAAAAAATTTTTCAATTACAGTTGACATATATTGATTTCAGGTATAAATTATAGTGATTAGACATTTATATAATAATTGCTATACTCTAATCAAATGCCAGAGAACAAGTGTGGTTCCACCTGTGGTTCTACCCAGATCAACAAAGACCAAAGCCTATCCTTGCCAGGCTTTAATGAGGCATCCTAACCTTCCTACCTGACCTGTGTGGTATCAGAGAAGGCCAAGTGAGGGACAAGACTTTCATCTCTGTCATGCAATAACAAAAACTCCTCATCTACATTGGTGTCAACTGAGACCACATGGGGAGCCTGGATTGTTTTTTTTTACTCCAACTTGGCAGCAGCAAGGCACCACTCTCCATCCTCTCAAGGTTTGTTTCAGAGGAGACCTCTCACTACCACCCAGTGGTAATGAGGCAATTCTTCTACCACCATAAGAGTATAAGTGGAGGCCAGATGAGGAGCAGTAACCAGGCATCCCTACCACTCCCAGACAGGGAGGTATCAGTAGAAGCCTAGTGGGGAGATAGGTCTCCAAACTCTACCCAGGAGTAACAAGCCCCATCCTCAGGTATCAGTGGTGAGTTGGGAACCTCGACTTCTACATCCATCAGGCAGTAAGAAGGTGGCTCCCCCCATCTTTCCCTGACAGAACAATGTCAGACAGAGCCAGGTAAAATAGAAAGTTTAAATAAGAATCAGAGTCTCGTAACATGCTAACTAAAATGTTCGGAGTTCAATTAAAGATTATGAGTCATAGCAAGAACAAAGATAATCTCAAAAGGAATGAAAAGAGACATCAATAAATGCCAACAGTGAGATAACAGAGATGTTAGAATTATGTGACAAAGATTTTAAAATGGCCATCACAAAAGTGCTTCAATGAGCAATTACAAACATACTTGAAACAAATGAAAAAGTAGTCTCAGGAAAGAGATAAAAGTATCAGCAAATAAAGAAACAGTATAAATAAAACAAAATGGATATTTTAGAACTGAAGAAACAAAATAACCAAATGAAAAGCTCGGTGAATGAACGTAACAGCAGACTGGAGGACAGGGAGGCAAAAATCATTGAACTGGATGATAGAATAGAAATGACCTAACCCGAACAACAGAGAGAATAGAGAAAAAAAAATGAACAGAGCCATAGGGACCTATGGACTATAACAAAAGATGTTAACATTTATGTCACTGAAGTCCCAGGAAGAAAGGAGAAAGGAGGCATGACAAAAAAGTACTCGAAAAAGTAATCACTTTAAACTTGACAAATTTGGTAAGAGATATTGACCTATAGATTCAAGAAGATAAGTGATCCACAATCAGATTAAATCCCCAAAAAATCCACATCATGATATATGCAATAGACTAAACTGTGTCTTCAACAATTCCTATGTGGAGGCCCGAACCCCAGCATAACTGTTTTTGGAAACAGGACTTTTAAGGAGGCAGTTAAGGTTAAATGAGGCCATATGAGTCGGGCCCTAATCCAATAGAATTAGTGGCCTTATTAGAGAGAGAGACCTCTCTCCACCTCCAAATGAGGACTTAGCAAGAAAAAGACATCTACAAGCTGGAAAGAGAGCTCTCACCAGAACCCAACCATGCGAGCATCCTGACCTCAGACGTCCAGCTTCCAGAACTGTGATAAAATGAATTTCTGTTGTTTAAGCCACCTGGTTTATGGTATGGCATCATAGTCAAACTTCCAAAATTAAGAAGAAAAAAATTTGACAAAGTCAGAGAAAATATGGCACATTAATAGAAAAATAATTTAAATGACAGTAGATTTCCCATCGGAAACCTTAGAGACCAGAAGCAGCAGTGTAACGTTTTTCAAATGTTGAAAGAAAAACAACTGTCAAACTAGAATCTTTAATGAAAATGTCCTTCATGAATTAGGGGAAATTAAGATAATTTCGGATGAAAGAACATTTTAAAAATTTGTTGCCAGCTCAGCTATCTTAAAATAATGGCTAAGGAAGTTCTGCAAATAGAAGGAATAATAAAAGAATCTTAAAACGTTAAGAAGGAAGGAACAACACAGTAACCCAAAATATAGGTCGGTAGATTTTTTTGTCTCTCCTTGACTCTTTTAAATTATGTCTGACAATTGAAGTAAAAATTATAACACAGTCTGATGTAGTTCTAAATGCATGTAAACAAATATTCAAGGTTATATTGTAAGTGCGAGAGGGTAAAGAGACACAAAGGGAGGTTTGTGAGTTTCTACACTTACATAAAGTATTGAAATGATGACACCAGTAGACTATGGGGTGGGTGTGTGTGTGTGTGTGTGTGTGTGCGCGTGCGCGCACGCACGTGTGTTGCTGTGTAGTACCCAAAGCAACCACTAAAAAGTTATACAAAAAAGTACATTTAAAACACTGCAGATAAGTCAAAATACTAAATCTAAAAATGTTCAAGTAATCAACAAAAAGGCAGGACAAAGAAAAGATAAATAAATAGAACAAACAGGAAAAAAACCCCAATAGAATGGTAACCTTCAGGCCTAACATATAAATAATGACATTAAATATAAAAGGTCTAAATATATGAACTAAAAGACAGAGAATGGCAGGACAGATTAAAGACATGACCCAACTAAATGCTATCTAGAAGAAACTCACTTCCAAAATGTTGATACAGACAGAATGAAAGTCAAATGATGAAAACACATATATCATGAGAACGTTAATCAAAAGAAGCATGACTGGCTTTATTAACATCAAGTAAATTAGACTTCGGAGCAAAACAATTACCATATACAGACAGGATTATTATATAGTGAAAAGATCAATCCACCAAAAAGACATAATCCTAAATGTGAATGCACCAAACAACAGGGTTACAAAACACAAGCAAAAACTGTTCAAAATGAAAGGAGAAATAGACAAATCCAATTATAGTTGGAAATTACATACCCCTTTCCCAACAACTGACAAAACAAGTAGATAGAAAATCAAAAATATATGGAATAACTCTATAACACCATCAACCAACAATATCTAATTGACACTTATGGAACACCTCACTCAAAAGTAGAAGAATACACAGTATTTTCAAGTGTCCATGGAATATATACCAAAAATAACTCACATCCTGGGCCATGAAACATACCCGAAAAAATATTAAAAGAATTGAAATCAAACAGAGTGTATTCTTCAAAGTGAAATATAATTACAAAGAAATAATAGGAAATTCTCCAAACAGTTGTAAACCAAACAGGACATTTCTAAATAACATAAGTCAAAAACCAACTCTCAAGAACCAAATAATACATTAAACTAAAAGCAAGTAAATATATAACATGTCAAAATTTGTGGGATATAGTCAAAGCAGGGCTGAAAGGGAAATTTACAGCACTAACTACATGTATTAGAAAAGTGTAAAGTCTCAAATCAATCAACTCTCTCGCATTTCAGGAATCTAGAAAGAGTAAAATAAATCCAAATGCAGGGAAAAGAAAGAATAAAGATATGAGCAACTAATGAAAATAGAAAAACCACCTAGAAAATTAATGAAACAAAGAGTCTTTGAAAAGACTAATAAAATTGGAAAAACCTTGCCAAGACAGAGGAAGAAATGAGAGAAGACACAAACTATCAATATCAAGAATGAAATAGAAACTATCACTATACACCCTGCAGACTCCAAAAGAATAAGAAAGAAATACTACAAACAATTCTACATACATAAATTTGGCAATTTAAGTGAAATATGCCAGTTCTTCAAAAAACACTACCACAATTCACTCAGTATGAAATAGACAATTTGAATAGTCACTTAGCTATTAAGGAAATTGAATTTATAAATAAAATACTTCCTAAAATGAGATCTTTAGGCTCAGATGGTCGTACTAGATAATTCTACCAAAAAATTAAAGATTTAACAATTATTCTATAGAACAGATTACTGACAACAGAGGAGGAGGGAACACTACCATTTATTTTATGAAGCTAGTATTACCCTGATACCAGAATGAGACAAAGTACAAAAAAAGCACAAAAAGGAAAGCTACAGATCAATAGCTTTCCTGACTAGAGAAATAGAAATTCTTTTTAAAATATTCACAAATAGAATTTAGCGATATATCCAAAGAATTATATACTATGACCAGCTGGGTTTATTCCAAGGATGCAAGGTTGGTTAAATATTCAAAAATGTATCAGTGTGATTCACTATGTCATCAGGCTAAAGAAAATTCACATAATTATATCAATTGATGCAGAAAAAGCTTTTAACAAAAAGGTAACATCCACTCATGATATATATAAAAAAAAAATCTCAGAAAAATTAGAATAAAAAAGAACTTCCCGATCTTGACAGAGAGCATTGACAAAAACGACTACACTTAACAATGGCAAATGACTGAATGTCTCCTCTTAAGATCAGAAACAAGCCAAGGATGTCTCACATTCTTATTCAACAATGTATTGGAAGTTCTATCCAGTGAAATAAAGCAAGAAAAGAAAATGCATACGGAATTGAAGAAAGAAAGAAAACTACCCTTATTTGCAGATGATTTTCTACAGAGAAAAAAAACAAGGAAACACACACAGACACCTACAACTAATATGTGAGTTTGGCAAGATCACAAAACACCAGATAAACCTATAAAAATCTCCTGTATTTCTACATACTAAAAATAAACATGTGAATGCCATAATTTAAAATATAACATTTATAATTTACTTAGAAAATATTTAGTACTTAGATATAAATCTAACATTACCTGTATGCTGAAAAATACGCAATGCTGATGATAAAAGTCAGTTTTTAATAAATTTTGAGACATACTATGTTAGTGGATTGGAAAACCTAACATAGTAAATGTTTCAATTCTCCCAAAATGATATGCAGGTCTAACACAAATTCTGCCAAATTTTGGCAAGATTTTTTTGTAGCTATATCAAAGCTTATTTTAAAATTTATATGGAATGGAAAAGGAACTAGAATAGCTAAAATATATTTAAAAAGAAGAATGAAGTAGGAAGAATCAGTCTACCCAATTTCAAAACTTATACAGCTACAGTAATTAAGCCTATAAGGTATTGGTGGAGGATAGACATGTAGACCAATGGAACAGAATAGATAACCCACAAATAGACTTACACAAATACCCTCAACTGAGTTTTGATGTGTATGCAAAGGCAGTTCAAAGGAGAAAAAATTACTCCTTGTAACAAATGCTGCCGGAACAACCATACATCGTATGTTTAGGCAAAAAATCAAATCTTGATTTGTCTCATACTTTATACAAAAATTATCTCAAAATGGATCACAGACTTCAAAGTACAGTAGTACCCCCTTGACCCGAGGGGAATACGTTCCAAGACACACAGTGGATGCTCAAACTTCAGGAAGTACTGAGTCCTATGTATATGTTTTCTGTTCACATCTTCCAGTCACCATTTAATGCCTTTTCCATCCTAACTAAGCACTTATCACACACTGTGGCCAAAATTTTTGCAGTTTGAGGTGTGACAGCAAAACTAGCATGAATTTTTTTCCTTCCTCACACTTCGCAGACAGAATATTTATTCTTACTGTAGATCTTAGCTACCTCAACATATGATTTTTTTTCTCTCCTTATTGAGAACTTTCCACCTTTTCACTTAAAGGCAGCACTTTACGATTTCTCTTTGGCATACCCAAATTGTTAACATCACTACTCTTGCACTTTGAGGCCATTATTAAGTAAAATAAGGCTTACCTGAACACAAGCACTGTAATACCATGACAGTGAATCGGATAACCAAATGGCCACTAAGTAAGTAATGTCCCAGGAGCAACTACCATGTGGACATGCTAGACAAAGGGATAATTCACATCCTGGGCAGGATGGAGCAAGATGGAGTAAGATTTCATCACGCTACTCAGCATGGTGTGCAATTTAAAACTTATGAATTGTTTATTTCTAGAATTTTCCATTTAATATTTTGGGCTGTGATTGACCGTGAATAACTGAACCATGCAAAGCAAAACAACAGCTAAAAAGGGACTACTGTAAAATGTGAAAGTATGAAAATTTTTAAGAAAAAAATGTAAGAGAAATTCTTCAGGATATAGGGCTAGGCAAAGAGTTCTTAGACTTGACACAATTCACAAAAGGAAAACTTGATAAACTGGTCTTCATCGAAATTATAAACCCTTGCTCTGTGAAAGACCATGTAAAAAGAATGAAAAGACAAGCTACAGAATGGGAGAAAATATTTTTTCCCACGTATCTAACAAAAAGCTAGTATCTAGAATATGGAAAGAATTCTCAAAACTCAACAGAAAAAAATCCATTTAGAAAATGGGCAGAAGATCTGAACAGATATTTCATTGAAGAGGCTATACAGATGGCAAACAAGCAGATGAAAAGACATTCGACATCATTAATGATTAGGGAAATGCAAATTAAAACCACGGTGAAATATCAGTACACACTTGTCAGAATGGCTAAAATAAAAAGTAGGGACCAGGCCACTCTGTTAAGAATGTGGAGAAAGTGGATCACAGAGACATTGCTAGTAGGGATATAAAATCATACAGCAGCAACTCTGAGAAACTCTTTGGCTGTTTCATAAAAACCTAAACATGCAACTACCTGGCAATTGCACTACTGAGTATTATTCCAGCAAAATGAAAATGTATGTTCACATAAAAGTTTGTACACGAATGTATATAGCAGCTTTTCCCAGGATAGCCAGATCTGAAAACAACCCAGATATCCTTCAACAGATAAACGGTTAACAAATTGTGGTATTTTGTTAAATGAATAAAGTAAATCCCAAAGGTTGCATAATACATGATTCCATTTGTACATTATTCTTGAAATGGCGAAATTATACAAATGGAAAACAGATTAACTCCCTATTTGAGATAAGTTGCTGGAGTTTAGTGAGGGGGTTAGATGTGAAGAAAGTGGGTCTGGCTATGAAAGGCCAACTTGAAGGATCCTCGTGGTGATGGAAATATTCTGTATCTTGACTCTATTGATGTCAACATCCTGCCTCTGCTATCGTACAAGAGTTTCAGAAGATGTTTATCACAGGAGGAAACTGTAAAAGTACTCGGGATCCTTCTCTATTATTTCTTACAACTGCAAGTGAATATGCAAATATCTCAAAATAAAAGGTTTAATTTTAAAGAAGTAAGCAAAAAGTTCATATGCATTCTCTGATGACTTCACTGGCCGGGTTGTTTCCCTGGAACTCTGTATGTAACATGAGCTCTGCCCCTAACTGCAAGGCATAGTCACTAAAGAATGGTCTTCTCTTTTGTCGTAGATTAGTGAAAATTCTAGAGCTCTGAGAAGATGTTCCTCTCTACCAACTCAACCCCAGGCCTCAGATTCTCAAAGATAATACGAAGCAAGTCTCTCTTTCTTTTACCCACTTTACAATACTCTAGGAATTACAATTATTCTTTCGGTGAATAAAATGTCTTTAATATTTAGCCTCATTCTTCCCAAACGTAATTTACCATATTTACCAAATATAATTTTATCCTATATGAAGCACTTCTGTCTGCAGGAGATAGTACCCAAACAACTTTCAAAGGGGTAACCAGCATTAAACACTTTTGTTGGACTTCTCTAAGTTCAAAGTCTTCTTGTTGTGATCTGCTGAGATGACTACTTCCTCCAGGAAATACATGTGACCTTTAAAAAAACTTCCTATGAGGAATGAAGGGCAATCAAGCCCTTCCTAGAGAGGAGAAAAATTCCAAGAGGCTAAGTCATTTACTTAAGGTCACTTCAAGGTCATGTGAGGTCTTCTACCTGACTATTTTTCCTATTAGTCAAGATCATCTTCTGCCTCATAACCTCACACCTAGAATAACTTAAAAAGGCATTCATGAAGCTAACCCCAATGGAATTAAATAATTTTGTACATCTTATTTGATAAGGATGAATGACATTTTCCAAACTAAATTATTTCCTTTGGTATTAAGGTAGAAAGGACTTAAAGAAGAAAATGCCATTTTATTCACATTTATTATTGACATAAAGCACTGCGGATCTGGGGATGAGCATGGCAGAGAACCCCAAAAGTGAGATAATGTATAATCTAATTATCATGGCTATGGATGGGGTATAGTAAACATAGCACTGTCTTAGAATCCAAAATCCAA
This sequence comes from Pteropus medius, assembly GCF_902729225.1. Taxonomy (NCBI): domain Eukaryota; kingdom Metazoa; phylum Chordata; class Mammalia; order Chiroptera; family Pteropodidae; genus Pteropus; species Pteropus medius. The sequence continues at coordinate 5,646,519 of NW_024349797.1, read as the reverse complement.
TATTCAGGTTCTGGCTCTGCCACTTGCTATCTTTGTGATATTGGTCACATACATATTCCAGCCTTTAGTGTGTTCATCCATGAAATGACAAGTCATTTCTACCTTGCAGGTAAGAGAGGATTACATAAGACAAGCACAAATGTGTTCTGTAAACAAATGTAAGGCACTGTCATGGTAGGCAGAAACATGCTAGGAATTTGACATTAAACTAAGGCTCATGAAAACTATAATACGACTTCTAGTTCCCCGGGTGAGGTGCTCTAGGCTACTATTCTCCCATCTTCCTATGCTTCCCTCCACCTACAGCCATAAAATAACCTTCGTCACAGGGACCACAATGCAGCTAGTTGCATGTGGCTACTTGATACTCGGTTTGAAGCAATGACCACTAAAAGCATGGAATAACTTTAGAAAACAAATTTTTAAATTGATTTTTCTTTGCCTTTATCTATCTCCTTTTAAATTACAACAAAGAGGAAGAGGAAGAAAAAAACAATTTCAAGTCAAACACTCAATAAACTGGAAATCAAACATAATAAACTGAAAATAGATCTATCTGACTACTGTAAACATTTCTGTCTGTCCCCATCTATCTATCCATCTACTACTTTCCCATCTGTCTTTAAGGAGACAGACAGATACTGAAAATGGGACTTTTTTCTTTTTCTTTTGATGGTGAAGTTAAACCTAATTACCTTAGGGTTCTTATAGAGGAGAAAAAGAAATAAAATGCAGAAGAGTTCTTCCTGCTCCTTGATTTTCACAGGAGTTAAAGGTCAAGATGTGTTTTAATGATTGTCACAGATAGTCCTAAAGGTTTATCCTTGACCTTGGGTTCTCATAGCATTGACCAAGTGTTTCTTGTAGGTGTCATTAGGCCAAGACTGGTAAATGAAAGGGTCAAAGAGTGATCTACCTTCTAGGTCTTACAAGACAGTCTAGGATATGGTAACAAGAAATAAGGAGATTGCTTCTTAGATGTCCAAGTTAAATCTGCCACCGATCTAAACATCTGTATGAAGCCAGAAATTACTATTCAAAAGAGTGAATCCCCTCCTATGTGGCTGACCAGGAGAATGGCCACCAGCTGCCTCACACACACACAGCATTTTCCAATCACTGGTCTTCTGTCCCTGGAGGAATAAGGCACATTCACCATATGAAGAGCTAAGAGGGCTTCCTTTATGAGATCGGAAACTATGGGTTCTTACATTTATAACTGTGCCGGCTCATTGAGTTTGGAGCCAATAAAACGCTATTTTTTAAGCACTATTAATTTCAATTTTTGTGCTGACAATCTTTTTAATTAACTTAATTACTTTTGAATAAAAATGTGTTCGTTTTTAATAATTTTCTATGATTAGAAAATTTATATACATCTGTGTTGCTTACAGTTCAGAAGAAGTAAAAAAAATCACAATTGACCTTAATGCTAATATCCGAAAGGATTCCTTACTGCATTTTGCTCTCTTTTCTTTCCTTCTATTGTTTTTTTTTTTTTCCTACATGTGAATGAAACTATATGGTATATGTAAAGTAGGATGTTTTTTAGGGAGGAAGTCCTTGTTTGATATGAACCAAATTTCTCCTTAATTCTTTAGCAGATTCCTCTCGTCAGTTTGCATGTGTGATAATAACCATGGGCTACTAAACTGTAATAAGTAAACAGAAAGAATGTTGGGCTTTCATCATGTTTTTCCCCAGTTTACATTTTTTTTTGAAAATGAAAGAAAAATCATTTTAATCAAACTGTCTAATTAGCTAAGTACGGAAGCGGAATAACCAAAGTCTTAACCTACTTCTCCAAGAATAGGTGCTGATAAATACAGGTAAAATCAGCAGCATTCTAAACCCTAGAGTTATTGAACCACCAAATGTTACATTTGAAAGAGACCATTTTAGAGTCCAGTGGTTTTCAGACTGTGCTCCAGGGAATCTGGGAGAATCCTTGCAGTACCCGCAAGAGCTTTCAAGGCTTGGGAGAGCAGTGACAGAGCTGGGGAGGGAGGATGGAGAATAGGACTCCAAGCAAAGTGCTCTCCTTCCTCCCTCGTCCTTCCCCCCAAGCAGAGCAGGTCTCCTTTGCACGTTCTACATTTTGGGTATTAAAATAAGATTTCATTTGACAAAACTGATAAACGGTGTAACAAATAAAAGTTGAAAATTGCTGGTGTAGTCCACACCTCTCACATTACAGATTAATGAACTGAGGGTCAGGAATATGAAATGAAATTTCTATAGTCGCACAGCTAATATCAGAACACAGTGGATATTTGTCATTTGGAGGAGGTGAGTGTCCAACATTCCGTCCCCTTCCCATCTTCCAGGAAATCCCTACTATGTATAATATGCTACGAAAGTAGAATTTAGGACTTTTCCTGCACTCAGGCAGCCTTGACATAGGCTCAACAGACTAGATGTTCTTCACCCAATTCTGAGTCTCAACCAAGTGATTGTCAAATAGACTCAGCAGCAGATACCTGGCCAGGTTGTTCCTGCTGCCTAGTCCTCCAATCTCCCTTGGTTCATATCTGTTTTCATCACCTGCTTCTCTAGGCCTCCAGTGATTGTTCTCTTTGACTAAGTCGTGTTTTGTTTAAAGCAGACAGCACTTCCTGATACACAGAATGTGTGCTAGAACCCAGTGCTCCTTACTGCTAATCCACTTCTCTTCCCTTCTCTATTAAGCCAGTTGGCCTTTGCCTCGAAGATCCTATATAGAAGAGTTGCCCTTGGTTGGAAAAATGTACCCCTACTAAGAGACAGCCCTCATTAGGAAATTTTACAAGATCAAGATATAAATTTTTTTCTGGGTTGGAAGTTGGGTAAAGGCAAAGATTAACATTTGCTGAGCACCTACCAAGAGCCAGACATAATTTTCCACCCTATCTGTCTCTGGCAGGTAGACATTATGATCCCTGTTATACTGGTGAGGAAAATTAACCCCAAAGATTGATTAATTTATTAATTGCAGAGTGAAAAATAGAACTCAAAAACTAATGACCTCAAAGTAAAAACAATAAGTTCATACGTCTTAGTGGATTTTATTTTATAATCTAGATTAAAAGTTGTCCCTTAAAAGAGAGAATTACACATATTATAGCGACCTTATCAAGAAATCTCATAAGGTCAATACCTAGGTCCTCTAAGATCAACTCATTTCTATCCGTTTACCAAAAATTATATTAGAGATAGATATAATTAGATAAATGACTATGACAACAACAGAGTGATTTCTTCTCCAAGTATTTCTTGACACTGGTTTTAAACCATGGGAGACTTTTTTAGTGACCGTGTGGGGCTCTCCACTGAGTGGAAGGCTTACCACCGGGGCTGTCTTTGCCCCAACAACTAAACACATTTCCCATTGCTCATGTTCACCCTGTTTTCCATAACTAAATGAGCATGGCCAGAGGAGATTGTGAACAAGCCTTGGCAGAGCAGCATGATAAAACAAAGACACCACGCCAAAAGTGGCCTCCAGTCACTCCCAGTTCGCTCCAAGCACAGATGTCTACTCTCAGATACCAGACACCTGAGGGCAAAGCCTGGCCCCTGATTCACATGTAGGAGGGTTATCCAGGACAGAGTCTGGCACATGGCACCCTTTACTGGAAGGAATTTGATTAATCATTCTCATTACCTTTCAATTCCATGCACCTGAGCTCATTCACCCTCTGCCCAGAACCAGCAGTCAGTGGCTTAAATGGCACATGAACACCCAGACAGACAATGATAAGCAGATGGAGATGGTGTCCCCGCCGCCCCCTTCTGCAATGTGCTCTTAGGTCAGAGAGATCATCCAGACCTTGTAGCACCTCATCAAATCCCTCTGTCCAGCCTTATGGGCCCTAGGAGACAATATCTCTATATACATCCTGAGCACTGTTACTGTAGAATTCTAGGTACAATTTAGAAATGAGGAGGGGGAACAGGGGCCTGCTCAGAACGAAATTTCTCCTTACCAGGAAAAGGGACCAATAAGCATGACCACATGTCAAGAGAAAATAAATAGCAAGGGTCTGCAAGGTAAGCAATACCTACTATTGTAGTATGTGCACATTTGGCCATTTTTCCTTGAGTCTATTTACACATTTCAGGCTCTTCCTAGGATTAACTCTAACCAGAAGACTTTCTAACATTGACTGATAAGCCTTAATAAGCTAGATTTTACATGGCTCAGTCTCACTGGAATATCACAGTTAAAGAAATACATTGGTGAATTTCTTTCCTTAAAGTTCTAGAAAACAAGAAAGGCCTCACAAATACATAGCAAAATGTATTGCTAACAGACATCCTCTTTTTCTATCTACTTTCACACGTCTCATGGCTATTCTGGAGTATTTCTACCCAAGAGCTCACAAATCTTCTCTCTCACTTCAGCTTATCCAACATTTTTCTTCACCTCTCTGATCTCACTGTAGTTCATTATATAAATCTAAGGGGGCAAAGTAGTATTGAACAGACAGCATGTGGTCAGAACACATGTTTTGATTGGCCAATAGTAATTTTTTAATTAAATTTTTATTTTGAGCTACTTACACATTTACATGTATGTGGTAAGAAATCATACAGAGGGATCCCAAGTATCCTTTACCCAGTTTCTCTCAGAGGTAACATTTTGCAGAATCTACAGTAAAATATCACAGCTTGGATACTGACATTGATATAGTCAAGATACAAGACATTTCAATCACAGGGATCCTTTTATAGCTACATCCACTCCCCCTTCCCCATACTCCTGGCTGTTGGAATCTACTAATCTGTTCTGTTTTTGTAATTTTGTCGTTTAAAAAAATGGTATATAAATAGAATCATACAACATGCAACATTTGGAGATTGGCTTTTTTCATTCAGCATAATTCTCTGGAGATACACCCAGATTGTTGCATGTATCAAGTTTGTTCCCTTTTATTACTGGAAAATATTCCATGATATGAATGTAGCATGGCTTGTTTAATCATTTATTCATTGAAGGACATGTGGGCTATCTCTAGTTTGGGGGTTATTAAAAGAATAAAATGTAGAAGCTTTTGTGTAAATATGTCTTCATTTCTCTGAGATAAACGGCCAAGACTGTCACTGCTGAGTAATATGGTAATTGCATGTTTAGTTTTTTTTTTTTTTAAGAATTTACCAAACTGTTTTCTAGAGTGCCTGTATCTTCAGATTATCACCACTAACAGATTAGTGATTCGGTTTCTCCATCTCTTTGCCAGCATTTGGTATGTCACTATTTTTAGCTAGTCTGATAGGTAGTGATATTTCCTTGTGGTTTTAATTTACATTCCCCTAATGGCTAATGATGTTAAACATCTTTTAATGAGTTTATGTGCCATTTGTACATCTATTCAGTGAAATGTCTCTCGATTGCCTGTAGGAGTGTTTTTGTTTTTTTTTTTAACTGTTGTTTGGAGTCTTTTTTATATTATAGATACTAATCCATTGCCAGATATGTGCTTTACAAATATTTTCTCCCATGTCATAGCTTGTCTTTTCATCCTCTTAACAGAATTTCTCACAGAGCGAAAGTTAATTTTGTTAATTTTTCTTTTTAGGAATTGTGCTTTTGGTATCAAGTCTAAGAACTTTTTGTCTAGCCCTAGATCCTAAAAATTTCTTATTTTCTTCTAAAATTTTATATTTTTATATTTCATATTTATGCCTATGTTCCATTTTGGTTTAATTTTTAAATAAATTGTGAGATTTAGGTTGAAGTTTTCCCCATGAATATTAGTTGCTCTAGTACCACCAGTTGAAAAAGATATCTTTCCTCCATTTAACTGCTTTTGCACTTTTTTCAATAATCTTTTGTGCATATTTTAATGGCTCTGTTTCTGAGTTTTCTATTCTGTTCCATTAATCCATCCCTCCACCAAAACCACACAGTCTTAATCACTATATCTATATAATGTCTTAAAATTGAATAGGCTCATTCTCCCCATTTTATTCTTTTTCAGAATCATTTGTTTTTCTAGTTGTTTAATATAAATTTTACAATAATCTTGTCTAGATCTACAAAAGAATCTTACTGAGATTTTGACAGGAATTGTGTTAAACCTGTGTATTAGTTTCTGTGGCTGCTGTAAAAAATTACCACCACTCTGGTGACTTAAAACAATAGAAATTTATTCTCTCATAGTTCTGGAGACCAGAAGTCTGAAATCAAAGTGTCAGCAGGCTGGCATTCCTTTAGGATCTTCTAAGGGAGAATGCTTCCTTGACTCTTCCAGTTTCTAGCACTGGTGGCATTCCTTGGCTTCTGGCTGCATCTCTCTCTCTCTGCTCCATCCTCACATTGCCTTCTGTGTGTCTATGTTCTCCTCTGTGCCTCTTATTAAAATAATTGTAATGGGATTTACACCCACCTTCATAATCCAAGATAATCTCATCATGTCAAGATCCTTAAATTAGTATCTACAAAGACACCTTTTCCAATAAGGTAACATTCACAGGGTTCAAGAATCAAGATTTAGATACATCACTGGGGGAGGTGGATACCATTTAACTCACTACAACCTGGATATCAACGGAAAGAACTGACATTTTTATTATATTAAGTCTTTCAATCCATATTATGATTCTCCATTTATTTAGATCTTCTTTGATTTCTTTCATCAGCATTATGTAGGGTTAGCACATAAGTCACACATATGCTTTGCGGATTTATACCTAAGTATGCCATTGCTTGAACAATTCTAAATGATATATTTTCAATTTTGATGTCCATGTGTTCATTGCTAATATACAGAAATACATTTTTTTTATGTTTAGATTATATCCTGTGACACTGAATTTACTTATTAGTTCTAAGAGAGAAAGGGTTTTTTGGTTGATTTCTTGGGATTTTCTACAAAGACAATCATGTCATCTGCAAATAGGGATAATTTTCTTTCTTTCCAGTTGTGTGCCTTTTATCTCCTCTCTTGCCTCATGCCATTGGCTAGAACTTCCAGCACTATGTTGAATAAGAGCAGTGAGGACAGACATCCTTGGCTTGTTCCCGACCTTGGAAAAAGTATTCAGTTGCCTGTCATTAGCTTTGGGTGCTTGGTAGATACTCTTTATTAAGTTGAAGTTCCCCTCTATTCCTCTTTTTCTGAGAGTTTTGATCATGAATGGGAGTTGAATTTTATGAAGTGCTTTTTCTGCATCAATTGATGTGGTCATGTGATTTTTCTTTAGTTTGTTAAGAGTAGATTAAATTGATTTTCCAATATTAACCCAGCCTTGCATCCCTTGCACCCCACTTATTCATGGTATGTAGTTCTTTTTATATAGTTCTGAAATGATAATATTTTAAGATTTTGTGTCCATATTTATGAAAGATATTGATACTAACTTCATACAGTAATTTGGGAAGTGAACTTTCCTTTTCTATTTTCTGCAAAAGAATGTATACAATTGATGTTAACTCTTCTGCTTGGTCGCATTCTCCAGTGCAACTGTTTAAACCTGGAGATTCCTTTTTGAGGAGTTTTTAAATTATGAGTTCAATTTCCTTAATAATTATATGTCTATTCACATTATCTATTTCATATTGGCTAAGTTATGGTATTTTTTTTTTCAGGAAGTGGTCTATTCTATCAAATTTTTGTGTAAGATTAATTACAATATTTCCTTATTATCTTTTGTTGTCTATGGTACCTGTACCGACCGACATCCTCTATTTTGATATTAGTAATTTGTGTCTTCTCTATTTTCTTGTTTATTATCCAAGCTAGAGGTTTGTCAATTTTATAGACCTTTTCAAGGAACCACCTCTTTTTCTCATTGATTTGTTAAATTGTTTTTCTGTTTTTAATTCCACTAATTTTGTTCTAATCTTTATTCTTTCCTTCTGCTTTTGGATTTACTTTGTTCTTCACTCTGTAGATTCTTGAGGTGTGAGTTGAGATTGATTTGAGACTTTTTCTCTTTTCTAATATATGCATTTAGTTCTATAAATATGCCTGTCAGCACTGCTTTGTCTGTGTCACACAAATTCTGATACATTGCATTTTTTATTTCCATTCAGTTTAATGTATTATTTCTTAAAACTTCCTCTCTGACTCATGGGTTATTTAGAAGTATCTTGTCTAGTTTATAAGTATTTGGAGAATTTCCTGTTATCTTTCTGTCATTGATTTCTAGTTTGATTCCATTTTGGTTGGTGAACATGCTCTGTATGATTTCAATTCTTTTAAATTTGTTGAGGTTTGTTTGTATATGTTCCATGGACACTTGAAAAGTGCATTCTGCTACGGTTGGATGGCGTTGTCTATAAATGTCAATTAGATCCTGTTAGTTGATGGTGTTCAGTTCTTCTTTATTGTTATGGACTAAATTGTGTCCCTTCCCCAAAATTTTATATGTTAAAGCCCTAACCCATAAATGTGACTGTACTTGGAAAAAGGGCTTTTGAAGAGGTAATTAGAGTTAATAAAGGTCATAAAAATGGGCCCTAATCCAAGAGGATCAGTATCCTTTTAAAAGAAAGACGCTAGTGATGTGTGCACACACAGAGAAAAGGTCATGTAAGGATACAATGGGAAGGCAGCCATATGCAAGCCAAGGAGAGAGGCCCCAGGAGAAACAAAACCTACAGACACCTTGAACTTTGACTTCCAGCCTCCAGAATTATGAGAAAATAGATTCGTTAAGCCATCTAGGCTGTGGTATTTTGTCATGGCAGCCTTAGCAGATTAATACATATATCCTTCCTGATTTCCTATCATAGTGGCCTATAAACTGGCTGAGAAGAGAATAAAGTCTCCAGCTATAATTGTGGGTTCATGTATTTCTCCTTTCAGGTTTTGCTCCACATATGTTGCAGCTCTGCTGTTTGATGCATACACTTTAGGACTGCAATCTCTTTCTTGGTGCACTGACTCTTACTAAGTAATGTCTCTCTTTGTCTCTGGTAATAGTCACTGCTCTGAAGTCTAGTTTACCTTTTATTAATAGAGTCACTCCTACCTTCTTTCAATTAATGTTGACATGATATATCTTTTCCCATTTTACTTTCATCCTGCCTATATTATGTTGGAAGTGAGTTTCTTATAGATAGCATATAGTTGGTTCATGTTTTTAAACCATCCTGCCAATCTGTCTTTCAACTGATGTATTTAGATCACTTACATTTGTTTACATTTAACATAATTATTGATATGTTAAGGCGTAAGTCTATTATTTCATTGTCTCTACTCTGTTTTCCATTTCTCTGTTTTCTTTTTCCTGACTTCCTGTTGATTATTTGAATACTTTTTTAGAATTATATTTTGATTTACCAATTGTGTTTTGGAGTATATCTGCATAGTTTTTTAAATGGTAGTTCTAGGCATTATATTATATATACATAACTTACTACGATCATTAGTTTACCAGTTCAAGTGAAGTATAGAAATCTTACCTTCATTCGCCCTCCCCTGTTTATTATATACTTGTCTTAAATACTTCTGTGTTATTGGCTGAAATAGAACAGTTATTTGTAAAACTCTTCTGTCTTGTTAGGCTCCCCCGCTTTCCTATTTGGGGACTAGAGAGAGTAGGTTTTTCTTGGGGCTTTTTTTGTCTATGCCCATTGTCATTTTCAGCTTTTCAGCTTCTTTAGCTCCAAGTCTGGAATACAGAAGGCAAAAAGAAAATTCAAGTAACTCACCATAGTATATTTCCTTGAGTCCCAAGGTCTTTAGGTAATTTGTTCTTTTCTCTGCACCTTTCAGAGTCTTCTTATATTTCATATACAATGTCCAGGGTTTTTAGTTATACTTAATGGATAAAATAGGGACATGTATGTCTACCTAATCTTCCTGAAAGTAGAAGTCCCTATGGCAGTGTTTTTAAAATTGGAATATCTCATATAAAAACAGATCTGTTACTGTTCTTGAAAAATTGGGACATATGGCAATACTGGGTTTGCATTATGCATTCCAACAACATTCTGAGTAGGAGCTGACCTATTTATATGGGGCATGCCACAATTGGAGCCATGCCTCCTCATGGCATTATACCCAACTTGCATCGCTCATTATTATCTTTAACCTCTGTAAGAATTTGACTTTGCAACTTCCTGTGATGCCTCCCTAGTTAAGCACACCCATTTTCCTCCTGCCACTCTAATTTTCTCTCTTCATTCTTTCAATTTTGTATTTCAAAATTCCTGAGAACTGATTTAGCAAAGATGACATTATCTATAGGAGAGTGTATGTGTATGTGTATGCACGTACACAGGCACATATGTGTATTTGAAAGAGGAGTGGAGAGATTGAACACGTGGAAAGGAGAATTTGTACTGAGCTTGGACCATGTAGATTTAGCTTTAAAGAATTCCTTGTCAGTCACAGGAACGGGGAAAAGCTATGAACATCCAACCATTAGTAAACTTCTGTCACATCGTTCTCATCTTTGAGCTGTTGCAATTGTTGTTTACCCACCTGGAACATACTTCCTCAAGACTACTACACATATCGCATTGCACTCAGGTCTCAGGTCAAACGCCATTTACTCAGATGGATCTTCCCTGACTACTTATCTATCTAAAAGAGCCCTTCTCTATTGCCAACAGTTGTCTAGTCTTTACTGTATTTTTCTTTACAGCACCTAATATTACCTGAAAACACATTATTTATATTTTTTTTGTTTATTGCTCATACCTTTGAAGATGGAGACTTCATCTGTCTTACTCATCATTGTATCCCCAGTTCCCAGCACATAATAGGAGCTTAATAAGCATGTAATGAACGGATGAATCATGTTCTGAAACATCTTAATAAGAACACTAACAAATTAGAAAGCGTTCAGCATAGGATGGTGAAACATTTATAACCATAAATATGCTGAACAGCTGAAGGATCTGAGAAAGGAGATACTGGGATGATCACTCTCAAATATTTATTTTTTAATTGAACGAGGGAATAGATAAATATGTCCCATGTCATTCCAAATGGCACTCCTACAGTCAACTTGCAAAGAGACAAATTTGACTCCACTAAAAAGAAGAATTTTCTAATAACTAGGAATTCTTCAACAGTGAAATACAGTGAATTCCTGATCACCAGAGCTGGTTAAGCTGACCTAGACAACCATCTAAAGGGGTCAGTTGTAAAAGAAACACCAGCCTTGTCTGGGAATTTTGACCGAGTAACTTCCAAAGCCCCTTTCAACCCCACAATTCGAACATATTTTCAGGGAGATAGAACTGCACTTTCACTTCTCACAACTCCAGGAGTCATCATAGACAGTATCACTGAGAGAGAGGCTTAGTTTCAGAAGGTTAATTATAGGAAGTTTCAGAAATGTAAAGTCACCAAAAGATTAAGTCCCTGCTAGTATGAAATATGAAATAATTTATTTTTACTTAAGAGTGTGTTACAATTGCACTCAAGGACAGCTAGATTTCTTTAGAAACCAGGATGGGAAACATTTAATAATTTTTCTTTAACAAAGTTATTTTCCCAGTATGGCTTTCAGTTTTAAATGATTAGTGTATTTAATATTATGACTTCAATTTGGGCAACTACTAATTGATGGTGACTGATTATATCTCAAATAAGCATCTGATAACATTATATTGGTTCTAGCACACTTTTATGGAAATTACATTTTTAGGTCTACATGGATTTTTTTAAAGCATTAAATATAATATGAACTATGTCACATGACATTTTTTAAAATACAGACGAGGTTTAAATAACTACAAATTTCTAATTATAATTTGATATGCTCTCACTAACCATTACTTTTAACAACCACCGATTAATGAAGCTTTTCTATTTTAAGCAATGAACCACCGTAAAACTCATACCAAAGATTTCCTTGGAGTCGAAGACCCCTTAGGAACATAAACACTTCTGGCTCAATCTATAGAACTTTAGAAGTTGTTCCTCTAACCTGGTATTTGATCAAAGATCCGAGATCTCGATATCTAGTATTTACAGTATTTTGTAATTCTTATTCCGACTGTAACTAAACACGATTCAGTATGTGGAAAGCCTTAGGACCCACTAAAGATCTATTTTTACCAGCCCATTTTCATGCTTACATGGATTTTTAACCATCCATCTTCTATTTCTCAAACAAACCATAAAAGCTCAATAATTCACATTCCTAACACTGAATAAAAGCACACATTCAAAGCCAAAATTAGAAAATATGTATATTGCAAATATTATTCTGGCAGCTCTAGTTAGCAGTCTCCTTCAGATCCAAGTTAAAAGCCTATATAACATGTAGGTACTTTTCCTCTTGCAGAGATAATACAGTAGAGGTGGGCGATGAGTTCTTCCACCTTGCTTATCAATCCCATTCCAATGGTTCTGCCAAGGATTCAGGAGGGCTCCATCTCATTTGCAGCTGGCTCCAGTCATCCTCTTTCGCCTTGCATTTCTATCATATCACTACTTCTTCCTCCCACTCCCACCCTCACACATCCTCCCTTTGCTGTTGGATAACCACACTGAGGAAAGAATGAGCACTTTTTATCTCTGTTCCATCCAGGAGATACACATAACATTAAGTACTGTCTCCATGAACAGCTGTAATTCGCAGGCATCCCAGAAAGGACACACAACCACATGGCTTTGCCCCTGGTTTACAGATTTCCAGTGAATGTTTTTATATTTAAAACACAGCTATCCCCGCACAGGTGGAATATCTGCTCATCAGCTCAAAGACTTTAAGGACCAAAGGACAGCTTCTATGAGCTACTGCTATAGTGTATGTGCTTCTTCTATGACACCTGCTTCACGGATAACTGCCTGGGGTTGCTTCACTCTATACAGCACCTTCCCCATCTCAGCCCTCCTGCTCCCAACCTATTGACCTCAGAGAAACACACACCTCCATGATGAAAAGGATCCCTTTTCCTTTGGACTTGGCATCCCTGGCCTCTAATGTTTAATATACTTGAGATACTTCAAATGTTACAGTTGCAGGGTTTAAACAGGACAAGGTTATCTGGGTCTTAAGACTGAATTCCAGTTTAGATGCTTCCTTTTCAGGAAGCCCAAAGCCATGGTGACGTCATGAATATTTGATAGAGCTTTGGTGCGTTAACCCAGAAAGAATCCATTATTCTACCTAAGCTTCCTACCCTAAACATTCCAACTGGCCTCTTCCAATATCTTCTGCATTATGCTGCATTACCATTTATTTTTTATAACATATATTTTGCCTAATTTTATTCAAGAAAAAGGGAAAAAACTGTTTAGGGAAAAAAGCTGTTCAAAATATTTGAACACTTACTATGTGTGAGTAGCCGTGTACAATGTTTTCAACATACCTTATAAATTTTTAGATGATCTCAAAGAACTCTACTCTAATAACATGCAGTGCCAATATCTTGCAAGTAATTAAACTGAAAATCAAATCCAGGACTGACTCCATAGAAATTAAGCTTTCCTCTAGGCCATGTTCTCTTACATTGTTCTGCAATTCTATAGAGTATAATTATGTCACTGTGTGTATGTCACAGTATTGATTAAGAGAGACAGACTCTGAAGCCAGAATGCCTAGTCATCACTTCCCAAGACTTTGGACCAGTCGCTTGCTGTGCATCCATTTCCTATAAAACGGGGTATGAGAATAGTGCCTATCTTCCGTAGTTTCAGTGAGGATCAAGTGCATTAATGTAATTATAGCTAAGAACAATACCTGATACATATTAAACACTATGTAAGTATTAGTCATTTTTATAAACCTGACTTCCCACTGGAATACAAACTCTATGAAAATCAGAGAAGTCTACTTTTTATATTCACACTGGTATCAAAATAGGTACTCTACAGTTTGCTAGGTTAATTCTTTTCTTGGCTGATGCCTTTTCCATTCTTTATAACACAATGTAGAAGGAGCTTCATCTATTGAGATCTTTACTCTCACGCTTGTAAGCATTGTTTCCAAAGTTTACAGTTAAGTCTCATCTTAGACATCTATAGTTAACTGGGGTAGACCAGTGATTTTCACTCTCCCCATTTCTTTCCTTTTCTGGTGTGTAGATTATAGACTTTAAATTTAGTATGGTGATTGATATTGCTCTAAGTATGAGGATGATGTAAAATTAAGATCTGTTTATCAATCATTCATTTGCTCACTTATTCATTCATTCACTAGACACTTTTTTATTAGGTGTTGTTATAGGCACTACGGAAAACTAGAGGTGAGTAAAGATAAGGAAAGCAAACAATTCCAATACGATGTAGTAAGTGCTATAACAAATGGAAAACAAGTTGTAAGAACCACTTCATTATTTCAGAGAAAGCATCCCAAGGAGGTAACATTTGAGCAACATCTGGAAGGATAAGGAAGCAGCTGCAACAGAGAAGAGTAAATGAAGAGGGAACATTATGTGCAGTCCACAAAAAAAGTGTACTAATAAAATTGGAGTGAAATCGGTAAGTTCTGTGTGCCTGGAACATGGGCTACATTGGATGAGTGTCAACAATTGAGACAGAAATACTAAGTTTGGAGTCCAGATCACTGCTGGAATGATTGGAATAAGGAGAGGTTGGAGACAAGGAAATTGGTCAGAAGACCAGGAGAGATGGGCAGAATAATGACATGATCGTGGTGTTGGTATTGTGAATGGAGATGTGTGAACGGCTACAACAGATCCTCAAAAAGTAGCTTGGGCTGCACTGGAGACAAGTGAACAGTGAGGGGGAAAAAAGATGACCCCAAATACCCTACTTTGCATTTTTCAATGATGTATTTAACATGAGCAGACTCACGTGGTGAATTTTTTTTTTTTTAACTAGGATAATGAGTACATAGAACCCCTCTCTAATTAGTGCTTAACTTTTGTTAATTGTAATTATTGAGCCTCATCCTTTTAGCCGGTCTTTGGCTGTTGCTTTCACATTTTTCTTCTTTTAACTAGTCCTATAACATCATTAACTACACTTAACTAAATTCTACAGCAAAGTGAGGCCATCTTCTTTACCAGAAGCTATGCCAGCTTCTAAATCTTGACTAGATCCAAAAAAAATCTTGGCTTCCCAAACACACACAACTCTGTCTTGGACTCTGGATCAAGGTATTGCCAATAAGTACCTGTTAAAATGCAAATGGCCCACCTTGGGCTGTTAATACACTATCCCACTTAAAGTATCAGAATAGCAGAGAGAAAGCTAGGAGGACATATTTCGAAGGAACACCCAGAATGAGTTCATTAACATGATTAGAAAGAAAAAACTGTCCAAAGCAGAAAATCTGAGAGGACAGGTAAGGGAGTGGGATGAGGGAAACTAACAAGATAGGAACAGCAATCAAACACCAGGCATTGGGAAACAGGAAGCAAAACTCCAAAAGCGGGACAGGATGGCCATGCTTAAAGAAATCGAGCCTAGCTGGGATTCTAAAGACTGCCTTCACACATATAATAGCATTTTCTTTTGCATAATCGTTTATCAACATTATTGCATCTGGTAGTTCTGCCATTTAACAGCTGTGTGATGTCCGCCACATGACAACCTCTCTGAGCCTCAGTTTCTTCATCTGTAAAGTAAGGATGAAGAGTGAACTTTATCAAATCCATTTCATGGGTGGACAAATTTAGATATAATCTCAGAGCCCCCAAACAGGCAGAACCATGCTGTAGCCAGCACCCTCTGACTCCTCATTCAGTGAGAGTTTCTGTTCAGCTATAGTGCTAACCCAACCTGGAAGATCAGCATATATATATATAATCCCAGGTAAGTACTTTGTAGAACATGAACAAATTTTGTTTACTCTGTAACCCTATTCCAGTTTATAGCTCAACTAGGAGTTCTAGTGATCAGGATGTACCCTTCATGAGTTTACATCCATCTAAACCATATCACAAGTCTTTTTCCAACTGTACAATTTCAGCTCCTCAATTTGAAATGTGCTGGAAACTTCTGTTCTCTGAATACTAACCAGTCTCCCTAATACCTCAGAAATCTATTCTTAGGGGCCTGGGAACTCATAACAGTTCGATATCATCTAAATCCATAGCAGATGGCCACCCCCATGGCATTTTTACATCTTCATTTTTTTCATCCCCATTTTAGGAAGAGACCTCTGGTCATAAACCAGGGCTGGGCTCGTAGGACTCCCACACTCTGCACCCTAGTAACTGGTGGTGTTTTCTACATGGTTTTCTAAGTGCTCTTGAATTTTTCTCTGTGTAAAACATGTTTCACATTGCATGTCCAATTATCAAATCCTCAAACAACATTAATCGGATAAAGGATAAGGAAGGCCAACCTAATTTAGTAAAAAGACTAAATAATGGTATTTTAAATGGTAATTTTCTTACTTTCCCATAGCTAAAACAGCTGAAGTGCTACCTAGTAAAATTTTTGGAGTCCCAGCTTCCAAGAACAGATAGAAGAAGCTTGTAATTAGCATATCGTTTGTAAACAATAGGTATTTACAAAGCCTTTTAAAGTCATTCCCCAAACTTTTGTTGAAACCTACTTAGTGGGAGGAATAAAGGAAACATTTGCCCTTAGTGCTGCAAAAAGTACCCATTTTGACCCTCCCAGCTTTGTTCACATTTTCAATTGCATTATCTAGACCTTGGAAGAAAGTCTTAGAGAGGCAAAAGTTAACTTGGACTCAGGGAAAATCCAAATGAAATCAGGACCAAACTCAGAAAAATGTCAGGAAGTTCCAAACACACATTTCTCAGCCATTCCTTTCTTCTTCCAAAAAACCCTTCCCTAACGCAGATTTGGTTTTACTGAACCAAGTCCTCTATCCTCTATCCTTTGGTCTTGTTTCTCTTGAGATAAATGGCACATATATGAGAGAAGCTTACACACAGGTTCTGCAGAGTAGTTGATGCCTAAATAAATGATTGAGAATTGTAAGCACTGGGGGATGAGAATCAGGTGACTACTAGAACACTGTATGTACTGGGCTTCTTCATTCCTCTAGGGATGGGGGAGGATTGATTTATTGGTTTTATTTAGTCCTTGGAGGTTAGTAACTTCCAGGAGCCAAGGTAGGTCTTAGACTACTATAGAGTAAGTAAGAAAAAGCCAGGAAACCACCTCTGTCTTTTGAGATATGCATATTTTTATAAGTACAACTGGTTCCACCAACTGCCCAGAAGTGCAGAGCAGCAATATAAAGAAAAATGCTGGTTAGTATTCAGAGAACAGAAGTTTCCAGCACATTTCAAATAAAGGAGCTAAAATTGTACAGTCTGAAAGCATGAGGAATGAGAAGCAGACAGTGGCAAAAAGCCCACTAGGTTGGTTGAAGAGCTACAGAGAAACTCTTATCTAGACCGTGGAGGGACAAGATACAACTTCAAACGTGGACCATGAATAACTGGTGCCAAACTGAGGACCTCACTGTGTCTGCGTAAGCTTGAGCCCAGAAAAAACACAGAAAAAAGATAGGAAGGAAATACACCAATGTGATAAAAGTGATTGTGTCTGAATAGTAGGATTATGGGTGAGTATCATTTTTCTTTATGCTTTCTTGTAATTTCAATATTTTCAAAAGCAGCAGGCATTAATTTTAAATACAAAAAAAATTGTTAAATATGCACTTAAAAAAAAAAAAACATTAAATGTTAAGCACAACCATGACCTGAGAACCGGCTGAATAGCAAAGGGAGGGAGAAAGTTCTCTCAGACTTAACTTGTTCTTGCAAATTACTAGCCTAAGTAACCTTCATAGGTAGTGAATATGTCCTTCCTAATATTATTTTATTGGTGGTATTAACATAGCTACCACTTATTGACAGCTTACTCTGTTAGGCTACTAAATGCTATATGTTTACTTTCTTACTGAATTATCAGAATATCTTTACATGCTAGGCACTATCATGATCTCCATTTACAGAGGAAGAAACTGAGGCTTGAGAGGTTAGGTAACTTGCAAAAGAACACATTGAAAGTAGGTCACTATTAAAACTAGGATATAAAGCCAGATCTGTCTGAGTCCACAGTTCTAAACCACTTGGTGAAAGTCAAAAAAATTGCTCAAACATCACTTCTTACCCATTTATCCACCCTGCCTTGCTCCTACATTCACTTGAGCATGTCTTGTTCAGGATACTCTTTCAAATGTAAGCTTCTTGGCAGAAGAAATTTTTGTTCACTGCTATGTCCCTAGAGCCCGAAACAATGCCTAGAACATAACACTCAAACATTCGTTGGATTATTGAATAAACTCTAATACATCAAATTCTAACTTCAATATTCTATCAGTTGTCCAACTCCTACAAGTAAGATAATCTATACACTTTTAAAATCAAGATCAATATAGTTCTACTAGCTGGAAGTTCTACTGTTCTCCAGTTTTCCTTTACATACTGGACTTATACTCAGACATTTCCTAGCTTCTCCTGCAGTTAGCAGTGCCTTATAAGTTCTAGCCAACGGGCTATGGTGAAAGTGATGTTTCCACTTCTAAACCCGACCTGTATAAGTCTAAAATCCATATGCCCTTCTTTTGTTTGCTACCCAGATGCATGAGAGAGGCAGTAGGTGGAAGAAGCCAGGATCTCTGAACGTCTGCATGGAGTAGAGCCTTGATAAACTCAGCTGACCTACATGGCCCCCTTAAAGGAGTTTGTATAAGCCACTTGTCTATTTTGTGAAAGCTGGATTCATAAAAATTAGATCGCAGGATCCATAAATCAACTTTACCAGACAGCAACTAAAATGTGATATGTCCCAGTTCACTGAGGACAAATGAACATGTAAAAGTACCCAAGTCGAACTTTCCCTTCCTTTAAGATATGTGTGGAAATCCTGCCCTTCCTTCAGGATATATGAATACTATATGATATATGTTGTCATCTCACATCAAATCATTTGAGGATGCTAGCATAAATTCACATATTAAAAATATGTCAAATTTAAAATTCGCCTTTTTTATTATAAAATAAATTGAAGTTTTAGCACTTATGAACCAGGCAGTGGGCACTCTATCTTTCAGGCTATGTTCTGTCATGGTGTTTTGGACATCTAAATACTAGTGATCTTTGTGATTTTTGAAGTTCATGATCTGCCTCCCAGCTATCACAGAGTAAGATGACTGCTGTCACTCCACCTAAATTCTCTCTCACTGTAGCCCCCACAAAGCCAGATTTCTTTCTCTTCATATGGACTAGAAGCCCTAGTCTCTTTTCTCAGAAACACTGCTAGATATCAGTTAGGCTCTCTTTGATTTGCTCTATAGAAGAAACAAAATCCTATCTTATCCACTCAGGTAAATGCATATGGCTAACGAAGGTGACTGGCAGGTGTAATGCGGTGACAAGCTCCAGGGATTATGAGTTACACTATCCAGGTTCCACGTGACCGTCTCTTCAATGAAGTCGGCATGGCCCTTTGTATCTCTGTCTTCTCATCTAGGGGACCTGGACAGTTATGCATGCCCTACTTGCTAGAGGCTACGAAAGGAGTATAAAAATAAAGAACTGTGGGAGAAGAGGCTTCTTATAGCACTGGCTTGAGTGGGCTGCATGAGGGCTCCATAGAAGGAAACTTGGCAAGAATTTGAGGAGAGGTTTTCAAAAACAATGAGCTTGTTACCTGATGCTGTTTTCCAGGAAACTTTGAGAGCAGCTTAGGACAACATAGGACAAGAAAAACCCTAAAAGATTTTAGATTTTTATGCCTTTAATCAAGAACCTCAAGAAGATAAACTCAGAATAGATAAATGACGGAGCAAGGCTCTATGGACACTCAAAAGGTAGAACACACAGCAAACTGTCCAACCAGGCACGTAACTCCTAGCCAGTGGCTGAATAATCAGGAGATGGGCAAAGCATCACAGTGGGCTCTGAAGTCAGGTCTGAGTTCAAGTTGAGGCTCTGACACTGACTAGCTTTGGGTAATTTAATCAACTTTTTTGTATCTCAGTTTTATCATAAGTACAGACAATAATGCCTACTTGTGTCATGCTTATAAAGATTTAATGAAACAGTGGCTGTGCCTGATATAATCTAGGACTTGGCACATAATAGTCTCTCAATAAATAGTTATCTTCTTCGCCATCATTATCATTCACTCTTCTTGCCCTTGCTTAGCCCATCTTTGAAAGGAAATAGATGAGGCATAGCTAACATCTGCCAAGTACTTAAGAGGTAGGCTTGGCAGGCGCTTATCAACAGAGGTTAGAGAAGTGCTCTGTGGTGGGTCATGCTGAGTGGATGTCATGCCCTGAAAGACCTTGCCAAGAAGTCGTGAATGATGAGCAGTGAAAACAAAGCTTCAAAAACCTGGCCAGGTTGGAGAAGGGGCAGTGGGTAGGGAGCTGGCAGCCGGCAGCCGGCAGCAAGAGTAACCTTACTGACTCAAAGACACCTAACTGAAGTGGGTGCAGAGCAAAAAGACAGAAGGCTTGGAAGATCTGACGAGAGATTCTTACTTCTTTAACCAACAAAGGAGACCCACTTTGGTCAAGTTAGAACCAATTTAAGCTTTCTCATGCAATAACTGTGGCATCAAGCCTGTTTTGGCTCTCCACAGCTCATATTTCACTAAACTCTGTCCTTAGAGAAACAATCAGAAGGCCTCCCTCAACAGTGTCCCTACTACCTCGATCCCCCATTTGAATCTCCCATCTTTTCATTGATTTAAAGCATCTGTAGAACTGTTTACCAAGTCCAAAGTCATGTGTACAGATTCCAGAGAGAATCATGAGCTTTGATCCACCTTATACATCACAAAACAAGGCCATAATTCTTACACCCATTTTTTTTTTTGCCAGACACCAAGAGAGACGGGGCAAGTGGATGATTTCATGCGTCCTCTCACCAGGACTAGACAACTCAAATTTCTTTCTTAACGATAAGCTCTCTCATGCATAATGATAAGAAAAACATCCACGTTAAGGACAGGTTGTGTTTGAAGAGTTCTCAGGTATGCCCTTTTAAAAAGACAGAGTAAATCCTTCTTGGCAAAGTAGAAGCTTTAATTATTTAATTAAACAAAGTAGTTGTTGACTTTTTAAAAGCAATAGGCAAGTTTTCCACAAAAACAGAATTTTTATAATATGTGTGTCTCTAGTTCCTGTTCCTGAAAATAAGCTAGATGAAAATTTAACCCCAGAGTGTGTGTGTGTGTTGGGGAGGGGGGGGCGATTTTCGAAAGAGAAATCTGAATGAACTAATGTGCAAGCAGAAACTAGATTTTCTTCCTATAATTGTGACTTGGCCTTTGAAAAGTGTCTTGACTTGATTGCTATTATAATATAAATCCTAATAGCTTCACAAACAAGGGGAATCATTTCAGGTAGTGGATGTGAAAGCTGTAACAATCCACAAAAGATAATATTTGCAAAATACCTTGTAGATAATACAAACTATACCACTTACTCAAGTACTGAAAAGGTTCAAATTAATCCTGACTTCATGACAGTTAATATAAATGTCCCAAGTCAATAAATCTTGATATTGATTAATCTATAACCCCCCCACACACACTCAATTCAATTTTTAAGTCCCACAAGTTCCCAGAGACAGAAGAGGCAGATGTGACAATAGCAATTTACAAAATCAATACGGCATAAAAGATCTAGAGAAATTAACTACAAGGGAGATGACCTATTAAATCATCCAGTCCATCTCCATCTCCCTTTTGGCTCCTTGTAGTCTGTTCTCTTTCGATATATTTGAGCCACTTTATCCAAGTAAATTGTGGAAGTTATCAAATATGAGGGTCTATTCCTTTTCCCAAGAAACTGTCCCATTCCCAACTTCCCAATACTGAGTCCTATGTCTTGCTCTACCTCAATAATTCTCAACTCTAGCAGCACCTTACATTCACTCAGAGAGCTTTTGAAATACACCAATGCCAGGCCTCATGCCCAGAGATTTTTATTTACTTGATCTTGGGTAGAACCTGAGCATTCTTCATTGGTTTGCATTGTTTTTTAGTACCCAAGTAATTCTAATGTTCAGAAAGGGTTGATAACCAGTTTTTTACAATTTTAACAGTCTTAATCTTCTCTGGCTTTTGAATGCTTTCCTGTTGGCCATACTAAATTTAATTCAATACCACCAGACTAGGAGGAGATCATGGATGACAATAAATCAGTGAATCCTGGCTGGCTGAGGAGCACCAGCTGAGAACCCCTGCAGTGGGAAATCATTATCACTGATGGGAGCATGACATATACTTCAGGTGGATTAAGGCACCTGAGAATAAAAAAAAAAATAATGGCTGAGGACCATGCTTTAAACTAAGAGAGAAAGGACAACTTTCCTAGTCAGTCACTACACCAGGAGCAATTATCTACATGGAAATCTGAGAAAGATGTAAACTCATCAGATTTGGGTGTCTTCTGTTGATCATTTAAATCTTAGCTTTAGGAGGAAATAAAATTCAAATGAAGTACAAAAACCATACGTATACAATCTAAAAGCTAACTTTTCTTGAATCCTTACCGTATGCAGGCATAGTTCTAAGAGCCACGCGTGCATTACACCCAAGTCTCACCACATCCCATTGCGGAGATGAAGAAATGGCGGCAACCAAAGTCTCACAAACAGCACGTGACAGAGTTGGAATTCCAATTTAGGTAGAGAGGCTCTAGAGCCCATGCTCTTAATCATTAATCTCAACCACCTCATAGCACTGTGCAATTTAGATATAAAGCAAACACCTGAAATTAGAAACGAAGGGCAGCACATTAAATCTTACAAGTGCTAAGATGCAAATTCTTCAACAGATATCTATAAAGCACTGGTTTCAAACATTAGCATGAATAGAAATCACCAGAAAAACAGTTTTAAAACAATTGCTGGTCCCCTTGCCTTAGAGATTCTGATTCAGTAGTCTGGGTGGGGCCCATGAATTTGTATTTATAATAAGGCAGAAGCATCTTTTGATACTGTTAAGTTCAACAGAGAAATTCACGATAGCACTGACATAAAACAATTCCAGCAAATGGGAGAGAACCAGCAGCCTTGCAAAAAGTCTAAGCTGGAGATGGCAGAAGCTGAGCTGCAGAGTTAAAAAAAAAAAAATGGTTACAAGGTCCACGAGGGGCAGCACCTCCTCCGAAAAGCTTCTTGGTGAAGGGTAGTCCTTTGAGGAGTTATTTTTAGGAGAGGGGAAAGTGCCTGAAGAAACAGAAAATTCAAAAGTCAAGACAGACCAGGGGAAACTGATGACGGAATAAGGTTCTGGAAAAGGTAGAAGGCTACAAGGCAACCGCAGCGAGTCCACCTGCTGAAGCCTCCATCGCGAGAGAGGCCTTTTAGAAAGACAGGCTCATGCCCGGCCTCCTGGCACCGTGGACGTCTCAGCCAGTACTGAAGAGCAAAGTGAATAAACTATCTTAGGAATCGTTTTTTTCAAAGTCCCATGAAAAGGAAAAAAAAAACAAAACAAACCCCACAGGGTATACAACATTACCGAGGCCTGTCCAAACCCTCGTGGGCACTAGTGCTATGTTGACTGACTGTTGACTGTTCCTAAGAGGACCGTCGCTGGTGCCTGTCGAATTTTCTTTTTTGTGGGGTTGTTACTCTAGTCGAGGGGATCTCAACTCCAGCTACAGAACTGGCCACAGAATTTATGGGGCTCAGCACAAAATGAAAATGTGGAATTCCTCATTCTAAAATGATTAAGAATTCCAAGATGGCAACAACAGAGCATTAAACTAGTGTGGGGCCCTTAGAAGCCTGGGGCTCTGTGTGACTGTAGTTTGCCTAACCATAAAGTCAGCCCTGCCTGACTGACTACACATTAGAATCACCTGGGGGCCTTTTAAAATTCCAATGCCCAGGCCATACCTGAGACCAATTAAACCCAGAACCTCTGGGGGCGAGAACCACACGCCAGAATTTTTTTAAAGCTCCCCATTGATTCCAACATATAGTCAAGGTTGAGAAACCACTGCTTACTTGTCATAGAATCTGACTTAATCCAACTCTGAAAATCATTTTCTTTAAATAACAAATTCTATTTGGAAAAAAATGTAATGTTCCCACAAATAGAATATAGCCCCACTTACATACCATGGAATCACATTTCTCCACCTACCCATTCCTATAAACTGGCTCAAATGATTAGTGTAGAAGAATGCAAATCTCTCCTTCTAATAAATACATGTATTGCCATACAAGCCAAAAATAAAAGGCGGCGTGAGCAATGGAGATCATGCTAAATTCCTTTAAGGCCTCTGCCTGAATTTCCTTGGCTCTGCCAGATAAGTTCTTCTAGGGTCTGGGCACTGGCCCAGAACTCATCCACCTTTCTGAATAATACATGACACAAGGTCCTTCTAAGCAACAGTGAGCTTTAGGCAGAATGCTCAGTTAAGGCAGGAGAATCTGACCCTCACCAAATCCAAAGCTTGAGATTTATCCCAAGAGACAGGATCAAATGTGGATGATCGTCCAAGCAGCGTAACTGGATGTGTAGTTACCAAGAGTTCTCAGCTGCAAACCCAGCCATCTAAAGAGAAGAGTTACTGAATGAAAAGAGAAGAGGTGGGGCTTCCCACAGGAATCTGAGACCCAAAATGTATTAAGGAAGCCAGTTCCTTCACTGTGTCTTTAGACAAGTGGAACAGGCTGAGGCAAATCATAGAGACCACCAAGAGTGTCCCCGCAGGACAATAACAAGGACTAAGGTCTTTCATTGATTCTACTAGCAATAAAGTGACAGGAAATGCTTTGGAAGTAGAGGTCATAGGTTAGAATCCTGACTCCACCACTCTGTAGGTGTGTGACCTCTCTGTGCCTCAGTTTCCTCACCAGAAAAATGAAGCTAATGGAATACCATACAACTGCTATGAAGATTAAATAATCTATGTACGGTGCTTAAAAGAGTGCTTAACACATGGAAGGTAAGTACTCAGTAAACATTAGTTCAGCTATGGTCGTCCCTGCCACCACCGCCACAGACCTCCACAAAACACACGACTCACCTCTCCTCCGCTTTGCCGCAAATAAAACTAAGCTTCCAAGAGCTTAAGGGATTGGCTCCAGGTTCTACAAGCCAGTAAGAGCAGTGCCAGGACTGGAACCCACGTTTTCCATCTTATATTCTCAACTTCCTCATCTCAACTACCTCGAACACTAAGCAGAGACCCTCTCTGCAGCCTTTCTGGTGTGGTACCCAGCACAATCATAACTTGCTCTAAGTGAGGATTAAAGGAGATAATGTAAGTAAAGCTGGGACAAACTGTCACAGCACAAGCACTCGATCCATGTTAGCTATTATTACTGCCACTGTTATCATACAATTGATGAACTACCAGGAAAATTGCATGTAAATTGACCATATCCGCCATATTGGAGGCTCACTTGAAGGGCTGGCTATCTTAGGAAATCTAATGTTCAACTCTTTAGTAAAATTAGAATTCTCCCCAGTAACATGATTACAATTACCCACTTCAATTAGCCCATGTGTATGTTGGGAGCCTCCTGTATTGGCTATACTTAAAATAATAGAAGCCATACTTCCAAGCCATCATGAGCAATAGACAGGGCAAAAATGCAATTTTAGAAAAGGAGTCCAACTTCAAAATCCTACAGTTCCATAGCCAGATTGGCCAGTATGGAAATGAAGCCTTAAAGAAAAGGGACTGTGACCCTCATGTCTTTTTTATGCCCCTCTCTTCAAGAGAAATTTTATACCACCATGCCAAATCCAACTCACCTTTCATTATTGATATTCATATTAACACAGTGCTAGGCCTTTTGTGAGGGCCCAGAGGCAGCCATGTTGGCATTATAACCCTACCATTTAGGAAAAACTTCCTGACCAATCAGATGGCATTGAGTCACTAGATTTATTTTTCTACCCAAGTGAGTGTCTCTTCCAGAAAGAAACCTGCCCTATGGCACCAATTTCCCTCTTTTGCCGAGTAGTCCGGGGAAAAAACACACACAATTTTAAAAAACAATGAATCCAGGACAATTAAACTGGCACATAATGAAAGCCGCAAATACATAATTACCATGTCCCACTTGGTACAATACCCTCCCGAGTTGCCAAAAACTGCCCACTCTGATAGCAGTTGCCCTTACGAGGGCCCTGGGCTCTGCAGCTGCATCTCAATGAGCCTAAGTTGGCTGCCTGGAATGGTTGCCCTGGTAACAGGGTTCTGGCTGAGAGGGACATTGATTACCCCAAGGAATGAGTTTCCACTTGGTGGGAGACTGGGTGAATGCAAAAGCAGAGAGGTTTCATGGGGGGAGGGAGGGGGGCGGTAGGGTCCAAGAAGTATGGGAGTCATGAGGACCTGGGAGGATCCCAAGCCTTTCTCATTCTGAGATGGAGGAAGAAACATGTAAATTTGGTGACTTTAGGACTTTTAAGGAAAGGCCTAGAGTTGAAATATGTCATCCACTCTTGACTCACTCACGGTCCTTAGCAAGAGCACTGAACTGGTTGTCAAGACACTTGAACTCCAATCCCACCTCTCTTATTAATTCACTGGGTGACCCTGGGTAAATCACATCTAGGTAAAATCGACGGAGTTGGGACTGGGTGATTTTCTAAGGTTTAAAAGCTAAGACCATCTGAGGTGAGGGCCAACTCAGCTCATGACAAAGTGAGAGAGAATTTCTTTGTTGACAACTGTCCCATCCCTTAGCATGCATATTTTTTAATTCTGCCCTCCCGTCTCAAGCATACTCTCTAGGACTAAGTTCAGATTTTCTACCGCCTGTTTCCAAGGATGCCTTTAGGAGATAGGTAACCATCAGATGTGGCCAATTTCCATCACGAATGGAACAAATCCAATTGCTACACGGGGATGAAGGCACTCCATTGTTGCCCAGAGCTGGGAGCAGCTGGATGAGAGAACCTTGCCAGCCCCATTCCTAGTACAATTATGTGATTTCTCTGAATGGCTCACCCCCCTTCACCATTCATGCAGGACTGATGAATGATAACTTCATGGGATGTTAGAGAAGGAGCAAGGGAAAAGTAATCCAGGCAGAGGGAACAGCATTATGTAAAGGCTGAAGGAAGCGGGTTTGTGTGAGGCCTGAAAAAAAGGCCAATGTGGTTAGAGACCTGAAAACAAGGGCGAGTATCTTGGGATGGAAATGGGTGGGCAGTGAGATAAGCAGGAGCTGAGTCATGCAAGCCTTGTTGATGGTTTGCTTTCATCCTAAGAGTTTTGGAAGCTATGAGCATGGGAGCAAGGTGGAAATAACATGACGAGATTTTATTTTGAAAATAAGGACTTGAGGAGACCAATTAGGAAGCTACTATCATCCATGCAAGGGATGATGCTGGCTCGATGGAGCTCCCATACGAATGGTGGCTGCAGCCCCTCTTACTGCTCCTTCTGGTTCCAGGTAAGGTCTTCTAGTTTACCTCTTTCGCCTTGTTTGGTGTCATCTCCTGGGACCTGTGTGCTGACCATTAATGTCTCGCTATAGAAAGTGGATTCTTTCTGCCCCTCAGTATCCTCCACCTCTGTCCGCTTACTCTGCAATGACATCTTCCTCAATTAAAAGCCTGAAACCCTCCAGAGATGTTCTAGTTCTTGTTCCCTAAGCAAGCACATAACTCTTGTTAAATTTTTATCTCAAAACAGTCAGTTGTAATAAAGAGAATATCCAGCAATTAAGCATTTTAGACATGGGGAGACTAAAAACACACAAAATGAAACGAAAATCCTTCTTACCACTGGAAGATAGTTTGAGCAGTGCTAAAAACAGGGAAACCCGATCCTAGACCCTTTGTGTGTCCAGGAGCACTCCAATAGCTGAAGGACAATTCCTTTCAAAATTGTCCCTTGATCGTTTGAGACTGTATCTGTCTTGGCTGAGTGCTAAGCACACAGCTGGATTGCAGACAGAAAGAGGCATGTAAGACTTCGGTAGCTCTCAAGGTGGGTGGTTTGGTTGCAATAGATTGGGGGACTTCGAGAGAAGCTGGGGCAGCAGTCTGGGTTTTAGATGGAAAGAGGTGGAAAGGAAAGTGTGGCAACCACACAGTCTTTGATATTTCTCTCATCAAGAGGCAAGGTCTATGTTTCCTGCCCTTGACTCTGGGTTCTGAGGCTGCTTCGACCAATAGAACAATAGGTAACAATGGATGGGATGCTGTGCCAGTTTCTCTTCCAAACTCCACAAATCTACAGGGGCTTCCCTTTTTGAAGACATAGACATAATTAAGTTAGATGATTATTCTTATATCAGATGATGCTTCCTATTTCTGATTATCCAGATTTTATGGATAAAACTGTTTCAGCATTTGCTGAAATAAAAGGATCTAAAGCTATAGTGCGAATAGTCACTAACAAGTTAATATCAACCAGAAATGAAGCTAGAAGACTTTTCAAATAATAGTTCAGGTCAATGGGAATAAAAAGACTATTTTCTAAGGTCTGATTTACAAACGACCCTTTTAAGGAACATAACAATAGAGTGAAGTGAAATTTACCTCCATAAATGCCCCTAGGAGACTCAAAATGCTTTTTGTATGAGAAACCAAAAGTTCAAGATTGTTGTAGGTTTATTTTATCCTCCTCTGAATTTCAATCTGTACCTCCCCTGGGGCCCATCTCTGAGGATATAGAAAATGCCTATTTCCAGATACAAATGTCTCTGGAAATGCAGCCTCTCCCTTAGTCTTGCAGAGTAGACTACTCCACGCTCTCAAGGCCACCATGGAAAGGGACACACATAAGAAGAGTTTTGCAGAATTTTTTCCCCTCGAAATCTTTTTTTTTTCAGTCAAGAAGAACAGCGAAAGTGAACTTGACTGTATTCTCATGCCTATCCTGCCTTTCCCTAGCATCGTAACCTAAAAGAGCTATCGAACCTCTTGCCACCTCAGTTTCCTCATCGACAAGCACACACACAAAAAACATGTTGGACAAGATCATCTGGCAAGTCCTTCCAGTTCTAAGAATCTAGGATTTTACACTTTTGACAGAGGGTGGGATCAGTCCTCCTTGGTCATGGCCTTGAAGAAGGGTTAGAAATTCCCGGCCCAAGCACCTGGCTCACTGTTGAGAAGAGCAGGCTGCCAGGGTAAAAGCAAGACTTCAATCATCCCAGTCCTGTAGAAGAAGGGGTGTAACCACACACAGGTTTGAGGAGGCCAAAATTTCTTCTCTCCCTGAGTTAGAGGATGATGCCAGACTTCCATGGCTTCCCAGAGCTTTCCTGATGACAAGTTCTCCAAAGACCAGCTGGGGGCTCTCTGCTTACATTTAGGTATGAGGTGTCACAGAGGTCTGTGATCTCTGACTTTTTCTGTCTGTGTCCTCCCTCACTTGCTCCCTCAGCCAAATGCAAAGCTCTCTTCTTTTGTCTCAAGATCATATCTGAGATGAGGGAAAAGCCGGGCATTTGCTTTTTGTGCTCTGATTTTCACACAAGGCCTGAGAACACTGCAGATGATAAAGGCCCCCAAGGAGCCCAGCCAGAAGGCCAGTTTTCCCCAACAATGGGTCATAGAAGTCTTATACTACACTGGAGCTCTCTAGAATCACCAGCAGAAGGTAACTGATGGTGGAGGGGCTAAAGCGATGGTAACTGTTTAAAGCACTATGCTGTCTACTCAAGGGTTTAAACACACAGACCAATGGACAAAAAAGAAAGTCCTCAAAGAGACTAGAATCTATAAAGGATCTGGGTATATAATGAAAGGAGCACTATAAATCTTTGGGCAAAGGATAGAGGATTCAGTAAATGTTTTGGGGTAACTGGCTTTTAAAAGAAGAAAATAAATATAACTTATTTTCCCTATGTCTCACATCATACATACAAAAATATATATTCTTGTTGCATTACAGACCTAATGGTCAGAAACAAAACTTTGACTATTAGAAGAAAATATAGAGTAATGACTATCAGCTTTGTGACACTGAAATAGGAAAAGATTTTCTAGACAAAGCATAAAAAATACAACTCATGGAGAACCAAATCAATAAGTTTGACAACATCAATTTTTTAAAACCTCTTTTTGGCACAACATGCCATAAACAAAGTTTAAAAAAAAAAAACGAGATAAAAGGAGATAAGATATTATTTATACATATACACATACATATGTAACCTTTTATTTACATATGTGCATGTAGATATGTATATAGAGATATATATAGAGATAGATATATATACACACACACACACAGAGAAAGGATTGGTATCTAGAATATTTAAAGAACTCTAACAAATCAATTTAAAAATTACAACCCAAAGAAGATGAGTTGAGGGTTTGAACAAGTAACCCACAGAAAAGGAAATCTTCAGGCTAATACACTTATGAAAAGTGACTAGTATCACTGGTGATCAGAGAAGTGCAAAGAAAAATTGTCACATCAGAGCGGCAAGACTTCATAAGGCCCACGACAGCAAGTGTTGGAGAGGACATGGAGAAACAGACCGCCCATCGTCGGTGGGAGTTTAAACTGGTTCCGTCACGTCATAGAGTCTTTGGCAATACGTGCTCAACTTGAGAATGTGTGTTCCTTAAGAGCGGCAATCCCATTCCTGGTAAGTATCCTAGAAAGATCCTCACACATGTGTACAGGGGAAGTGTACAACTAGCTATCTGCAAAAACTAATAACTGTAAACACTCTAAATGTCCACTAATATGGGAATGGATAACATAATATGTTCATGATAAACCATATTCATATGATAGAATATAACATTCTATAACATTCATTTGATAGAATACTATGCAGCAGACAAAATGGGTCAACTGGAGCTAAATGTATCAACACTAAGTAAAATAACTTGCAGAAAACTATGGTAACCATTTCCATAAATACTACGTAATGTTTAGGAATACTTAAAAATGAGGCTAACAGAAAAGCCTGGACTAGAAGGATATATACCAGATTCTTAATAATGGTTGACTTCGGCAGGGGTGAGGGAAGGGGGAAGTGTAGTGGATGGAACTAAGAGAAATCTTATCTGTATTTAAAAAATTTTTTTTATAATAAAAATAGATCTGAAGGAAATATGACAAAATATAAGTATTTTTCCATTCTGGATAATGGGTGCATAGGTGTTTATAATGTTATTCTCCATATTTTTGTATTTTAATTCATAACTGAGGAAAAAAGCAAATGTTCTCATACCCTAAATATGTCTACATTCTGTCCCAAACATCTCCGCCTTAGCTCAGACTCTCGCTTCTTTTCAAACAGGCCATTACTGATCTCTCTGCCTCTAGTTTCCACCTCTATAGTGTTATCGGGGTGTTTTTTCTGAAATATCTTTTAAAAATTGTAAAACAAAATAAAAAATCTAACTCTCTTAAAATAGACCCTTCGCCTTCAGCATGAAATCCTAGCTTCTTTGCATTATAGACAAAGTCCTCCATAACCCAGGCTCTGCTTCCCTCTCTGGCCCTAAATGCCACACACTGTCCCTGCTCCTCACCCACACGCACACCCTGAGCTCTGGTGACATCGTTGGCCCAGAGCCCCGACTCCCACATGTCTTTGCACGGCCCTCTTTCCCCACTGATACTTCCACCTAAGTCACAGTTTGCTCTTCAACACTGGGATCGGCCATCAATTCCTGACTGCATTTCGGGATCTTTCCTCAACCTCCCGGAGAGCCCTACTGCAACCAGCAGCAGACATGGCAGCCGCTCTCTCCCCCGGGGAGACTGCACGCCTCCTGTCTACAGGAAGCACGACTCAAAAAGCTCTTTCCCTTGTGCTATAAGTGCTCCTCAAATTTCATCAAATTATTACATAAAAATACGTACGCATATACGGAACGCCTGAGCCACAAAGTCTCATCTTAAGAGTTGTTTCATTCGTTCGCTAGACAATGACTGGGAATCACACTAACAGCAATAGCCCTCCTTTGTTGAGTGTTTCTAATGCACTTGCTAGGTCCTGAGGGAAAATCACAGAGTAAGGACTAGACACAAGCCCTGTCTTCAGGAAGCTTCCAGTCTTGTTGGAGAGATCTCATGAAGATATGCAGCAGCTTGAAGCCTATAATTAGCGTGTGACTGAAAGCTAAAGTAATGTCTAATTCCAGTAGATTTCCCTTAATGCATTTAGATATAGAATGGCTAAAAATGAACAAGAGGTAGGAATTGGGAAAGAGAGCAAACCAGGGATAAGAAAGGAAGAAAAGGCCACAAAAGTTCTGAAGCTCACTCCGAATTTCACAAACTTGCTGACCCTGATGGGAGCAGACACTGAAAGCAGGAAGAGGCCCAAATCCGGTGAGGGCCCCCGCGGATGCTGGCCTGACAAAGCCCTGTAACCCCAGGATTAATAATTTAGGGAAAAAGGGGGCTGGCACTGGCTGGCAGCCCCAATCCTTCCCCTGTACCAGGTTTCTGCTGTTCAAATCAATATTCGTTAGCAGGCGGAATGAGCTCATTTCATGCATGTTCTAATTAGACAATGGAGATTATTACAAAACACCTGCAATGTTTGTAATCGTTTAAAATAATGAGAATCAATATCAGCTTCCAAAGGCACCATATGGTAAATGCTCACTCCAGGCATGTGGTCCCTGATAGGCTCTCAATGCTTCAAAACTGATCATTAACATTTTTTAATTTTCCCGAAGTTGCTCTCGGTTAATGAATAGGCTGCTGGTATGCCCTCTGCACAGTGACCACCGCTAAGCCAACGTTTCATGGTAACGCGGCCTCAGCGCCCGCTGGAGCACATGGGGTCTGCCACAGCAGACATGCCCCAGAGTCGACCAGTACATGCAAACACCCCACCATCGCGGGGCACTCCTCAGCTATCTGCTCTCTGAGGCTCTGAAGTGGCGGTTCTCAAGTCACCCAGGGACCTCGTGAAAACATAGAATGGTGTGTCCCACCCCAGAGTTCCTGATTCAGCAAGGGAAGGGGCCTGAGATCCTGCATTTTCAACAGGACTGTAGGGGATACAGATGCTGTTGGTCTGGGGGCCACACTTTGAGAAGTGCTGCCCTACAAGGGTGACACCCAGCCCCCACTCCAAGCGAGCACCTTTCCCATAGACAAGAACTGCATGGGAGTAAAGTGAAAATTGAGGAAAAGACTGTAGTTTCTCCCATGTCCCCTGAGCAAACTTCCAGGCCACACCCAGCGAGATGGGCAGCGGGCTGCACAGAACACGTGCCCCAGCCAGTAGTTCTGCGAGGCATTTCCACATCTCGATTAGTCCTCGCCACAGCACCATGATGGACGTGCTTTGACAGAAGAGCAAACTGAGGCACAGGCTCGTCCAACATTTGCCTGGCCGAGGCATGGAGGAGAGTCAAACAA
This sequence comes from Pteropus medius, assembly GCF_902729225.1. Classification (NCBI taxonomy): domain Eukaryota; kingdom Metazoa; phylum Chordata; class Mammalia; order Chiroptera; family Pteropodidae; genus Pteropus; species Pteropus medius. Next base: position 5,613,381 of record NW_024349797.1, on the reverse strand, counting down.
GTGTTTTTTGCCTCCACGTCCCATGTTTTGTCCATGATAGGTCACTGTCCACATGACCAGAGAGTAAAAGTGTGCCACTTCATTGCTCACCCAAAACCTGTGCCCCGTCGTCGCCTGGGCCCTGCTGAACACTATGCGAGGCGAGGCGGCGAGGCCCCCTTACCCACGCACACAGATAATGCGAGTTTCCGGAGCCCCTGCAGTGTGTACGCTCCTCTCTGCACCTGGCCGTGCGCTCATCCCTCGCCATAAACAGAGCACACCAGCCCTTCCCTTGCACTGTTTCCACATGCTTCTCAACTTTCAATGCACCAGAATCACCTGGGCATCTCGTTAACCTGAAGCTTCTGAATGCTAGGTCTCGGAGAGGCCAAGAAGTAGCACGGCTACCTGTTTCCAGGTGATGCCGATGCTGACTGGCTCTGTACCGATGTAAACACAAAAGACCTGGTGTGGTGGAAAACGTGAGTTTGGGAGCCAAACACACCTAAGTTCAGAGCATTTCCAGCATGTCTTTCCTAGAGTGATTGGCTTAACGTCCAAGAACCTCAGTTTCTTCACCTCTAAAATGGGGATTACGCCAGTCCCAGAGAACTATGAGATGACACATGGAAGCCACTTAGCATCCCAGTTCCCTCTTGTCTTCTCCACAAAAACCCTCAACGACCCCACCCTTGATTATCTCCCTTCTCTCTTTTCTCACCACCAAGCTTATGAGCCAGGGAGGTCTGACGTTTTCACCTGATTTAACAGTGAGGAAATCATGAGCTTCTTACAGGCTAAGTCTGAAGCCCGCCCACAGCAGGTCCCAAACACATCCAAGATTCCTGACCCCAAGCTGAATGCTGTCACCCATGCCCCAGGGACTGACGCCTCAGCAATTCCAGTTTGGGGGTGGAGAAAACACACGAACAGTGTTACCACCTGACAGAATTAGCAGAGCTCTGCCGGAGTCCTAAAGAAGAAATGAGTGGCCTCTACTCACCTTATCTCTTGTTATCTTGAAATAGAAATATTGGGGGTGGAACAGGCAGGGTCAGATTTCAGCACAGCAATGGCTTAGAAAGTACTAGTTACACATTGTCCTATATCTGTTTGGAGTTCTAGTCTCATCCAGGGAGTGACTTGGTAAAACTCTCCTTGGGATGACACACAGGGCACATCTTAGCCCCAGGCAGTGTGCCTGGAGAAATGTACGATAGCAAAAGAAAGAAAACAGATAAATATCATAGGTAGGATTTATAGGAAAGTTTGCTCACGGGCAGGTAAATTCACTAGGCTCCCTGAGCTCTTTTTCTTCTTCCTTTGATGTTTTAAAATACATAAGACTGTTGTTTTAAATCGTCCCCATAAAACACTGCCTGCTACAGAAGCTACAATCAGGGATTCTCCAGGCATCAGCATTTGTCACCCAGCTTGTAATTCACAGCAATTCATAAACTTTTTTTCAGAATGCTGTGAACGTAACTTCAGGGGGTTAATAAAACAGCTTTCTACTCCTCAACTTCTTTGCATTGATAACATATTCAAATTGTAATTGCCTGTAATGTGCTCCCTCTATCACATTACTGCTCACGCCCCATGCACTCTCCCACACCATCCATCAGCCCCAGCTGTCAGCAAAGTCCTCCTTTTCGCCCTGCACACAAAAATGTGACTGCCTCCCTTGTCACATCGCATGGACAAACCTTTGCCCACATGCCACCCTCTCCCATGCCCTCCAACTGGGGTCCTAGATAGAGGATTCCAGGGTCCCCTGCCCACTTGGCCGCAGGCATTTTGTTTCAGAGGCTTCTGTGTCCCAACCACACATCTCGTGGCACGAGGGTTTGTTGGGTTAGGTGGTTAGGCAGAGTTACCTGAGCATGTACAGACAGAAGCAGTGCAAGTCTGTCCCAGGTAAGGAGAGGTGGTGGATGGATCACAGATTTAAAAGTCAGATCTCATCCCAGCTGTACTGTGAACTCTGTGTGAGCTACTTAACCTCTGAGCCTGTTTCCTCACCTAGAAAATGAAAGCCTTGATAGTTGCCTTTGCTCTTCCACAGGACCACCTCTGCGGCAGTTTCAAGGAGGGAATGAGATTATTTCTGAGGCTGACTTTGACTCAGAGAACCTGACGTTTTCCTCCAATTTTTCCCCAATGGAAAAAGTAATATGTGTGAAGTCTTGAGGTTGGCCTGGGACCAGGGGACCAGGTAGACGCAGCGGGGAGGTCATAAAGACTGGACTCATTTTCTAAGAGCAGATGAAAAAGATATTAGAATTAGTCCAGTTGTTTGGTGTGAGGCAAATGGGTATCTGATTCTGGTGACCACAAAATGGCAAAAGGAGAGGTCAAGGCTGCGGCTGGAACTAACCAGTGGTCTTGGGGCCTTCCGGACCCTGGGACAATAGTACATCAGACGATGTCCCTTTTGTCCATTGTCACTGCATCAGATCTCAGTGTGTGTCAGCAGTTCCCAAGCCTTGTTACTGATCCAGCACCAATGGCCTCTCCTGATCATCGCTTCTTAAGGTTCCCAGACTTGCCAGAGGACTGAGTCACAGCCTTTAACATCTTTCCCATATAAAAACACTGCCACCTTCTCAGAACTAATTGTAACACAAACCATCCCAGGCCCAGCAGAGTTACAGAATAAGCAGGAAGCTCAGGGCCTGTCCCCAGGGATCTGACAACACAGAAAAGCAGCTTCTTTGCTCCCCAAGGTTCTTCCAAGTCACAGCGCCCCCTCCCCCAAGCCTTGTTAAAATTCCCAGCAACAAGTGGTGGCAGTAGGTTGCCCAGCAGGTGCCTGAATGTAACTGAGAAGAGGAAAGGGAAATCTCAGAGATTGCCAAGAGACCTCCCAGGTCCCCCATCATCTCGTAATGGGTTCCTCTTTATAACACATGGGGGAAACCAACTGGTTTTCTGCACCCACTGAGGCTGAGAAGTGGCAATAAAAGAGTGGGGAGCAGCGAAAAAGAGAAATCCCTTTCTAAACCCCACACTTAAGCCTCTGGCCCTTTGCCTGAGCTCCTGGGTGCTCCTAGCCCCTTAGGAGGAGGCAGGTGTAGGAAAAAGCTTTTTTCTGCAGCTGTTACCACTTACCACAAATCATGTATTTCATCTTCTTAGCAAGCACAAAGTGTATCCAATCCCAGGGACTACTTTCTGAAAATCTTAAGACTTAGCATTCTCTGGTAGGGCTTCCTCCCCATCGAGATTGCCTTCCTCGTGCGATTTACATTAACGGGGAGTCTGTTATTAGCTTGATATTTTATCTCTGACACTCTTAGAAATATTGCAGCCATAAACCTGCATGCCTTTAGTAAAAGCCGAACTACTTGGCAAAAGCTAATAAAGTGAGGAATGATGGAAACAATTGGCTATGAATACCTAAGCAGCAAATAGAATGGCTGCCCCCAAGGCAGCTGGGTCACAGGCATGCGCATGCGCATGCGCACGCACACGCACACGCCCTCCCGTGTCATGTTCCCTAGACACTGCCCCAATCCCCTTTTCTCTTGACTGACCTGAGCCATTCCCTCCCAGCGCTCCACCGTCCAAGGGTCACACTTGTTTAGTCCTGAGAACTGGTGGATCCAGGCTTCCTGAAACATGCCTGAGTTGTTAGTGCAGAGCTCTCACACTTCAGAAATCACAGGAAAACCACCTGGGGAGCTTTGCTAAGGACTCAAATTCCCAGCCTCGAACTCCTCCCAAGATTCTGAGATCCTGAATGTGTAACACCACAACCCCAGGGAGTCCAAGAAGAGCAGACTTGCCTGAATGCTGTATTAGCAAGGATGCAGTAGACAAGACGACCGGCAGGGCCTTGGCCTTGCACCATGAAAAGTGGACTTCAGAACCAGGCAAGACCGACTCAGTCCCCATTTCAGAAGAGTTGGTTAATCAAGTGCCCCAGAAGGCCTCGGGTCAAAGCAGCCACCCCATACCAGCAGCTTCTGCCCCGCTGAGGGCTAGTGCTAGCCTGGCTTCTAGGAACACGCCTCAGGTGCAGGAGGAAGGCAGGGCTGCTTGCTTGGTTATATTAATGACCATGCGTTGTCAATCAGTGGACACGCCCAAAGGTATTTTAATAAAGTCAGCATTTCTTCCTCTGCTTGGCTCCCTGTTAAAGAAACTTTGCCATGTGAGAGAATCCTAAGTGCAGAAGCGGCTGGAGGTAAATGCTGACTGGTACACTTTGCGCATGTTAGTTGAGGGATTCCATTATGCACAGAGGTAAGAATGTGGGGTGTGGTTCCCCGGATAATCCTCGCCCACCAGCTGCTTCTGGTTGCAAATAATGAAAAGAATACAACCCCACAAGCTAGACAAGCCGTGCACTACACAGTGTGGTTCCACGTTTTTAACAAGTGCTTCTTTGCCCAGTGATGAGGCTGGAAAGAGAGAAGGCAGGGATCCACTGTGATGGATAGCGAGCCTGCTTGGAGCCAAAGATGTGGTGTAATTATTCTCACCCCTGGCTACACAGTGGAGAAATTAAAAAATAATAGTAACTACCAACTCAGGAGATCCCAACCTTGGGATCGGGGAAGGGGTTGGGCACAGGTGCTTCTTTAGGGTCTTCAGGTGATTCTAATGTGCAGCTAGAGTTGAGCATCACTGCCTAATAGAACTTCCAGGGAGTTTAAAGCTATGTGCTCAGTCTTCTCTGCAACTGAACCTCCTAGGGAGCTTTATAATATATTGAGGTTAGGGTCCCATGCCTAGAGATCCAGAATAATTGGTCTGGGGACTTTTAAAATCTCCTTAGATGATTGCAATGTGCAGCCAAGATGGAGAACAGCTGGCTGGAAGACATTTTATGTCCTTTCTCTCTGGTTTTATCCAGAGTGATATAGTGGGAAGCACTAGATATTGGATCAAGAGACTGAATTAAACTATAGCTTGGTCACAAACTTGTAGTGAAAACTCAAGCAAGTCATTGATATTTTAGGCTTCAGCTTTCTTAGGATTCTGTCTCATAGAACTGGTATAAGAATTACAGAAAATCACTTGAAAGTATTCTAAAAATAGCGACCTGCTATATAAAGATTGCTCAACTTTTTTTGGCCAAATATTAGTTTCTACAGGGTTTGTATCTCACCAAGAAGAGAGACTATGCGCTAAAAGGAAGAAGGCCCCACAGGCAGATAATGACAACAATATGCTTTAATGTTTAAAATGCATTGTTTTGTACCATTCTTTACTTTGACCTCACCCTAGATAGAACTGTGAGATTATGAGGTCCCGTATTAGAGAAAAAGAAACAGACTCAGAAAGTTCATAGGGTAGGGTTGATGAGAGCATCACCCAAGCAGCAGAAGCAAAATTCAACTTGGTTCTGCTGATTCGAGACCTCAAGTGTTTTTTCATTACACCAATGATCCTCAAACCATATGGTGCAACAGACTCTGGGCCCCGCCCCCAGAGTTTCTGATTCAGTAGGTCTAGAGCAGGGCTTGAAAATTTGCATCTCTAACAGTTCTCAGGTGATGATGCTGGTCCAGTGATTGTACTTTGAGAACCACTGAATTACACCAAATTTTCCTTGGGGGTAGAGAATTGCCCTGCACAATGAGATAGCTATGGCTGTGGGGAGAAAAGGCGGGGAGAGAAAAATTGGGGGCGGGGGGGGAATGGATAATCTAAGTGTTATTAACTGCCTCCCCTTTAAACATATAAGGAAACAGGCTCAGTGAAGTAAAATATCTTATTAAAGACACAATTAGCCCAGGAAAGGGCTCCTAGAAGCTGGAGAAAATACTAATAAGGCTTTGGTGCTATGAATTCATGAATAATTAAGGGTTTAGAGGGTATGAACCCCAGTACATTAGCCATGTGACTTTAGACAAATCAACACAACTCTCTAAACCACAATTTAATTATCTGTAAAATTGAGAAAATGATACTACCTAACTCACGGGATTACTGTGAGAGCATTTAATGAGATAACGAATGTGAAACACAATTTACCTGACATATATTAAGCATGCAATAAATGTTACCTGTTATTTAAAATTATTGTTATTAGCACTACCATTCAAACCACTGTTGCCATCAGCCCGTTGAGTACCTAATCGTATAGAGTGCCATGAAATGTGGCATTCCCCAACTTGCATAGAAGGCAGTGCTCTATGGTTGTATCACTTGTAGCAGTGCCTCCTAGCTCAAGTTCAAGTAAAATAAAATGGATATTCCTTTGAGACTTTTCTAACTGCCTTTGAGTTCAGTGAAGATATGTTGTGTTGTCACCAAATCATTACTGTGGGAATCCATCATCTGAGAGCTAGCCGACTTTCTCCTTCACTCTCTCTATCCTGCTTTACCCATAACTGCCAGCGTTTCAGCGCTGAAAGTCCCACATCCCAGATAATCTCTCTGTCCCAGACAAGCGGGACAGTTGATCAAGCCTCTTTTCTTTCACACACCTGAATACTCTTTAGTAAGATGACTATTTTAATTATCGGTACAGGCAAGCATTCTTTAACGGTGGAGAGCAAGATAAAGACCAGCTGTCCTACCCTAGACAATAGTGTAAATGAGTTAGAGCCTCAGCATTCCTGTTCCAGGGTTCTCTTCTCCTATTCCCCTTCAAAAATGGCCCTAAATACAGTTATTCTGGGATGTAAAGGATGTTCGTCAGCTTAAAAAGATTGCTAGTTCGAGGAATTTGCATTTCAATCGACAACCAAATATTAGCTGAAGACGAAGTAATTATGAGCAGAGAGAGATTTGTACTTAAGGGTGAGGGATTTAGGACAATCATTTCTGAGCCCCTGAAATCGTAAACTTCTACTGCAAGGGACACAAGTCTTCCCGTCCTTGCACTATGAATTCTTATTAGAAAAGAGCATGTCAGAATCATCACGCTCGGGGTCAGCAAATTACAGCCTTCTGTAGGCCAAATCCTGTCCACTGTCTACTTTTGTGAATATAATTTTATTGGAAGCACAGCCATGTTTCTTTTTGTTACATATTGTCTACGGCTGCTTTCCTATTGAGCAGTTGTGGTCTACAAGGCCAAAAAAATATTCTCTCTCTGGCCCTTTATAGACCAAGATCCTTGCTAGTCAAAGTTTGGTCCATAGACTGTCATGCATATCACCTGGGAGCTTGTTAAAAAGGTAGAATCTCAGGTGGGACCTATCCCAAACCTTCTAAATCAGAATCTGCATTTTAACAAAATGCCCCAGAGAATCTATATGCGCATTAAAGTTTGAGAGGCACTGACCTAGGTGGCTTCTTTGGATTCTGGACACCAATTCACTCCTATAGCTCCCACTCATGACCCTGAGAGTGTCCCCCTGGAAAGCTGCTATTACCACAGGGTAGGGTTGTGAGATCAAATATAAACTGTCCAGTTAAATTTGAATCTCTAATAAACAACAAATACTTTTTTGGTACAAGTACGTACCAAATATTCCACCGGATATAGTTATAATAAAAAAACGACTCATTGTTTATCTGAAATTCAAATCTAACTGGGTGTTTTGTACTTTTATGTGCTAAATATTACAACCTACCAAAGAGAGAGCCTCCTATAGTTTAGCTGGGCTAAGCAGGTAAAAAAAAAAGGTATTTTACTTCTTAAAATATAACTATTTCTCTACTCAAAACAGTTCTGCCACCAGATGTGTGTTTTCCACACCAAGCAATTCTCCAATTCTCTGTGGACACCAACTGGGAATTTAACTCAATCCTGACACTAACCACCCAGAGTTGGCACAAATCCCACAGGTTAAGGGCTCCTCCTCTACTTCAGATGTCAAATGCAAATCTGACCTTCTCATGCTTCTGAATGACCAGCTAAGTTGGGAGTTCAATAATTTTGCTAGAAGAGCTCACAGGATTCAGGAAGAGCCAAATGATAGAGATGTACAGGGCAAGGTAGGAGGAGAGAAATGGGCCACCTTCCCTGCGCTTCAATGTGTTCACCAATCCAGGAGCTCTCCAAACTCGTCACTTGGGGGTTTTATGGAGGTTCTCTTATTTAGGCAGCATCAATTAAATCAGCAGTCATTGGTGATTAACTCAATCTCCAAATCCAGTCCCTGCCCCTCTTTCCTGTAGGTTTGGGGGTGGGGCTAAATGTCCCAACCCTCTAGTCACAGGGTTGGTTCCCCTGGCAACCACCACCCACCAGAAGCTATCCAGGGGCCAGCAAAAGTCACCTCATTAGCATAAACTCAGTGATGGTTAAAAAGGGACTTATTATGAACAAAAAAAAGATGCTCATCTCACCCCTGCCTTTCAGGAAATTCCAAGGATTTTAGAAGCTCTAATGCCAGAAACTGGGAGTGAAGACCAAATATACATTTCTTATTGTGATTTCTCTTAAATCACAATATCGTACTTCCTATGGCAATTTGCCTGAAAAATATGGCTGCCAGAAATTCATCCTATCCCTTTGTGCACTTCTCCCATCAAGTCTATTATTTCTCTTCACCATGAATCTGGGCTGGCCTTGAGACTCACTTTGACCAATAGGAAGTAGTATAAGTTTTGCTGTGCCAGTTACAGGCCTAGCCCTTAAGAAGCTTGACAATTTCTGCTTTCAGTTCCTTGGAACCCAACCAGCAGGCTACAAGGAAGTCCAGGCTGTCCTGCAGAAGAGAGGGGCCACATGAAAAGGCACAAGAAGATAAGAAGCCACATGGAGGAGAACCAAGGCCCCCAGGTGTGTGAGGGACCTTGTTGAACTTCTAGCCCGGCCTACATTTAATATCTTCCAGATGCTTATAGCTGTATAAGGAACTCCAGCAATAGCACTTGAGGCAAAACTGCTGGGTCAGCCCAGAGAACTATGATAAATAACATATCATTATTTAAGCAATCTTTTTGTTATGCAGCAATAAATAACTGATATATTTCTCCTGCCCCAAATTAGACAGTTAACTTCACTCCCAATGGTGCCTTCCCATAAGGCTGTATCTGGTAAAAGAAACAGCTTCTCAAATCTAAAGGTTTAAGCACTAGAAGGGTCCTCTCAGGGCAAGATGGCCCTCTTTCTTCCACTCATCATCTTGGCGGATGCGATCCCATTGTCTGCCATGCTGGTGGCTGATTTTCTCAGTTTCCTTTGGTCAGCTGCAAACCAAGCATTTGATGAACTACTATTTCCAAGGCATGCTTCTCTTCCAGGAACCAGTATAATCCATTAGATGAAACCTGCTTTCTAAGGCATCAACAGCATTTTTTTCTGCCATCTTTCCACCCGCCTCTGCCTCCATGAATTTAAGCTGTTGGGCAGAATACAACCTGTTGTCTTCTCAGTTACAAAAGACTCTGGGTTCAAAAGCAGGGGTCTAAAGCTCTCCTCACACCTCCATTTATGGGCACCTCTCCATCTCATGGCTCGCCATCTAAGTTTCCCTTCTTCAGATTCTTCTGAAAACCTGCCCCTTCACTTCCTCGTAAAGCAAGTCCCTGGCACTCAAGTCTGGAGTCAACATGGTTGCATTAAGATGTTTACTTTTATCTGAAATATCAGCCTCCAGGAACTTATCCTAAGGGCTCACATGTGTTCAGAGCAGGGATCAGCTGAGCGCTCCTCTGAGGGCAATTTAAAGGAGGCAGTTCCTCCTTGACTCCAAAGAAACTGACAGCCCCATTTGTCTACCCCACCCCAAAGCCATTCTTTCTTTTCACATACATGGCTAGAAGAATCATAAATCTAAGGATGGGAAGCTCAGGGTCTGCTGACACCTTCCCAACCTCACCTCCTCAGACACAGGCAATGGCAATGCCATATGTGCCTCCTCTCGAGGTCTTGCAACTCTTGCCTTGTTACCACTGACTGGCTTACATGTTACAGCACTGTGGAATGGTACAAAGGCCAGGCTTTGGAAGTGCAAAAACCTAAACTTGTATCCTATCTACCTAACTAGCTTTGAGACTTTGGTCAAGATTCTAAATTTCTCTGAGCCTCAGTTTCCTCATCTGTTAGAATGAGAGAATGATATCTGCTTCCCATATGACAATATGGTTTAAAGACCTAGCACTGTGCCTAGAATGCGGTAAAGATTCAAAAATATTCCCCCCTCCACTTCGGCTTCTACAACTAGAGCATAACAAGGCTTAGTGGGACCAAAGACCCCTAGACACGTAGTTTATTTGCCCAGATAGGGCCAACGAGGCCATAATCTTTTCTTTGAGAAGCAATGTGGTCCCACGTTAAAAGTGAAGAACTCAAAGACAGAAGCTCCAGGTCCTCCTCTCGGCCTAACCCCTTTCACTGCCTCGTACAAGTTGCTCAACCTCTCAAAATCGGAATTTCCTCTAAATAAGGGAAATATAAGCACCACAGTGTTCAAATGTGAAGTCCAAGATTTTAAGCTAAAAGTCCCAATGACTATATTTTCTGGGCCTGGATTCTGCTCTCATTTCTTCTTAAATCTAATTTATCCCTGGGTTGATTAGTTCCTTCACTTCCACTGTGACTTATTTTACCCATTTTTGGAGCTCCAACTAGTTCTGTGTCACCATGTACTCTCTAAGTCTGTCATTTCCACTCCCATGCTTGCCATCAGATGGTCTGGATGTATAGTGACTACCGGGTCCATTGAGAAGGAAAGTCCCCTTTTCCCCACCTGCAAACACAGGCCCAAGGAAGGAGTTTCTAGTCCCCAGAGGACTCTGAGGCAGCTCTGTCAAACAGGAATGTCTGTGACGATGGAAATGTTCACGATTCTACACTGTTCATTACGTTAGCCAGGGGCTGCGCATGCTTATAGGCCCTTGAAATGTGACTCACGAGACTGAGGAACTGAAATTTACCTCGTACTTCATTTTAATTAATTGAAATATAAGTAGCCATATGTGGCTAGTGGCTAATGTATTAGAAGGTGCAGTTTTAAGGGAAATGTTAGAGAAGCAGCTTAAAGGGCAGACATGGTGGGAGTCACAGATATGTCTGCGGACCACTTTTACTCTCCTGAGAATTATCTATTCTTTGGTGGCAGAAAGGTCTGGCTCCCTCTTAGCAAAAACAACCTAATAATCACAAAGGGGAGCAGAGGAATATACAATACTTACCCCACACTTCATCTAGACCCCAGGTATTCACAGATCTACCCACCTTCCCACTGAGAACTCTGAAATCACCAAGCTCCAGGGGAGCCTAAGCTGGATGAGAAATGAGCCTCAGGGTCTTAGACTGTGAGTCCATCTTCCTACATACTCCAGTGCCCCAAACATTCCCTATGCATCTATTCAACTCTGGATGCTCTGAACAAAGAAAGTTAAAAAATAAAGACCCCAATCTCCTAGGAAAATAAATATCAGTACTACACACTGCAGCCTTTGCAGGGCTCTGGGAATATAGAATAAATTAGGATGCCTGAGAGAGAGAAATTTTGTTTAGATCTTACATCTTTAGAGAAAACCTCCAGTGCTCTGCATAAGACCCAGCGTTGGACAGCCTTTGCATGCCCAGGGTGGGCCCTTGGGCAAGGGCACACAGCTCCCAGTCAACTAAAGATGGCCTGGCTGCCTCCCGATGATGCTGGCAGGAAGCTGTCCCTAAGCCCAGGGTAGCATTTACTTTATTATCCCTAAAGCTGTTTTGCCTTCCCTCTGCCCCCGCTCTCCCCATTGCCTACACTTTCTGTGTAACCACCATCTCCTCCTTCACTAATTATCATTGGTACTTGCAACCCAACAACATCGATAGCTACTAGGACAAGTAACCAGTGCTTTGTCCCAGGACACCAGAATTTAGAGGGTACAAAAATGGGTGGTATCCCTGAGCTCAAGGTCAAAGACAGGAGGTCATGCACCTCCCTCTGTACAATTAAGGAACTCACCATCTCCTTCTTCCATTTAGGTCTTTGCTCTCCGTTCCCAAGTACGTTCATGGCTATGAAGTCATATTTGATACATACCCCCAGAAGTGAAAATTACAGCAAGCTCTAACTTCTCATCTCAAGATACCACTGAGGCAGACACCAAATGGACAAAAGTCAGGGCTTAGACTGAAGTCCAGAAAAGTCTTAGAAATTAGAAATTTTATAAAATTGGAGCAGCACCTAGACCATAAACATATATGTGACCCAAACACCACCAAAATGTGCATATGGAGAGATAAAGGCAGATAGGGTAAAACAACTTGCATTAACCCTCACAGAAAGCCATTGTCCCAGTGCAATGCATTGTATCCAAGAAGATGATGTCCCTTAGCACAAAAAGTGCTCTCACAGGAGGGCAGATAAGAGGGCGGTCCAGGATGGTCCTATGTCCATATATATCCTTTGGAGCTTTAATTAAAGTGTTTATAATAGCCAGGAACTGAGAGAACACCCTACCTGTTGCACCTCAGTAACTAAAAGTCATCTCAGACAAGTCACTCAACCTCTACAGGCTCTTTCTTTTCCTCCTCATCCATAAAATGAGGAGTGGAAGACACCTGCACAAGTGCCAAGCACACGCTTGCTCACTTGGAACTCCAGAATTGCCTTAGCGCTTCAGAGAAGGGACTCTTTCTGTGACTGTAAATATAGGATCCAGGAGCCCCTTAAAATGGAATCTCAGGAGAGCAGCATCTTGGTCTTATTCAACCCTGTTTACCCTAAGTGCCTAGCACAGCGCCTGAAATGAAGCAGGTGCTCAGTAAACACCTACTCAGTAAGTGAACATATTGAAGTCTCCTTTCTGCCTTCTAAAATACCAATTCAAACTCAGGCCTGGGAAAGCAGGCACAGCCTAAAGTCAACTATGGACCAAGGATGCATAAGAAAAGGCAGCTACTGGCAAAGGCGTAATTAACATATTACAGACAACCAGGTTAATTCAGAGAACCCAGATAGAAGCCTCACTCACACATCCAAGTAAAAGCATAGTGTCTAGGACCACACACCTCTGTTCATATAAAGTAAATGCAGATAACTTGGCCCCTACACCAGACCTATTGAATGAGACTCTCTGGGAGGAACGACCCAGAAATCTGAATTTAACTTGCTTCCTCAGTGGTTTGAAGAGCTCTGGATTTTGAAGACCATAGCTCCAAAGCACATTCTTCTGAGCCTACTCTGTGGAGTCCCTTTTGAAAAATGGAAAGTCAAAAGGCTTTTTGTGAACCCAGGAAAATCCTTCAGAGTTGGGGTTCCAGTTACCTTAGCAACATTCTCTCTAGACTCACGCTCTTGCCCATTAGCCTCACCTGGTTGTTTGCACCTTCCCCAAGGTTCTCGAGTTTCCATTTCATGCAGCGTCAGGGCTTTCTGGGGAGAGAGGCTTCAGTCTCTGAAAGCACATCTGTCCTTAGTAAACCCCGACAGTCTCAGGGAATGCTTCCCCTTTCTACTTAGCAAACTAAAGCTTGGGGGAGTGGGGAGTGAAGGAGAGGTAAGCAGGCTATAGCTGCTTTCCTTTTGAGTTCCCAGCTATTATAAATAGTTTAATGCTCTCATTATATTTTATTGGTGAGTTGAGGCTTTTGAGCCATACTAGACATCAATCAATAAGTGATTATTAAATAGCCACAGGTACAAGGTGCTAAAAGGTGAGAGGAATAGAAAAGGAGCCTGAAGTAGCTTAGGCAGAGTTCTCACCCTTAAGGTTTTCACGGTTTAGCTAGAGAAGTAAGATATCAACATATAAAAAGAGCTGACAAAGTTCCTGAGAGTCACAGACAAGGAGTGAAATCAAGGCTTTCCTATAAAAGCCTAAAAGAGAAAGAAAACGATTTTTAAAAGGCAACAGCCTTTTTTCCTTCCGAGAGAGCCATTGCCCACCATTTGGCATGGCCCAGTTATTTTTATCATTTCAAATGGAGACTTGAGGTTAGAAGAATGTTTTCTGAAATTCAAAAGGAATTTGGAGAGAAAGAGTTGTTTCAAATCAAGAATTCCACAGGACGATCATAATCTAGAAAACAGAGGTCTTGATATGAGAGCCTAAAAGAACATCTTCCCAAGTGTGAGTCAGGGCTGTCTGGTGGGCCAGTGTGGGTCCTGAGGAGGATCCCGCCCTGTGCCCATCCACTGTCAACTCGCCTCCTTTCCCGTTCCTTCATGGGGAGGGATGCTTTGGTTCAACCTCGCAAGTTTGCTCTGAGGGCATAGTGAACACAACCATTGCCCTGTCTGGCTTGAGTAGGTTGCTTCAATAAGTGTCAGTGGAATCTGAATGTCCCCTTAAAAAGAGATCTCTTCTATCATATACAAATTGGGTATCCATATCACTCCAGCAGAGGCAAAGAAACAGTACTCCCTGACTCCTATCTGTCCCCGTTAAAGGCCTGAATTAACAAACATTCCCTCTCTCCTTCATGCAGGCAGTGGTCTCTAAACTTCTTAGATCTCCCACTTCATTAGTTTTTAAACACATATCCTTCGTATCTGTAAACTTATTTTATAAATTATAACCATATAGTATGTATAAAACAAGCACACACACACACACACACACAAAAATCCCAAAAATTTAAGAAAAGATCAAAGATAAATAGAAGCTCTAACTTATTCTTCCTAGCATCTCAATGGATCATCTTGTATCCTCCTTGGGGAACAGGCCATGCACGCTGAGGACACCTGAATCCAACCAGGTATAAGCCTCAGATAGGTGCACAAAGTAGGAGTCGGCCAGGGCTAAAGGCTGTGAACCCAAATTCACTCTAGGGGAGGATGAGTTCTGTCAAAGACAGGAAAATCTCACGAAAAAGTGATTCTGGAAAGTCTCCTGGCTTTCACTGTCATCTGTAAGCTGATGACTCTCAAGCTTATATCTCCAGCCCGATCCTCTCCCCTGAACCTCACCCTCAAACCCAAACATCTTCTTGATGTCTCCCCTTGGATGTCAAAGCCAAATCTGGGCGTCTCAGACTCGACATGACTCAACTAGTCTCCAGTCCTTTCCCTTTAAATTGCCACCTTCCCCAGTTTCCCTGTCTTGGTCAAGGGCAACGCCTTCCTTCCTATTGCTCGGGACAAATACCTGAAGTCATCACCTGTCCCTCTCTTCTCACACTCCACATCCAATCTAACACCAAAGCCTGTTGGCTCTACCTTCCAAGTAAACCCAAAATATGACCACTCTCGCCATCTTCGCTGCTGCCACCACCCTTGCCTCTCTCCTGCATTACCCTGCGAGCCTCCTCCTCTTTGGTCCCCAGTTTCTACCCCAGCTCCCTACTGTCCATTTTCTGCACAGCAGTCTGAAGGGACCTATTAAAATATAAGTGAGATTCTCTGCTCAAAACCTTCCATTGTCTCCCCATTTCTCTTAGAGTAAAAGCCAAATTCCTCACAACGGCCATCGAGGCCTATAAGGTGTGCCCTCCCCTCCACGTTGTGCCTTGTCTCCTGCTTCTCCCTCTTTCATTTACTCTGATTCAAGCCCATGGGCTCCTGGATGTTCCTAAATGTGTCAGGAAGGTTCTCCCCTCAGAGTCTTTGACAAATTTTTTCATCTACCTTGACCACTCTCCACCCTCATCTATATGTTCACCCTTATGCAGTCTTCATTCAAATAGCACGTTCTCAGAGAGGTCTCTCTAACTACCTTATATAAATGTGTGTTCTACCCCTCACCCACATCCCCAATCTACCTTTCCCTGGTTTTTCTCCTATAGCATAAATCACCTTCCAACACGTTATCTATATCTATCTATCTATCTATCTATCTATCTATCTATCTATCTATCATCCATCTATCTATCCATCCATCCATCCATCCATCCATCTTTCTATCATCTATCATTTATGTAACATACGTATTGTGATTATTCTTTGTTGTATTCCCTCCCCCATTAGAATGTAAAACCCCCCAATAGGCAGGAATCTTTTGTTGGCCTTATTCTCTGACACATCCCCAATGCCTCTAATGGTGCCCAGCACACAGTAGGCACTCAGTAAATCTCTGCTGAATTTGGACTTAGAAGTAGCAGTGCAAATCCCTCAAGGCACTGACCTCATAGGCCTCCCTTACCATGTGCTCCCCAATAATACCTTTCCCCTGTACCTGGCTGGATGACCAGCCCCATTCCAGGCCTAGAGAAATTGCCAGAGTCCAAAACCCTGCCAATCTAATGCCTAACTATCCAGAGAGAAATAGTCCTGCCTTAGGTTTGGATACTCTCCAGCAACAACTAAATTAGTGCTTGCAAATTTATCCAGGGACCAAATCAAGAAGCACAATCTCTGGAAAGGCCCAGTACAGTAGATTTACTAATGAAGGCATGCACAGTCTCCCGGGCACGGGCATGGGCACAATAACTGTAAGTTATTTCTACTTCTGATTAAAGCAGTCCTGGGGAGGCTTCAATTTCATAGCTGAGTTGGCTTTACAGGTAGGTAGACAAAGAACTACTTTAATGGAGAAAGGCAGGTAAATGTTTGGGAAATTATAACTCGTGATACCAAGATGAGACTGGCCCCAGACAAAAGTGACTCCTAGGCCAGTAAGCCAGGAACCAGAAATTCCACCATTAGCAATTCATTCCTTTAGGCTGCAAAGAGGTTTTAATTTTCAAAGTTGCCTCTGAAAAGTTATAGGTATTATGCTTAGTTAGGTTAGGTGATACTTAAAGCCTTTGTCAGCCAGCTCTATGGAAGGGACATTGTGATAACAAACTGAGAGCGCAACTCTGAGAAAATGTAGCATAGGAGAGAGGCCTGAGGCAGAGAGAAAAACGGCGATGGGGGAGGAGAAAAGGCTCTGAAGGGAAATAAAAAGAGAAAACATTTAGTGAGGGCCTGCCTTGTGCCAGGTATTCTGCTACCTGCTAATACACTGATTGACTTCTAAGACATGATGGTGAGGCCCTAATTATTACCCCCATTTTAGAAGAGGAAACTAAGGCTCAGAGAGGTTAAATGACTTACGAAGCCACACAGCTGATAGGGATAGATTCAGGGTTCCGACTTCAGGTCAGCTTAGCTTCAAAGTTCCTGATCCTTTATCAGCATCAAACTTCAGGGATAGTTAACACTCAGCTATTTCATGGTTTCCTTCTAACTGTCCTGGCTGGCAATATTCAAGTGGCTGTGTTTTAAGGGAGCCTATAGTACTACATACTGACAGATGGGCAGCACAGTAAAATTCTGGATCTCAGGATAAAATTATTTTTATGTAGAGTAATCAAACACTCACATTCACATCATACAATAGCAACTCGTCCTCCACACGCTTTCCAATCTTCAGCCTGCCAGTCATCCCCCACCAGGTGCCTCCAGCTCCAGTCATTTACCTGGAAAATGAACAGTGCTTGCTCCTCAGTCCATAAATCCTAGAACTCTGCACTACCTGTTTCAGGAAATAGCCTTCGAGCACAATCTTCCGGGTTGCATGGAACCATTATTAGCCCTTTCTGGGAACAAAGCTTTTCCAAACGTAAACACTTTGCCTATTTTGTAGCCGAGATTGGGAGTACCATGTGTGGCCTGCCCTCTCCAGCCCCAGAATGCTTTGCATCTTGGGATCTTGGAACATTTTCAAATTTGTCTTTTCATCTCATGTTATCTTCCTTCCATCCCATTATACATGTTTTAAATACTGATGAGGACAAATTTTTTATTCTTTTTTTTTTTTTTTTAAATAGTATTTTTAAAGACAATACTCAGTAGCTGAACCGAGAAATACGTTTAAGGGCTGATCATCCCAGGGTATTTAAATCTCAAATACAGCCACGCTTTTCCAAACTTTAGTTAAGGTTTAAGATTTAATCATCCTCATTTCAAGCCTACAGGATGCACTATCAAAGTCAACTTATACGTTTTGGTGACCTTTCTCAAACTGGGCTTTGTAAATCCTTGTGGTTATTATTTGACATTATGGGCTCATAACAAGCCAAATACCTCGCATAAAATATAAGAGTTGGAGCCCTGACCCTTTAGAATTTGCATGCTCAATCACAAAAGCAAACAGATGCTGGCTCCAATGTTTAAAATATTTGAGAACATGAAACTGAGGAATGTTAGGAAATTTACCAATATCTCCTATTTAATAAGGGGAAATGGGTGTGTATTTAGTGAGGAAAGAGGAACTGCCAGCAAATGAGTCTATGTTATCATTTCATCCGCAAAGACATTAATCAGATAACGCTAATATCTAAATTAAGTACCTAACAAAAATATCTAATTGTAAAGATTTTAATAATTAGTTACTGTAAAGACTTTAAGCCTTGATTCTATGAATCAGCCCATTAATTTATTGGCTGATCTTTGCTCCCTCCTGTGAAGTGCAACAGATGTGACAAATTCAAACAAAACACAAGTATATCATTATGTGATGATGGCTTTACTCACATAGACTATCATATTTAAAATAGATAAATTATGCTATGGAAAGAGCAGAGATTTAAAAATTAAAAACCTGAGTTTTAGACCAGCTCTGAAACTAATGTAATATAATAGAGAAAATTTGGGTGGGCGCCATTTTATATGAAATGAGAGGAATAATTTTCTTGGTGTTTTGGAGAAGGAAGGATCAGAAAGAAAACAGGAAAGAGGATGAGGATGGAAAAAAGAGTCTAATTCTGCATATGGTGGACAGCACAGCAAGTATAGCCCGATTAGCACCGATTATTCTGATGCGCAAAACAACAATAATCAACTGATGTGTGTGTGTGTTTGGATCAAAGTCAATGAAATCTTATCATTATCAGTGTTCTTTCTTGTGAGGCCTCTGCGAGTCTTGTTCCCAATAACTCTCGAATTCAAAAATATGATGAGAAAAATAAGCTTCCCATTCTCTTCCTTCACTCCTTCTGCCAACCAAGAGGCACTTTAAAGAGAGTGGATAGAAACACTCATAGAATTCCAGGTACTGATCTCAGCTTCCCTAAAGAACCTCAAAAATGGAAGTACGTAGATCTTGTGTTTGGATACTTCTCATTCATTCCCACTGGCTTCCCCCTACGTCCTTCTTTTGGGCCTAATGCACAAAACTATCAGTGGATGAGAGTCATTTGGCGGTGACTGCAAGAAACAACTGTGCATTTTATAACAGTCCATTAGCGCAAAGCTCTTAATGAAAATGAAAGCCGTTAATGAAGCCAAAAGGCAGTGGAAGCCTCCATTCTGGAGAGGGCAATTAGACAGGAGCGTGAGGGAGAAAAATAAATACAAATCCAAAACAAGGTACTCTGTGATCGAGCATTACACATGATGCAGTCATGACAAATCAGCCAATTTATTTCCTACTTTTTAAAGAGACATATACAAACATTGAAAGCTGTCATCATCCTCGCACCCACCTTCTCCCCCAAACTCCATGTTGCCAAATGATTCAATCTCAAAAATTGGAATCCATTGACACTTGCAAAATATAAACAGCAAGTGGGATTTTAACTTCGTGAAGTGTTCCCTGTAGAGTGCCATAATTTAGAGCAAAGTGAGTCACAAAAGTGAACTTTGTAATTACTATATTATTTTTATAATTCCTCTGAATCAGAAGCTCTCTTATTTTAACACAATGTGGACAAAAGCAAAGATTGCAGGAGAATAGTCCTCTGCCAAACATACTATTTCTGAGTAGAATATTTCCTGTGAAAAGACAAGTCACTAGAAGCTGTATAGCTTCTGGGATAAGCACAAAAAGGTCTCTGGTTTTCAAAGCTGTAAATGACCATGGGGTAGAATCTTCTCCCAACCCCCAGAGATGATGCTGTCCAGAGCCTGTCTAATTTGCCCAGAGGGCTTACATACACTGCCGGTGGCATTGCCAACCCTGTGCATACTTCTACTAGTACTGGACTAAAACTATATACTTGGAAAATTCTTGATATCAAGGTCCGTCTCCATACGCTTGGTGTTCGGGAAAGTGAAAGTTCAATCAATGCTTACAGAATATATGCATCACCTCCATACCTAGCCCACTAATGTGCCTGTTCTGAGCACAGATATTTGTGGAATAAATGACTAAACAAATGGATGATCAAATTTACCTGGATAGTTGTCTCCACACATGCATTAGCTTTTTTTTAACTCTCCCGAGCCAAGCTCTTGTTTAATTTTTTATTTCCATTATGTGAAATAATTACGTCAATCAAATTCTATTGCATCAAACTGCTGAATATGATGCTATGGTTAATGATGATTGATGCGACTAAAGTCTTCTACCGCAGAGAACATGAATCAAATCTCCTTCCTATTAGTTACTATCTGGGCACTTGGGTAACTGCTGGAACACAGAAGGGACCTCGCCCTGAGAAACAGATTTAATGGAAGAGTCATTGTCCGTGGGGTGAATAGTCAAGAAAGTTACATGGGGAATTTTTTTTCTAGATTTCCTAGGAGCCCCCACTCACCCATCCCGTGTGGCGGCTTTGTAATGTGTCAGCTTGGCTAGGCTGAGCTAGGTTTCTCAAAACTTTCTTTTTTGTATATTTCCACTCAGGGTGAATCCCAAGGGAGAGTCTTGGGAGATGTGTAGAGTAGAAGGAAAGCAGTAGCCGTTTTGCAGCCCATACACAGTGTTGCTGTTGCTGTTCGGCTGATGTGCCTCATCGGTATAAGCAGTGTTGGGCTTGCAACAGGCAAAACGCAACATCTATGCACATGACCTCCATCTGCTAGCGGTTCTGCTTCTCTTGTTGAACACTGACTGATACGCTCCGCTTCCTCTCTGGTACCTTCAGCCCTCCCCTCACTGATTAGGCTCCAACCTTACTGACACCCTTGGTGTTCTTCAAACACACCGACACGCCCATTCCGCAGATGAGGAAACTGAGGCACAGAAAGGTTTTGCAACTTGCCCAAAGCGACACAGCTAGTAAGTAAACTAATGCTCTCCAAAACTGCATATACTTCCCATCTCTTCCACTAGAACAAAGACAGGATGGTAATCATCTTCATGCAACCCCACACCTACAACAAATGCAGTAAGTAAATGGTAAATAAATATTCGCTAAATAAAATGTTTGACTTTAGAGCAGTTTGCCTCCATCCAAGTTCTTCTTTGGATGCCTGGCATCACCTAACTCCCTCCTCCTGAGCATCCTAGTTACCGTCTCTTGCCCGGCATGCACACACATGCACCCAGCCTGCGCATGGCCTTTTGTTCTTTCGGTTCTTCTTATCAATTCCTTCCTCTAACTTGTCAATCATTTGGATGACTCCCTCACAGCACCCTTCAATCTGTCACCTTTCTGGTCCCTGAAGGATCCAAAAATGAGCACGTTATTCCAGATAGAGCTCTAAAAAACAAGACAAACTCCTGTTTTCATTTCGCTCTTTCCACAGAGGAGCCTCACATTCAGTGAGCCTGTGAAGTGGTGCCCTCCTGACATATTACCCTCCTCTCAACAAATATGTCAAGGCTGGAGGCAGCTAAGAAGAACTCTGAGTAAAAGCATTAAGTGTCACTGGTTCAGTGTACACAGGAGGAGTGGCCCCAAGAATCCTCTGGCACTTCCGGCTGCAATACCTACCCTGATAACACAACTTTGATTGGTCCACTCCTGCTAGGGACTGAATGTTTGTGTGCTCCCATCCCCCAGATCATATGTTGAAACCTGAACCCCCAATGTGAGGATATTCGGAGGTGGGGCCTTTGGGAGGTAATTAGATCACAAGAGTGGAGCCAAGAGACAAGAGAAACGCTTTCTCTCTACCATGTGAGGACATAGCAAGAAGGCAGCCATGTGCAAACCAGGAAGAAAGTCCTCACCAGGAACTAAGTTGACCTTCACCTTAATCTTAGACTCTCTAGCCTTCAAAATGTGAGAAATAAATTTCTACCTATTAAGGCACCCAGTTTGTGGTATTTTATGATAGTAACCCAAACCAACTAAAACAGCTCCCCATGAAAAATGTTAGATGGCTTCCTAAGGATGGTTCCCGAGTTCAATAGAACTATTCAGTTCTTACAGATGTGTATTTGGACTGCCATGCCACACTCCTGCAGTCTGGCAACCATCCCATAGGTAGGCTGACCAACTGTCCTTGTTTGCCCAGGACTAAGGGGGCATCGTTCCTTGGATACAGGATTTTCAGTGCTAAAAGTGTATGAGTCAGTCAGCTTACCAATGAATGGCAATCGCTGAGAGAGAACAGGTCTGCAGAGTGATGTGAGCTACAAGATATGTTCCAAAGCTGACAACTTGAACAAGGCCCAACTCGTTTTGTATTTTTTTGTAGATCCATGAATTTTTTGAGCTATAAGAGACCTCACAGGTCATCAGGGTCATCCCCTCATGTTTGTAGATGTGGAAACAGGAACAAAGAGGTAAAGTGACTCATTCAAGGTCACCTATAACAGAGACTGGATCTGGATCCTCTGACCTTATGCTCTTTCCACGAGTTTTCGAACTGTGTTCTCTGGATGCCTCTTTCCCCACTTTAACTAGAAAGGCCATTACCTTTTTAATTTGGTATATCCCACCATAGAGACAGACTATGCACATGAGGCGATGATGATGACGATGATAGTGATGATGATGATGATGATGAAAATAGTAATAATAGGTAATATTTATCAAGCACTTACTACATACCAGGCACGGTGTGGGACCGTTTCATTTATCTAACCCTCATGAAACCCCTAAAGTAAGTACTATTATTTTTCCATTTTATAGGTTAAATGATAGAGCCAGGATACAAATGTGCACAAAGCATGTCGTGAAAACCCCTGCTCTCAAGTAAGTCAATGACATTCTGAAAGTCAAAGTAGTTCTGCTTCCAAGACTATCCCATTAAAGAGAGAGGAAGGGACAGGACCATGTCTGTTAAAAACACAGGTACCTTCCTGCTCCTCAAAACATACCTCCTGGTCTCGCCTAATAGTCAGCCTAAATCGTGGAAGGATAAATCCTTGGACGGCCTTGGACCTGTCTCTCATTCCTGTCCTAATGCCACTGGATACACGCACACACACACACACGTGTGTGTGTGTGTATTTAATGTTTATAGACTATCCTCAAGGAAATTCCCTCCATTTGTCCTTGCCTGCATTGTTCCTGCCTACGTAGCCATGGCTTCCTGACTTTGACTGCAGTCCTCTTATTCTGTGCTTCTTTCCATCACGGTGACACCTCCCAATTTAGCATCATGTATGAACATCATTACCGGGAGCTTAGTCGTTCTTCCAGATCATTAAGTGATGATGGCTAAATTGGGTCTTCTCACCTGACCCCATCACATCCCGAGAGCTGTGGTCATTTGTCATCACACCCTTCACTCCCATCTCCCAGCCAGTTCTCACTCTGAATGACACGGCTTTCACCCTGGCCAATTTGAATAAATTTCTCAGGCAAGATTTTAGGCCATTTCTCCTTCAAGTGATTTTAGTAAAATCTAGGTATATTACATCCACTGCATACTTCTCACCTCTAGAACTGCGATTTGCCTTTTTATAATGATCAAAACATCCTGACATGATTTGTTCTCTTATAAAAGCTCTCTCTTTGCTTTTCTCTACTTAACCATCTTTGTAAGTTTCTTATATTGCTTAATCTCTTCATTTGATCTTGTTATTTATACTTGGGAAGGAAGATGTATTTAAAGGGCAATGGCTGCCCATTAACATGACTTCTTCCTTTCTGAAAACACAGCTGTTCTTAGATGGCTGTCTTTTTTCTTCCCCTCACCCTTCTGACAGCTCCCTCTTTTAACAGATTATGACTAGAATGCACCTACCTCAGTGTGAGCAGGTGCCTGTATCCCAGCACTTGAAGCAATGCCACGCACGCAGTAGGAACTCAGAGAATAACTGTACATACCATTTATACTTTGCAGTGCACATGGTCTTTCCATATCCATTCTCTCCCCAGATCCTCACAACCCATGCGGTAAGCGGGGTAGATATCAGTGAGGAGATTGAGAGGTTCTGAGAGGTTGAAGGCAGCAGAGCATAGAGGTTGAGAGCTCAGAATTGGCAGAGAGGCTTGAGTTTCAATCTCAGTTCCTGTTTGTCACTAGTTGGTTATCTTGAGCTCATCTGTTAACATCCCTGAACCTATTTCCTCCTCTGTAGTAGAAAAGTAACATTAGTGCCCACACAGCTCATAGTGTTGTTGCAAGGCTGAAGTGAGACCGTGGCCAAAAATCACTCACTCTCTGGCACTTGATGCAACTGGCAAATACAGAGCAGGGACCACAACCCAGGTCTTCTGCTAGTCTTGATGCTCATACTGATACTCCACAACCTGTTTATAGTAGCCATGGTAACTAGGACTCTTTAGCATCCTAGGACTGGCTTCCCACTTGTTCCTGTCCCAGGCAAGGTCAGGGCCCACACACCTTACCCTTCTTCACCTTCCCCAGGCCTGGGGAAGCACTTCCCTAACACAAGAACATTTGCACAGAGCTGGCAAGACTGTGGTGCCTGCAGGATCTGACCGCAGGCTCCCGCCAGTCTGGTCTCTTCCATCCTGTCACAACAGACCTGTCCATCGATCTATCCCCTGCCACAGTGTGGCTTTGAGAGGATTCAGATGATAAATGATTATGTCGTTTATAGTAACAACGCTCTTTTCCATTCACAGTGCACTTCACAGTTTACAAATTGCTTTCAATTGATCTCCCAACAGATGAGGGCAGGCAAGGCAGGGTCCTCATTTTTCCTTAACAGTCAAGGCTCCAGGTACACCCTGACTTATCCAAGCCACACAGTTGGAAATGCAGTCTAGACTTAAACGCAGGGCTCCACGGCCCCCACACAGGGCTCTTCATTCCTTTCCAACTCACCTCCTCTTTCACCCTCCACCCCACTCTTAATTTCTGTATCCTCAAAACCACCCTCCTCCATCCTCCACAAAAACGAAACTCCTGCTTTCATTATGTTTATAGTTTGAGATTTGGGATGATATATACAATTTTAAATTCACATTTAATTCCTCGATTTCTTTTCCTACTTGTCCCCTATCTTTTAGTCATGTGTTTATGGCTAGCACTGTAAGAAACTCTGTGCAACGCTAGCCCATCAGATACAGCCATCTTCCATCCTATAACCATTAAGCATCTATCGGTAGAGGCATCGTGATGGTCACATCACAAGGAGAGTTTACAGACTGGTTGGGGAGACATGAAAAGAGAGATAGAAATGATAGAAAGGGACAACACATGATAAGCGGCCAGCGAATGGTACCAAGAAGCACTATGCCATTCTGAAGAGCTGAGTTGGTCAGGCAAAGTGTGCCAGAGGGAGTGAAACTTGAATCAAACTTCAACAGATGCCTGGAGTTAGGGAGAAGATATCAAAGATAATGGGAGAAGAATGAGCAGAGCCCCAGAGATATGACCACTCCTGGCATATTGGAGGGTGATGAGTTAGCATGGCCTGGTTCTGGCAAAGGGTTTCATTAAATGGTATGGGAGCCGAGGTTGGGCCAAACTGTGGCATATGGAATGTCAGGCTGAGGAGCTTGGATGTTATATACTGTAAGGATATCCTGCAAGAGATGGGACATCAAAAGTAGTTCCTCGGGAGAGTGACATAAGAAATACAGAGTTTCTTCGTCTTCAGTCCGACAAAAGATAGAGTATCCAAAACAGGCAACGTGACAGAGACAATCAGAGAACAAAGAGAAATTTACTAAGACTACACAACGTAATGCAATACAGCTGTTGGAGTGCAGGGGCTCCAGAGTGCATTTTCACAAAGTAGCCAGAGCAAGGGAAGGACACCAGAGAGGACATGTTCGAACAGAGCAGAATCTAGGAGAAATGATCACTCCTCTGCAGATAGCCAGGAGTGCAAGCCCGCTCCACTTACCCAGGGCACTCCGTGCTGCTTTCCCTCCGACATCCAGGACTTTCACAATTACACTTTTGACAGCTGTCTTCCCCAAAGGATTTTAAGCAGTCAGAAGCCAGGGTTGAGCCTATTTCATTCATGCTATACACTCAGCCCCTAAAAACCTGTAAAGGCTCAATAAAGTTTTCCAGTTTGCTTTAAAGTGAAATTCAAGAGTCAATTTAAAGAACAGCAAGGCTGCTTTACCAATTGAGATCGTGTGGTAGAGAGGAACAGGAGGTGTGGAGGAAACAGGAGTTTGATCTTAAGTTCATTGAAGAAAGTGAAAAGTCAAGAGTAGAAAGTATGTACCAGAAGCCCCCACCTAGTATGCCTTCAGAACCCTCTCTCACCTGGGCTCAGATACCCTTCAGGTAGATTATCCAGTAATATGCTCTCCAGACTCTGACACCCAGCACACAACAGACACTCAGCAAATAGATTTGGAAGGAGGAACCACTGATGGTTTGAAGTCCACGGAAACGATGAAGACACAAAGCGCTGTCAAATGCATTCCTCCGTCTACACTGGTTCAGGGATCTTGAAATCTCTGAAGCCACGGAGGGCAGAGGAGTATGCCCAGCCCCTCCTCCCCTCTCTTCCAAAGAACGAGGGACCTGCTCGATGACTGAAGACAGAAACATATAAAGCACCTAAACCTGCCATGATTTGCTTTAGGCAACTATCTCGGAAATGTTTTAGCAAGAAGAATAAGCTAAATCTAACAGACAGCCTAGAGGGCAACTTTTAATAAAACGGTGTTTTCACCAAAGAGCAGGGGATAGGAAAAGAAGGAGAGCAAAATTGAGTTTACACATACAAATATTTATGAACCCAGAAAAAAAACAGAGAAAGGACAGGAGGGTGCAAAGGGAGACATAATGGTTCTTTATGGGGAATGGGCTTTGTTCTGTCTCTACTTGTGGCTCTAACCCCATGAATGAGTTGCTTATCCCTTCCTAGCCTTGGGAAAGTTTTAAAATGTTTTTATTGTAGCTGCTACCTTGGGGCAGTGGAAAGAATGTGAGTTGGGGGTATGACAGCACCCTAGTCTTGAATCCCAGCAAGAATAATTTAGAGCTGGGTGACCTTAGGTGAGATGCCAAATCTCTTTAAACCTCAGCTTCCCATCAGTGAAATGGGGACAACAGAGGCACCCTCACAGTAATGCAGTCAGTGCCTGGTCCACATTCAGCTGGAGCACCTACCCCATGCCCCTGACACCTAGTAGACCATCAGTGCTAGTCGGCCCTTGCCTGTTTTTCCCTCCCCCTTTAGACCTACCGGGAAATTGTGGGCTTAAAAGAAATCACAGACACAAGCACTTTCAGCTCATCTGACCACATGCTAGGTAAATATTCGCATTCTTCTTATGAGCAGTAAAGTAAAAAGTCTTATTTGGATTATTCTCAAGGCAAATTAGTCAAAGCCAAGGTGTCCGGCCAAGAGCAGATAAGGTCAGATCTCGTATAGACGACCTCTAGCCCGCTCAGAGACTCCTGTGCTAAGGAGATTAACGCCCACACCATGCGTCTGGGACCCCCGTGATGGAATAAATAAGGCATTTCCATCCATGCTTCTCCTCCTGCTGCCTAAATGCAGATTTAAGTTTCAAACACTTCCATTTGTAACTATAATAACAGCCAAAATCCCAGCAAGGGCTCCCCTCCCGGGTGGTATGTGTTCTCTCTGACTCTCCTGCCACTGGATTAGTTCCCTGGGAAGCCCGAAGCCCCACACTTTCACCTTTCTCAGAGCAGAATAAAAAACTAGCTCTACTTACAGCTGTTTACCCAGCATCCCTGAAGACACCAGGTAAACACCTGAACCCAGGCAACTGCCAGCTGGAAATCGGAGCCAAGCTTTGTCATAAACCCATTAGCCAACACAGGCACAGGCAACCAGTTGTGAAATAAGAGCCTCCTAATTCACTTTTGTTCCTCCAGCAGCCTTCTCAACCTCGTTCTCCTCCCCGCTCTAGTCCAAATAAAACAATGGAGTCAACCAGATAGTTAAATATCCTGCTTTGTCATATCATCAGATATATTTTATAAGCATTTTCTCCTTTTTGCTTTGTTTAGATCTGATTCCTCCTGGGGGATTATACAGACAGGAAATAGGGAGAGTGAGATAAAATAAGATTGAACAGAAGACAGAGGGGGCCAGACCAACATTTCATTTGTGGAACAAACTTGACCTCGGTCTTCCACAAGACAGCCCTTGTGCAAGGCTGTGACCTCAGCCCCGTGTTGGTGAGAACATATATTGTCATCATCACTGTGGGTCTCCGAGACCAACAGCAACCACTCCCGTGTAAGGGGAAGCTCTTGAGAATACGGGCAGGAGCAGGGGGCGGGGAGGGGGCTTGGGACTGAGACACATATGATGTTCTTATCTGTTGATAATTATAATCAGCATAGAATGGGAGTTTGCAAATCGTGTAGACTCACAGAAACATGTCTTGGAGGCGATCTGCTACAGAAACAGGCTTTTTTAGAAGCACGAAGTAGAGGCTGTTCTCCATGTTTCTCTCCTTGTGGTGGGAACGATGAAATAGCACTTGTGCGCCCATCACAGATACCATGGTTGAATGTTCCTAAAGCTCATGGGAAATAAGCCAAGGTCATCATACCCCGTACAGATGTGGAGACAGAGGCAAAGATGATCACCCTACCTCCATCATCCAAAGAGGATGAGAAGGCTTGAGTTTCACCAGGCACCTACCTTGTTGCCTGAAGGTAAAAACTGATTCCTGAGATTAAAGTCCCAGCTCTTCCATCTACCTCCAAAGAAGTGCTGCTCGTCCTTCTCCTTGGCTTTCTGACTTATTAAAGAACCAGATGGCCTCACTCTCAATATCATGCAAGGTGACAGCCTTAAAGACTTGTTCCTCCAAAGTGTGGTCTGCACACCAGCAGCATCATGGGTATCCCCTAGAAGCTTGTTAGAAACGCAGCATCTCAGACTCCACTCCAACCCTCCCCAGTCAGAACCTGCATTTTAACAAGACGTGGAGTTGATTCCTATGCATCTTAAATTGTCAGAAGCACCAGCCGAGAAAGCAGTCTGAGAAAGGTCAGATGCAACCTTGTTGCTGGGGGGCAAGAGTCCATTAAAGAGGGAGCTTTGCCCTCGTGGTGCTGGGTTTGGAGGCCATAATCACCACATCCCTCCGGCCATTGCACCTTAAGACTCATTCTGTTCTGCCAGCCACACTGGCTACCCCTTTGGCCAAAGGCCCTTCCTGCGCCAGAGTATAAAGAAGGTAATGAGCATAGTGGCCATAGGTCAGGGTGGAGCTAATATCAACAGTGACAGAGGGGAGGCACCACCTCAAAAGCCTAGGCGAGACGTGAGGCTGAGAATTAGGTCAGTGTGCTAAGGGGCAGCAGCTGATTGAGCAACAGCTAAAAAGGAAGACTCCATGAATGAGGTGAGACATCTGAGAAAAAGATATTTACTGAGAACGACTATGTTAAAAACACACGAGACTAGAGGGCTGCCTCACTCAACTATCAATAATAATCCATGTCAGGTGACCGAAGCAGAGACCTGAGATCAAGGCAGAAGAAGACTCCATCGAAACAGTTTTTACCTAGAGCATGTTGGACCTGGCATTTACTGCATTCCTGTGGATACTTCCCTGCCTCTTTTCACATCAATGAACTAAGATGCCAAGATGCTGACTGCCTGGTTACACAGATGCCAGGATACCAATGGTTTTCCCCTTCCAGCTCTCTGCTTACAAATGGAGCCTCTGCTGGTCCCCCATTCACATCCCCGCCTCGTGAAACAGGACCACTTGACAGCCAGGTGGCGAGGGTGAAAGATAAATGCCCAAAGTTTCATAATTCCTTAAGAAGAACTTAGGTGTGTTTGGCATCAGATTTGTGAAATTCTTCTATCAGGTATGGTCGGTGTTGGCTACACAATTTTCATCCCCCTATTCCCAAAATTTTGGGTCAAGTATCCAGCCTCCCCCTGAATCCCATGTGCTGCAGGAAAAGCCAACTCTTTTCTCTAATTCTGGAATTTGGGCAAATGACTCAAGCCTAAGATACCAGAGAAATTTATCCCTCTGATTACAGTGATTGGTTCAGAGACAAATATGTGATTTGAATTGATGCAATTAGCTTGGAGCCCCAGGATTTTCGTGGAATTTCTGGGGAAGAGAGTTATACTTTTTTACTTACATGAACCAAAAAGCAAATGGAGCGGCCTAGGAATGGCTGTCAAGAATCATGAAAGAGATAGCCTGCCAAGAAGGAAGCCAACAACAAGAAAGTGAAGCCAAAAACTGGGTGAAGTGAGACACTAGGTCCTGGTCATATCATTTGAGTTACTAGACTTTTCAGGAACTAAGCCTATAAATTCCCATTGTTATTTAAGACAGTTGAGCTGAAAGTTCTGTAATTTGCAGCTGAAAAGCATCCTAACTGACATACTGGGTTAATAAATCTTTCTCTGCTGGGAAGAAAGATAATGTCTCACCAAAATTCTGTTGGCCTGGGCATATATTAGATGCTCCCAGCTCCGTTCTTCTTCCAAAATAAATTGTCAGACCAAAAAAAAAAAAAAAAAAAAAACTGGATAAACAGGCTGCAAAGGAACAGAAAGGGGCTGCCCTGCCTTCTTGCATTCCCAGCTCTCTGAAACAACAACCCCAAACCAGGGTAGCTTCTTGATTCCTCTTTCTTTCCTCAGGGGTTTCTTCCTTCACTCCATCTAGGGATTAACCTATCAGAAGGAAATTGCTCGCCCCCAGTTCTGCCCACCGGCTCCAAGTCTGCACTCCCTCCTTCGCTATATTTAAAGTGGGTTGGGGGAGGCTTTATTCTAATCTCAGTGCAATTCCCCCAGCTCTTTTCTAATCCCTCCACCTGTGAGATAATTGCCGGCATTTAGGGAAAAACTCAATAGTAATCATAGACTTGCACACAAAAACACAAAAAGAGGCAGATAAAATAGAAGAAAAAAAAAATCACAAGCCCAGAATTATCCACACTCTGAGAGCCATTCCAGAAAGCACAATGCGGCCAACTGCTCTCTATAAGGGATAAAGACACAGCTTTACAGGAAGGGGGTGAATTTCCAAATATTGTAGTTCTTATAGTTCCTATACATAGAGTAAGATAATACAAATGTAGAAACTAAAATGGGCCATCATCATTTAACTATTCACAAATCAGGCACAAGTAATATGCAGGCCTATTAAACATGAACTCCTATTTATTGTCTTACTGCAACAAGAAAATTCTGTTAACCAAGGGTATCCTTGCTAGGTGATGAAAAAAGGGAAAAAAGATACAGTGATCACAATAAAATAAAATCTTATTGAATCAGGCATCTGGCCTCACTCCATCAACTCAGGTTAACAACCCAATCACGCTTGTAGCTTTTGGGTTTGCAAGGTAGAGATGAAATCACATAAATTAAGAGAAAAATTACCAAAAAAAATCATGTATAATAAATAGGTTTATAAACTAAGATAAATGCCACACTTGTTTTAAACTAGATAAAATTCAACGAAATAATTTTCATAGTTCCGTACACTTCCTTTTTGATTTGTTTAGGCCTTGAAATTTGCTATGTAACGCTAGGTGTCTCAAACTCACCTGATCATAAGAATTATTAGACCTCCAGATTCTGTGGTGCTAAGGTGACAACTTAAAGCTTTTATTTTCACAAGTTCCCTGACTGAGTCTTTGACAAACCCTAACTCTGTAGGGTTTTGTTTAAAATTAAATACATACACATACATGTATACTATAGAAAAAGGACTAGGCAGGAATTTTCCATGTCATAAAAACTATGAAGGCATTTTTGTGTGTGTGAGCAAAGGTAAGCAAAAGAAAGCTAACAGGCAGGACACAAGATGATAAGTAGAATATAACGCATCCGTTGGGACAGACTGCCATCGTATCCACCAAACCCCTTTCCCTTTCCTCCTGGACTCACAGTTAATTAAATTGCATTTCCCAACCGCCTTTGCAATTAGATGGGATTATGTAATTGAGTTCTGGCCCACAGTTAGTAGAACGCACTACTTCTAGGCCTGACCCTTTAAATAAAAAAAAAGTCCCCCTATCACATGCTAGCACTGTCTCTCTCCCCCTCCCGAAGTCCCACCCCAACAATTGAATGCAGTGTGATGAAGGAGGTTCTAGAAAAATGACAAAGCCACAGGATGGAATGTACCTGAATGATGATGTGGAACAGAGATTCCTCCTACACCACCCACCATTCTGCACTACAAACTGTGTTAAATTTTTGTTAGTATTAAGCTACTGAGATTTGGGAATTATTTGTCATAGCAGTTAGCCTACCCTAGCACATACAATTCCCTCTTTGTACTTCTCTGTTTTATCATTTCCAAACCTACTTTCTGGATTTTAGGATCAAGTAAACACAGACTAGTTAGAAAACAAGCCACAAGTAGCTGCCATCGCAATGTCAGTGTAGTATTTCAATCTCACAGGAAACTAATCTCCAGAAAAAGATTCTCACATTTTAAGTAGCACTTGGTACAGGCAAAGCCCAAGACAAGAGGAAAAAAATATATAAATTTAGCTTTTGGAATTCATTACATAGGTGTCTGCTTCCTACTACATTGTGAGCTCTGCTGAAGTTCGAAAACTGATTTTTACTCATTTTGTGTATTCCTTGTGCTCAATGCTTATTAAATTCAATTATACTTTAGTGTTACTGTCAAGTAGAGAGAAGATATTATTAAAATTGTAGCAAAAGCCAGACCTCTTGTTATATACTTAACACGTATGTTTATTTATTCTCAATTTTACTAAAAGTAAACTAATATATTATTTATTTGTAATGTTATTTATATGCATTATTAAGAATATGCTATAATAATATTTATTATCCCCATTTTACAGAAAAGAAAGCTGAGGTTCAGTAAAATTAATTGAATTGATGGTACGTCATATAGAATCAGTTTAGGCTTTTAGGTCAGGCAAAACTAAGTTTATCTTGGTTCTGCCACAAGTTCTGTAACTCATTTTGTAACCTTGGACTTCTGTTTTCTTGGCTGTGAAAATGGGGAGAATGTCATGCAGTCATTCAGAAACTTCTTTAAAGTGATATAGGAAATAGGGTTTAAAAAAATCTTTGCTTTAGGTAGAGGAGGAATTGGTAGAGAAACTTAAGGAGCATTTCAGACTAACATAAACCGTTTCCAAGAAAGACGAGACTCTGGTCCTCATCTCCAAAACAAAGTGCCAAGCAAGGGCCCACAGAAGAGCCAGTAAACAGAGATGCAATGGCCCATCTCCAGGGAGAACAGTCCTGTCTCTGTCCACTAAATGGATGAAACAAAAATGCATGAAAAGCTTCCAGCTATTGGGTTAGCCAGAAAGAGCATAAAGAATGCAAGAGAGAGTGAGCCTGTGAATCCTCAAATGTATTTTTTTTCCTATTATTTTTGGAGAGGAGCCGAAAAAAACAGGAAGGTCTCTGGAAAGTTGACAAAAATCATTATTCTTCACAAATTACTTTAACCTTGCCTAGGCAGTGACCTTCACACTACCACTGGCTTAATGGCATTTATTCCAACAGTAGCTGATTTCACTATTACACAGAGATTCAGAGCACAAGATAATACAACTAAATCACTCTTGTAAATATTTAATATCATTGCCTTTCTTTTTTCCTTTTAACAAATCACTATCAAAGCTGAGCACATAGTAGAAAACACATTTATTTATTCTACCCTGAAAAACAAGCTTAGTGCTCATGCATTTTATCTATCTAGTTCTCCAAATGTCTTTGACACTTGAGAACCCTTGTGATCCAAACAGTCTGAAGAAAGGCTATTTCCCAACAATTTAACAACTGATTTTATGTCCTGGTCAACATCCCCCAAAGTTGCCTTATGGAAGGACACTAAACTTAACCTATCAGACCCATGGGCAAGCCCTGATGGAGAAAATTTATTTTTAAATAAAACAAATGATGTTGGCTTAAAGGTAAATGCATTCTTACTTGAGAGAAAATAAATTTTCCTTTCTAGTTAAAAAATTGTAAATAAAATTACTGAACTATTCTTAAAGAAAGGAAGAAAACAATTAAGCAACAGTTTGAAAATCAGTCTCGAGTGATTTCCTCACAGGCATCCACTCTGTTATAAACTGTCAACATAGGACAGTAAAAAGGAAAAAAAAAAAGAGTGTTTTATAAAAGCTTTTTAAAGTCAATTGGTGTCACTATCTTACTTCAGCTAAGACAAAGCAGTCAACATGGGAAGTCCATATGTGGTACAAAGCATTATAAAATCCTGAAAGTCAGAGCAACTAACTGACAACTTCAAAAGCTGGGGTTGGATCAGTTCTCAGGGCAGTCAGTTATTTAGCATGCTTGCACTCCGATATTTCTCGAAACTTTCTTACATGGCATTATTAATAATAATCTCAACCGCCTGTGGCTGATCTACAATGAATGCTAAGCTCGCAGTGAAAATGACTACGATAACTTGGTTGCATCTTTAGAGGCAACTTGGTGGGGGCGCGGTGGGGGCAGAAAACAGCATTGGGAGTCAGAGGTCTGGGTCCAACCCCGATATCGCTACAAATTATCAGCGTAGCGACAAACACAGTACTTATGCCTTCTCAGCATATGTTCTGTCCACAAAATTACAGTGGGATGAATTAAAGGAATTCTAAGTTCCCTTGGGCTCTGAAATTATATACTTCTAAGATTTGGGGAAGCAAATCAGCGTTTTTTAAAAAGTAACTCTTGGTTCAATAGTTTTGTTGCCTTCATGGCTCATATAGTTTCATCGACTACTATAAGGAAATCCCATAGCCCTTTGTGCACACCAAAGGAGCAAACACATCCATCAGAGACCTAAAGAACAAACAGATTTTATCAGGATTCTTTTTCTATCGTGCAAGGCTCTAAAGGAAGAGGCCAATTGCTCCCTTTTGCAATGGAGGTGCTCAAAGACTTTCTACTGAAAGTGTAATAGGACCACAGGGAGGCTTGGGGCTGCTGGTGTTACTGACCTCTGCTATGAGTTATGAGCTCAGTGATTCCTAGTGCCCATTCAACAAGTATTTACTGAGTCATTTCCTCTATGAGGCAGACACTGTTATAGGTACTGGTTATACCATGGTGAACGACACAGATACCACGCCTGATTTTGTGGAGTTTATATTCTCATGGACTACTAATTCCTTAATGTTGTACAGTACCGTTTTAATTTGCACAGCATTTTCACCTGCATGATATCAATTATCACCCAGAACAAACCTACCAAATAGGCATTTTATGGGTAAAGACGTGGAAGGGCAAAAAAGATTGATTTATTTGTTCAAAGTTCCCAGACCTATGATGAGATTGATAAAATGTATTTATGATGATGATAACTAATGTTTATTTATATTAGATCCAAGCTCTAGCATAAGCTTTTTATATACATTGTCTCAGTGGTTATTCCCAGCAGCTCTGGAAAGTGGACAATATTACTGTTGCCATTTTACTTGTTGGGATGATGAGGCTTAACAAGCTTCCCTAGCTTGTGAGTGTCAGGCACTAACATTAGTACTTTAATTCACCACGTTTTCTTTCTCAGCACCCTGAACTATGTCTTCTGACATTTATCCCAATGCTCCTTTTATTCCACAGTGCTGACCCTGAGTTAAAATAATTCACACCTGGATATCTGTTTTTCCAGGCTCAAATGCCACATGGATCAATTAGTTTAGAACTGGGAACTTCACATAACAATTTTGGCCAAGGCATTTGTAAATGCCCATTATTGGTCACTTGGGAAGATGAGGGAGAGAGTATGGCTGGCTCAGCAAGCTACATCTCCATGACCAGATTAATAGCCGCAGGCAAATGGTCTACTGCAGATGGATCAATGGCAGCCACTTCATACTGAAGGAACAGCACATAAATAGGGCAAAGTCCTCAGGCTTGCAAAGAGAGAGGCCACAAAATCCTTAGCTGAGCCAATGATTTCTATACAAAGCACAAGTAATTCTTACCACGAAGAATTTATTTCACCTACATGTTCACTTGTCTGGAAAAAAAGCCATTGATCTCCAAAACTCTCAGTGATGGAATGAATGACCTTAGATATACAGTGGAGAAATAATCACAATGATTGTTGACTTGCTCCAAATTTCAAAGTAAGTAAGACTCAAAGTTCCCAGTACTTTTCTCATCTTATGCTGAGATCAGCTCTTCCTGGCCATTTTCAGAAGCGTTGTTTACTCACACTATATGGATATCCACTTAAGCACTGAGGTAATACAAACTGGAAGTGTCTTAACAAGACTAGTGTCTTTTAAACTGCAGTTGTGTTAACATCTGTGTTATGCATTTTACCAGGAAGCAGTAATTTCCCTATTGAATCTAACCCATCCAAAAAAACTATTCCCAATCAAAACAGAAAATGTAATTTAAAAGATTCTTGAGTGAAGCCAATCCAAATGCCTCTTTCAAATTCTAGAGACATTATGACTTGTAATATCGACTTGGAAAAGACTTTAGGATTATCTCGTCCAAAGTTTTTCAACTGAACACTAGTTTTAATTCTAGCTATTTCATCCAAGATGTAAATTACAAAAAAAAAAAAAAAAGATTTTACATCAAATAAATTTGGGTAACTCTGAAAACTACATTTTTTTTTTCTTAGAGACTCATAATTTGTCTTGTCATAACAAAGGCTCTGAAAAGTCTCACGGTCAAAAACAATATTTATTTTGTTTTAAAACCTGTGTTGAGAACTTATTTTTCCCAGTACTTTTTTTTCTTGAAACATTATTAACATGTCTCAAAATTCTTTCAGAAGATGGCAATCTGGCTGAACATGCTATATAATATCAGATTCTGAAAGATGACAAAACTTCTCTAAATTTACACATATTTTTCCTTGGGGCTATTTTGAAACCAGATGATACATTAGTTTTAAAGAAAGATAACATTTAAAACGTCTCCAGTTCCTCTAGACTTAAACAATAAGCAAATGGTTAGTATTTGAGTTCCACAGTCCTCCCATCAACTGCATAACACACAAGTCACTGTAGATATGATATTGGACTACAAAACTCACATTATCAAGTTCATGTTCAGAGATATCACCAATAATTGGAGAGTGTGTTTTTTCAATGCGTATTTTAGGTCATGTAACAACTCTTAACAGCAGTATTAAGGAGCAACTAATCACAGTAACATGCTAAATTCAATTTACATATTTCAAGAAAATAGGTTGAGAAATTTTCCTACCTTTGCTGTTTGACACACATTTTGTTTTCAGAGAAGTGTAGCACACACATGCACACACACACTAGTATTTGAGGTTTGTGATTTATTTTTGGATAATATTGAGCCAAAGTACTGACTCTCATTTCAATAATGGATCTGCAGGCATTTGCAAGGCACAGTCATTAGCTTATCTTAAAGTAAATATTTTGATTGTCAGACAGCTCATCACAAACAAGGTTCTTTTCCAAACACTCACTCCTGATGCATCCAAGCCCACTTGCACGTCACTCATTTAATAATCTGTGTCTGTGCTAAAATATAAAACCATCCTAAGGAAGTCAAAGTACAGAAAAAAGAATGTTTTGCAGCCTTTCACTTAAAAAAGGCTCCAGAACATGTGGGACCCGATTCTCTTTCAGTACTCTGGTCCTCACCATGCTACATTACCATAAAGCCTAGGAAATGAGCCATTACACACCATCATCCCTCCTAACCGCCATCACAGAAAATCACACACTCACAAAGCAGCATTAATTGTCAGAATTAGCAACCATTTCAAAGGCAGCTGTTCTTTCACTCTTCAATAGGCTCCAAATTTTAGATCTTCTCCCTCTATTGATCTATTGCCTACACACACACACACACACACACACACACACACACTGGATCCTGAGCCAAACAATTTTTTTAAATTTTCTATATTCAAAGAATCCAAGAAAATATTGTTTATTAAGTGACATTTTCCACCCAATACTTGCCATCATTGTTACAATCAGCTGGAAAACTTCCAGCCTACATAGCAGCGCTTGTCACAGCTCTAGGAAAAAAGGCTCTGTTTTTTTGTGTGTGGCCTGAGAGAAAAAAGAGCAGTATCTCTTTAAGAGTCAACAGTAAATTAACTTGCCCAAAAGAGTGAAATAATTAGCAGTTAGTAGCTTATTAAAAGGATGGCAAAGGCCAAGCTGCCATCTGGGATCTCCGGTTCCTTGTGATTGTTATTATGTCAAGACGGGGAAGTCGCATTAGCTTTCATGTACTGTGTCTGCCCTTACTTTACATGGAAATTTTAATGAAAGATGCGGCACTTTTAAAATCAGACGTCCATCAAAAAGTATTATTAGTCTGGTTTTTTACAAAGCATATGGTCTTTTCTACCTCTTCGGTTCTACTCGCCACTAAATGCCTCAGGAAAAAGGGAAAAACCCAACGATATCAATTAGATGTTCTCTGTACGGAGGGAAACCTGAGCATCATCAAAAAGAGGGCAAAGCTACACCTCACCCAAGGGCAACATTTTTGTCTCTATTTACATACAGTGAAAAACGGAATGCTTCCTTCTCACACAAAGTTAATCCTACTTAATGAAAATTAAAGCAATCCGGAGCCTGCCTGCTGATTACATGGATACACACAGTTTTGGAGGGAGAGGGCAGAATAAATGTATTTATTGAAAACAAATGGCAGAAAGTGGCACGACAGCACCATATAAAGTGATGGTTACACTTTATTATCTCAATCTGGATAGTATTTACATGAGTGTCTATAGATTAAAAAATATTTAAACTATACTCCTCAGAGTGTGGATTTTTTATACTTTGCATGATGTGTACTATCCCTCAATAAAGATAAACAAATAAATAAATGGACAAATAAATGAAAATTTCCCTGTGTTCACACACAAAGCATATTCTCTTTACTGATTCTGAGAATTTAAAGACCAGGTAATTTGACTCACCGAATTATTACCTGACAGTTTCCTTTAAAATAAATAAAATTAATTTTGAAACTGCATACATACTAATAAGTTGAAAACAGAATTTACCTAAGACTTCGAGAGGTGGTTGTTACCTTTGAAAGCCATTTTTCAAACTCCTATGGACTCTTAGCCAGGTGTTAGAGGCCCGGTCACATATTTGTTTGGTCAGCCCTGTGTCCTAAACACCTAGCACTTGGCCAGACATAACAGGGGCTCTCTGTCAATAACTGTTGAATGCTGAATAAACATTGCTTTCAAATGTTAAAGCTGACAATCTGCTAAATTCAGATGCATATCATCCTGGAATGTGTTATTTTCAGTATACTACAGATGGAAGCCACATGTGAGAACATACTCGACCAGTATAAACCTATTAATAAGTATGTGGAGAAATTGTACTTATATCCAGATACACAATACACTGCCCCACACGCCTGAGAAACACTCCATGGTGTATACCAGCCTAAGCACATAAGGAAGTGTACTTTACTTGTTCTGTTATTTATTCATCATGCTGCTGTTTTGAATTCTTTATAAATTAGATGTGTCATAAAGATAAAAGAATTTCATTTAAAACATCCTTTACTTGTAGGTGCTATCAAAGTCAAGTTTATATGTATATGCATAGAATCTACAGTTGAAAATTACATATCCTGTAAAATTAGCCAACTCAGCTTGATAAGCAAAAGTCTATCCAAGTAGATCACTATTTACCTTCGAGGAGAAAGTGTTTTACTATACATACACACACTCACACAAAGAGAGCGAGACATAAAATCTGTGTATAATCAATAAATCCAAATGGATAATTGAGAAGGAAATAAATATGGTGCTTAGAAATCTGAGAAATATTTCCTTTATGTATTATCAATTAGAATTTAATGGAATCATCCCATTGATCCATAGATCCATAGCACATTTTACTAATAAATCTACTGTTCACATTTACGCATTTTTTAAAATGCTCCAAGAAACAATTGTTCTAAAAAAATGTCTTTGGTGTCCAATAAAAATTTCTAAACGAGGAAAAAAAAAATCCCCATATTTTTAAAGCACCATTTTGAAGACATCACTGTCGAAAACACAAAGTTGTTAAAATCCGGCAATTATACTTTTTATGTTTAAAATAAATCTATTTTCCTCCCGCAGACTTTCAAAACATTAGAAGGAAAAAAAAAAACATGGAAAACAGACTTCTTTAAAAAACAAAGTGATTTTATTCATTGTCAAGAGGACAAATCAGTGGTAGATGAGAAACAGATGAGACAAGAGATGGAAATGTAATATTGCCCCTATTTTATTATAATTAGATATTTATAGAGCACAGATGAGTTTATTTTCATAATTAGTAGCTGGCATTGCATTTACTAATTTGCATGAACAGTTGGCTATCAAAGCAGTAACTTATTTGCAGGGCTCTTGAGTCCTAGCAGGGCCAAGAGGGGGCTCAACTCCTCAAATCAGTTTTCTTAATGTTATTACCAGCAAAATAGAATCTACATGAAATCATGTTCAAATTTATGTAGCTTGATTATCTCTTTCCAGTTTGGCCAATGTTGATTGATTCAGCATTGGAAAGCCAATGGTCAAATCTACACGAGAATAACTACGTATAAATAAACTAGAAGGGGTTTCTAAATTCTGAAGAATTAGGGTCAACACTAACTAGCCCAGTAAATAAAGAGTTCTGTATAGTTAAAGGGAAAAAAAATTAAATGTTCTCAGCCATCCTCACTATTTAAAAATCATGCCAGTTCTTGGCAGTTGTTGAAGCTATCAGTTACCTCTCTCCCCAGTCATTCTCAACATTGTCTTACCCTCCCCTGAGCAAGCCCACCCCACTCTACAAAACCAACTTCATCTAACACATACATCGGACTCCCTGAATTAGTGCCAAAGGTAGAACAGATTCCGGGTGCCCTGACCACTGCTACGGGCAAAGAGAAAATTAAGCATGCTGCCGATGACTACCTCGACTATTGACAACCAACGAGAACTGGAGGAATATATTTTACTCCTCCTTTCTCCTTGTGCCCAAAAGTCAAAAACCTGTGGGTCGTGAGTCAAATCACACACGTGTGTGTGCGTGCGTGCGTGTGTGTGTGTGTTTATTCATGCATACAGAGACAGAAAGATGCCTTGGGCCAACATTTTTATAAAATCCACTTCTGACTTATCTTGAGGACCTGGTGGCATTGGGCATGCATTCTTGCATGGCAGCAATCAGCTGGAGCAGAGTACAGGCTGCTGCCCTTGGAAAGATTTCTGCTCTCCAGTTTGTCACAGTCTCCACCACTCTCTATTGTATTACACTAGGTTTTTCTTACCATGAGATCTGCTTCTTGATGATACCTACCAGGCCTCTGTAGGCATTTGATTCTGTAACACCTACTCCAAGTTCGGTTTCAAGGGAAAGCATTTGGTAACCTAACTCCAAATGCGCAATCCTCAAATTAACAAGAAAAGGGGGATGGAGGCCAAAACACTTAAACACAGGCTGTCAGAATCAGGTCAAAAAAGCTGACCAATTCCTTGTTGGCTGCTGAATAACTCCTTTGGTCAGACACTTCTAGATAAAGTCTCATTTGTTTTTGGATCAATGCAACCCAATGGTCTCCTGAATCTGGTAGTTATTATTATAGCCTAAACATCCTGTTCGGTTTTGAAGATTTAACGTCACAATCATTTCCACTACAAGTTTACTGCTTCATCACTAGACTTCAAAGAATGACAAAATCTGAGGCACTATTTCTTTGACAAGCTCGTAACAGTAAATCCAAAGACCTTTCCCACTTTTATTTTGGTATAATCTACGACCATTTCCCTCTGTCACATGCACACACAGGGTCAAGAGAAGGCCTGGATGAGGAGGGAACTGCAGACAGAACATCTAGGCTTACTCCATGACCCACTGCAGCTCCTTTGCTCAGCTGTTTGGGGTAATAAGGGCAGTGATAAGGGGCAGAAGTTGGTGTACAACTCTGTACAAAGTACTGAGCTAAGTGCGGTGCGGGTGACAGAGATGGCCAAAACACGGCCTCTGCTCCTTAAGGAGGGGTGGGGTGTGACTGAAACACATGAGTAAATCTAATTCGAGACAGCTTGGCATAGGTACCTTACACGGAAGCACAAAGTCTGGGAGACTTAGGAGTCCTGGGCCTTAAAAGAGAGTTAGCAGAAGGAGGGTATTCCAAGGACATTCAAGAAAGAGGGTGGAGCTTGAGCAACAGACAGAAGGCGGGAAACCATAATGTGAATTCAGGCAGAGCGAGCTGACTTTAGGAGACAGGGTCTCTGGCAGAGGTGACCGTGTTACGTGGGCCACGGTGTTGTAGAAAATAAAGCTGGGAAGGCACGTTAACAACCATACAATGAGAATCCATCAAAAGCTTTTGAACAGATGAGCTACACGATCCGATTTAATTTTAATTTTGCTTTATTTTCACTTTTAGGAAGATGACTGACAGCAGGATAAGAAGGATTAGAGATTTTGAGTCCCTTCCACATGCGACCCACGATGCTAGATACATCTGGACATTAACAAATAAATATGTTTGTCTTCTTGCCATCTAGCAGAGGGGAATGGCCCAATTCCTAAATAACTTTCATATAAAATACATGGAGGGAGAGCCCATCTCTGAATGGAGCATTCAAGAACAGCATCAAGAAGGAAATGAAATCGATGTGTGATTGCATTGGTCGGGCAAAAAAAAGGGAGGAGGGGTTGTTATAGGAGAGGCAAAGTAAGTAAAGCTAGAGACCAAGAAAGGTCCAGTAAGGTTATGTGGTGTCCTCTTTGACAGCGATTTTGCATCTAAGATTAACAAGAGAGAAGGTTAAAGGTGCACAGCACCATATTAAGGGCAGCCTTGAAAGCGAGATAGCTAATCCTGCACTCCATTTGGTGGACAGCAGAGCTTAAACAGTTCTCGGTTACTGGACAGACTGGAAGAAATAGAAGCAGGAGACTAACGAGGCCAGGGCAACTATCTAATAAGGGCTAACCGGGAACTGAACTAGAGTGTTGACAGTAGAGATGCAAGAGACCTTCAGGAGGAGAATCTCGACATCTCTCTCAACCAATCACCAGGAAATAGCCAAGTTCAGGAAGGAGAAGGGATAGAAGGCAATTTCTGGGTTTTATTCCAGGGGATAAGGAAGATGGGGGCACCACTGACAAAAATAAGGGAGCTGGTTTGTGGTCAGACGGTGAGGAGGCTGACTTTAGACATACTGAGGTGACGGTATGGGTGGGGATATTTATGTGGACGTGTGTTACCGAGAGTGCAAAGTGGCATGTTGGAACCCGAGACAGGTCCGTGCCAGGGAGATAGCTGAGAGGTGTATACAGGGAGGTCACCTTCGGATCCAAGAGAGGCAGTGTAGAGTTGTGGTTAGGGGCTCAGGTTCTGGGTTTCATTTCCACTTAGTAGCCATCGGACTTCAGCTATTACACTCTCTCAGCCGTGTTCCACTTATTTGTAAAGCAAGGCTAACCCATCACCTACCCCATAAAACAGTTATGAGGATTCAATGTGATAAGGCACAGAAAACACGTGGCCCAATGAATGGCACACAGGAAACACTCAATCAGTGTTAGCAGCAGCAGCTAGAGAATGAGGATACACGTGTACAAAACCTAAAAAACACTAAAAACATTTATCTTATGGGATGTTATAGGTGATTAGGGAAAGGAGAGAGATGGGGTGAGTGGGGAAAGAAGGAAGGGAGACCGACTCTAATGTATTCTCATAGAAGCCGGTGGGAGGAGGGACAGGTTACACGGTGCCACATGCTTCAGAAAGGTCGAGTCCTGGCAAAGATTGGTGGCTTTGCCTATAAGAGATCGCTGGCAGCCTCTGGTTGAGTAGAGTAAGTAGCAAAGTGGAGGTTACCGCCAGATGGACCCTTTCAGTTATTATTCTTCTTCCTCATCCTCCTTTTCCATCTCATTTCAAAAGATACCAAACCCAAAGAAGTGTGAGGGTTCTCATGACAGATTTCTAAGAATGAACCCATTTGCAATAAGCATAAAAGTTATAGGCAGTCGACCAACCCCAAAGCGTAAGTACAAGGCTGCTTCCAAGGTAACCACATGTAACATTTTTAAAATCCAGAAAAGCATGAAACTCCAATGAGAGATGGCCAGTTCACTAGTCATCAAATCGGTGTTTTCAATAACTTTTCATCCCCGCCCCGCCCCCACCTCTCTTCACCCTCTCATGCCAGAATTCACATTTCGTACTTCTGTTATTAGCCGATCTTGGCAGGAAGCAACAGCACATAGCTTCAAAAGACAGGGGCCGGAGAGTTAGGGAGGAAGAAGAGAGAACCGAATGCAGATACATATTTATAACTTATCAATTAACCTCTCCCTTCACTCCTGAACAGCTAATCCAATTTGAGCTGGTGAGCCAGGTTGTCCGGGCTCAGGTCGCTGACAGCTTTGATTAGGAATGGATGAGTGAGCTGTGCTACCCCAAGGTGCGAAGCGCTGAGCGGCGTGTCGGGGCACTGGAGCGAACCCACCTGCTCGGCACCGCCCCCCTCCCAGCCTACTGGGCAAAGGTTGGCTTTGTAAGTTAAATCCAGTGTTCTGTCTTTCTCCACTTTCTCCTTGCGATGTGATGCACTGTATTTCTCATGTTATTCCACACCCCCGGCCCCACCATTCTCAGCTCGTCACCCCCAGTCAGAATATTTCCACTCACAGAAATACAGGCAAAAAAATAAATATTCCTCAAATTTTGCATTAAATAAAATATCAAGCAATTCACCAATCCTCTTCCCTTTTTTTATCTATCATCCTTCCCTCATTGATATGATCCCCAAATTCAGTTATTCCCAAGTAATAGAAACAATGGTACGTCATTGCACATCTCCCCTGTTCCCTCAGTACATTGACGGGGAGAGTTTCTTAGAATATCCTGCATTAAGTAAAATACATCTCCCCTTCACTGCATAACCACTTTCAGAGTCCCCCATTCCTGCTAAGAAAAGCACGCCATAATGGATAAGCCTCATCCTGGATTTAGTGGGAGGTGGACCAACTCGGAACCACCCCCAACCACAGAACATGAAGGGCACTGAAGGAAAACGACAGCATTGGCTTTTTATTTATCTTTTTAGATGTTATTAAAAGCACTAAGTTATTATCTGGACTGTATTCATCAGAATCAACAGTTCCCCTTGGATACATGAATATTTCAGAAGGCAGATTGATATTTATAATGATAAAAATAAAATGATCTATACCTTTACTTCTACCTACAGAAATGAAGTGGAAGGTCCAGTTAAGTAGAGGAAGCATGGTGTCCACCATGGAGGCGGCGAAAGAGAGAG
This sequence comes from Pteropus medius, assembly GCF_902729225.1. Classification (NCBI taxonomy): domain Eukaryota; kingdom Metazoa; phylum Chordata; class Mammalia; order Chiroptera; family Pteropodidae; genus Pteropus; species Pteropus medius. The sequence goes on along the minus strand of NW_024349797.1, from coordinate 5,568,392 downwards.
AGAGAGGGAAAGAGCAAGGAAAGTAAAACATCAGCACACTGCAGACGCATGAAGAAATGTCACACACTCTAAAACCCACAATAGTAGCAGCAAAAGCACTACAATATCTTGAGAAGGCAGCACAAAACAAACTGCACGGTGTGAAGCTTAAAAAAGCCCTAAACCGTGGGACCAGCAAGGCTGCTTCCATCGGCTTCACGTTTAAGCTTTCTCCCGTTAGTTTCTTCTCTCCCATCCTTAGAAACAAGACCAAGTCTGCATGCAAAAGCACCGCACAGCCCCATGTATGTGAAATTGCATGCACTTAAACAATCTAAAATTGGTTAGGGAAAGTCAGAGAAGCTAAGCTTTCCTTTATTTTCCCAACATTTATATGAGTCATGAGGAGCAATAGTGAATAACATAATGAATATAGGTGGTTTGCACACGACACATGTAAGTATTTCCACACATGTTTATGTACATCGGAAACAAACTCTGGAGATTGGGTGGAAACCAGACAGAAATCTCTTCCACGTTGAAGAAATAAGGAGAAGGAAAAGACTATTGGTAGGAAGTAGAGCTGCTTTTTCAGGTAATCATCACAAGGGCGAGAACAGAGGAGGAGCTGGGAAATGGGAAAAAATGAGGAGCACAGATATAGATAAAGGACCTTAAAAACAAATTAAAATGCAAGTTGCAATTTAAAATCTTAGTGGTACTGACAACCCAGAGAATTCTGCATCCTTTCTTAAAAACCTCTCTCAAGAGGAATTCACAATATTCATGTCTGTCACTGTTTTATTGCCTGAAGAATCTTCTTTCTAGAAGATCCCCCAGAGTATGTGTATTTGGGTGTGCCTGAGTTCTCTGTTCATGCACACATCAATCTGGGTGCCCAAGAGAAGTAGCGGGCAGAAGAGTGGGTAAGGTATACAATAGGAGTTCTCCACATGCTTTTCATAGATCATTGGGACTTAGCCCTCCAAAATACCTGTGCTGCATCAGTGGGTCTTAAACAAACCTAATTAAAGTTAAAGAAGTCCCCACCAGCCTATCTCACCTGCCTGGACTTATGACACCAGCCATTTGATGAATCAGACCTCCAAGCCTCTATAAAAGCCGGAAGGACTCTCAAAGGGCAGCCGGGAGCATAGGTGAGAGCATGTTGCAGAGCGTCTTCTCATCGGGACTCTGAGGGTCTGCTTTTTCTAGTGCAACTTGTTATCCAAGTTGGGCCACTAAATTCCAGCAATTCATAGAGCTTGGGACTTTGTAGAGTTGTGCTTAACTCTCTCAAACTACTTGGACACTAGGTCGACATGAGTGTGTCCTCTACTCATACCCACTTCATAGTTACCTGCCATTGGCAGATAACTACACCTTGTGGGCAGGTAACTTCGCCTACAAATGGAATAGAGGGGTTTCGCCCCCAGCCTCTTCCTCCATCTAACACTGGAAATCTCACCTGACCTCCTCACTCCAGCTCTGTTCTTTGATGTCTGCTCTATACCAGGCTGTGCTTTTATTGAAATGTCTGGAGTTCAAATTGTGCATCTTGGCTCAGGTCTGGAGGATCAAATTCTATTGGAAAAGTGTGCTTCCTCCTTACCCTGCCTTATCAAATCAGGATGCCCTCAACTGCCCACCTGCGCAGCTACCTGAACACTATAAACAAATTTCTCTTGGCCCAGGTGGTTCCTAAATCTGATCATATCGCCCTCTGTGGCAACACCACCTGATGATCCAATGTAAGGGAGTTGGGGAGGGACGGGGACCCTTCAGTGCTGCCCCGCCCTCCTCAAAAGTGCAAGAAAAACAGGAGAATGAGGAAATAGCTGTCCTTCCCCTTTTCTTTGGTCCTCCAAAAGAGGCTCTGAGTCCCATGTGTATTTGGAAAAGATAAGAGAAATAAAAGTATAGTCTTTTGATGTCAGGGCAAGGCAGGTAGACCAATCTTGCAATCATCCCAAGGCTCAGAAGGAACACAATAGTAGCAATTGAACAGTGAAGGAAAAGACAATTTTAAGTAGGCTTAGTTTTCAAATCTTGATTTAGGTTGATAATGTGGAAAATTTTTATTTAGGAGGAAAAGGCTTCATTCACAGCCCACCCTGTGCTTAGCTGAGCTGAATTTCTTGCACAGTTCATTCCCTGCATATTTGAATATTTTAGGTTGCAGATGCTGAATTTACAGATCTTTATATGCAGTTTTCTTCAGGGTGTATAATGAGTTAGAATCCTGCCATGAGGATATTAGCATGTTCTCTTGGTGGTTTTGCTTTTATACAAAACTGAACACAGTCAACCCCCAAGGGCTTTCTTTCACTATGAGGGGCTGAAAGTCATTACAATGGGCAGTGGGATGGAGGGGAAGGCAAAAAAGCAAACCTTTACTCAGAGTGAAATTCAGGGAGAAGCCCAGCTCCTCTCCCCCAACCCTGGGCCCCAGCATGGGGTGTGGGGAGAAGCAGGAGGAAGTTAACCGCTCTGTTGCTCTGAAATTAGCTGCATTCACCCCCATTATCAATGCCGTCATGCCTTGTTTCATGCTTCCCTCTTGGAGGCAGCCCGGCAGGGCCAGGCCCTATGACAAATGGCAGTGCAGCATGGAGAAGCCGAGGGACTGATGGGGCCAGGAAACCACGATGCACTGGGGAAGGTGCCCCCCACCACAGGGTGGCCTCACTGCCACAACAGGAAGGACAGGCAGCAAATGGCCTGCCAGCGTCAATGAGGCTCTGAGCCACCAGCCAGAGGCACGAAGGCAAGCAATTCTGGTAGCCGCAGCCCCACAAGCAAAAAGCACCTACCTTGTTCACTCATCATGAGGTGGGAGAGGCCTTGAGGAAAGGAAAGAAGGGAAAGGGGGAGTGGGGGGAAGGAAGGAAAAAGAGAGAAGACAAAGTTAAAATTCTGAATGCAGTACAATCTTCTCTTAATTCTTGTGTAAAAGGAGGAGTGACAGGGACACACACGTACTCAGGAGCACACGATGAGCACGGGAAGGCCCGACTCTCTGGTCTATACAGACTTTTGTTTGCTGAACTGCTCTGGGCTTGTCACGAGAACTTTCCTTTCACCACTGTTCTATGGCATAGGTAGGATTCGAGATAAATCTATTAAAGATTAGGTCCCTTGGGAAAGAGACTCAAGAGGCCAAGCAAAGTAGGTTTCTTTCTTTTTAAAAAAATATGCTTTTAATAGTAATACATGCTCACTGTGGCAATTTTGGAAAATTCAGAAAAGAAAAAAAATTAGTTATAACCTCATCTTCCAGAGATTACCATTCAACATTTTCCCCCTTTTAGATACAGTATTCTTTTCTACAAAAACAGAATGGTACTGAACACATCAGATGAGTTCTTGCTTGCCAGAGTTGTAGAGATGACCTGAAATGATTTCCCCTAACACCCTCATCTCAGCCCAGTGACAACCATACCCCTTCCCTCCACTGCTTCTCCACCACCATCTTTCTTTAGAACGTCTGCTGTCCTTAATCAGAGAGGCCTAGCCCAGCACTGAATGGGTTAAAGAAGGGGTGTGTGTGTGTGTGTGTGTGTGTGTGTGTGTGTGTGTGTATACGTGTGTATACGTGTGTACACACACACACACACACACACACACACCATGTACGCACACGCACCACAGTTCTAATAAACAAACAGTACAGCACAACCTCTGGCTGTGTCCTTATGGAAGTCAAACAAGGTGATTAAGAGCTCATTACTTCAAGGGAAGCATAAGCCCTGATAAATCTATTAAAAGAAAAGATTTCCGACCAGTAACCAACTGCACCAGTTATTTGCTCTTCCATTGCTTTTATTATTACGGGAGATGTTTCACAAAATCCAGATCACGCCAGAGAACCTTTACCCGGAGTGAAATTTAGGGATATAGGGGATTAATAAAGGAGAAAAATCTCTAAAGTATGGAAATCTCTAAATGTTTTTGGAGATTACCAGAGATTTAGAAAAGTAATCAGAGGCAAAATATAGGTCAAGCAACTGACTTTTAAAAAACCAATGATATATTAAATACATAGATACGTGTGCCGTAAATGTCATGAAGTTTATGTTTTAAACAAATTTTCATTAAACTATAATCATATTTTAGATACACGTTTCTGGCATTTATTTCTCAAGGCCTAGGATTAATACTCATGTAGGCATGAAATCATGCCAAAGCAAGTCATTCTCAGATCCACTTTGTTAAAAAAAATTAATTTTTGGTCTTTTTGTAGGAGGGGATAGTAGGGAGAGAGAGAGAACAATGGGCCACAGATTTGGCTAAGAGAAACTTCAGCAGAAGTAACTGTTTCAAAAAACCCTAATATTTCTGGGCCAGGTCATAGCATTTAGCATCCGGATCAAGAGCATTAAGGAAACAGGCCTGGGATAAGCAGGTAGAGGATGTGGAAGCATAAATAAGAACAGAATAGGTACGTAGATTCACTAGGTGACTATTCACAGGAGGGTTGTAAATGTTAAGAAATGAGAATAAGGAAGGTCCCAGAAGACATTTAAGATTAAAATAGGTTAAAAATGAAAGGATAATAATACTGTATATTATACCTGAAAGTTGCTAAGAGAGTAGGTCTTAAATGTTCTTCACCACAGAAAAGCAATGGTAATTATGGGATGGGAGGGAGTTGTTAGCTGATGCTATCTACGGTATTAATCATTTAGCAATATATAAATGTATGAAATCAACGCACTGTGCACCTTAAACTTACACAGTTATATGAATTACATCTCAATAAAGCTGGGGGCTATGAATTTTTTTTAATTTAAAAGTGAAAGGACAAAGATGTTTGACAGCTTGGAGGAGTGAGTAGAAGAGAAGTGGATTAGTCTTTATCTGACCCAAATAAATATTTTCAGACTTTACCAAATGAAGAGTAAGCAGGACACCTGGTCGTCAGAGGGTATTCAAAGCCCTGAAGAAGCCCCCCTATTCTTGGACCCCATTTATGTGCTACATAGGTTCTTTAAAGCAGTATTTCCCAAAATGGATTTCACTGACCACCTACATCAACCGCCTGGGGATGTTTATTAACAGTGAAGTTCCTGGGCTTCACCTCGGACCTAATGAATTACAGTCTTGGGAAGGAGCTGGAGGAAAGATCTGAATTTTAAATAAGTAGCCTAAGTGAGTCTCATGCTCACTAGAATTTGAAAACTACCCCTTTAGGGTGGCATATAAATCAAATTTTGGCAAATTAAATTGTATGATAAATGCAGTAAGGGGTATTGGATATTTAATGGAACCCTGCAGTGGATCCTTTTGTAAAAGGAAGAATCCTTTCAAAATGCAAATAACTCAACACCTGTGTCTTTAAAATGCAAATATGTACTTACCAGGTTTTATTAAGCTACATATGTTGTTGCACTATTGCAACTCAAATAAAGTGTTTATATTCTTCAATGTATAAAAACCTTAAATAGAAATATTAGGCCGGGAATACAGATCTGGGATCCTGATATCAAAACTTTGGTTTTGCAGGCAATAAAGCAAAATGTACATGAACAAGTATAACAGGAAACCACATGAGGGACAAGAGAAACTATGTAACCATAATGTGGTTTGAGTTTTGTTTTGCTTTTTGAGAAGGGATTTTTTATTCCACTTTCAAGAGCTTTTACATCGGGATTTTATCTTGTACAAACATATCCTCATAGCTTGCAGAGAGTTAAGAACGGGAAACCAAGAATCCCTAAGTGTCCAGGTCTATTCTGAAATTCTGTCTCTCCCTCCTTCCACCCCCAAAACACTCCTACTTGCTACTAAAAATCTTAGCATTCCCCACTCCAAAGTGAATGCAAGAACCAACAATCAATCAACCAAAAGATTCAAGTAACTGCTATCTGCAGACTGGATAAGGTAATGGGGATACATGCTCATATGGTACATGGTCACTGATCTCTAGGACTTTAGAGTTCAGTTGGGAAGGTGTGTGTGTTTCTATTTACACAACACATGTATGATATTGCCTGACGGTGAAGTTTAAGAGTTAAGATCAAGGACTTCAGAGCCAGATTTGAATCCTACCTTTGTTATTTTCTAGCTTTTGACCCCAGGCAAGTCGCTAAACATCCTTGTGCCCTGATTTCCCTAGCTGTAAAATTCAGATAATAAAACTGCCAAATTCATAAATTGTTTTGAGGGTTAAATAAATAAATAAATATAAAGCTGTGCCTGCACATGGTAAGGTTTATATAGGGGCTATTGTTTATTTTGATTTTGATATAAAAATAGACTGATGTGTGAGGCCACACCTAGCGTAGCACCTTGTCACACAGTAGGTGCTCAGTATGTGTTTGGTGACTGAATGAGGAATGAAAGAATGTTTAAACTGCTAAGTGTCAAATGACGAACTCAGACAATAAGGACAATTGGACTATGAGGAGAGCCCTGATGCATATAAAAGGTTTCTAGAGAAAAGTGAAAAATGGAATAGGCCTTGAAAGACGATTTAGGGTTCAGACAGAAAACATTCCAGGTAGCACCACTAGCTCCCAAGATCACAAAAAGCATTTGTAAGGCCTTTCCTGTTCAACTTCCCAGAAGTACATAGGATACTGCCAGGCACATGGTAGGTATGAACAAATATGAATAGTTCACATAAGAAAAAAGTGAAAGGTCATCTTCGGGATTGGAGGATGGAGACATTGTATGGAGGCCTTGAGTTTCAAGGCTAAGGAAAATGGACTTGATCTTGCAGCTGATGAGAGCACTGAGGGTTCATGAGCAGGAGCATGACCCAGGGAAAACGATGTTGGGGAAGATTACTTTGGCAATGGTGTGGACAGGATGGATTATAAGAAAAAAGAGATGGAGGCAGAAAGGTTAGTCATAGACAAGGGACCTAAATTAATATCATGGCAGCAGGAAGGAAAAGGGAAAAAGAGGATTCAACAGGCTTCGAGCGACCAATGAGATGCTTCAGGGGAGGAGAGGATGGGAGACTGAGTGAAGCACTGTCAGAAACAGGAAGATGGGATGGGTGTAGGAGATGGATTTGGAGTAAGGGCAATAATGAGCTCTGTTTTAGACATGATAAGTTGAAGAAACAAGCATCATTCAAGCCAAAATGTCTAGGGTGCTTTTAACAATGTAGGACTGAGGTCTACAAGAAAGTCAGGGCCGTATAAAGGTGTATCACCTCCTCTTCATGGACAAGAGGTCTGTGTCCATGTAGGTAAATAAATCTTCAAAGAAAAAGTGGCTAGAGCGTTGGGACTTAACCTGGAAGGGCTGGTGGGGTCCGGGGATAGTAAGATATCCTGGAGGTTCTTTTTTTTTTTTTTTAAAGCATACTCAATAATAAAAGAAAATTTTACATTAAAAAGGGAATTATATGGTTTTCCGATATAGATACAGATAAAAAAGCTTAAAAAAATCTTAATGGGAAAGGATATAATTAATAAGGAAGGAGAAGGAGTCTAGACTGGGAGCGTGGTTGATGAGGAAGGAAAAAAATGAAGATAGGCATTCTTGTCAACCTCAGAAACAGAGGGTGAAAACGCACATCGGCAGTGGCCCCCCTGTGCCACACAGCCATCTGCGGGACTAGCACCCTGGCTGGGTTTGGAGGCTGGCATTTATTCCGGCTCTGATGTTAAGGGGCTGCTGAAAGACAAGGGCTAGAACAGGGGGCTTAGGGAAGCAAAGGGGACCACATCTTTCCAAAATAATCTCACTCTGAGCTCTGAGTTAAAACAGATCCTCAACCAACACTCAAAAGCCAGCTCTATAAAAGTTCACCTAATGGTGGGTACGAAACAGAAAGTGGGCTTGGATGACCCTTTGACAGGCAGGATATTAAGAATTACTAACACAAAATTCCGATGGAACCACAATGTCTTTTTAAAAATAGTGACAAAAAAATAGAAAGTAACTGAAGTGTCTCCTATCTAGATGTCATACCCAGACAAAATGCTCCTCTAGCTGGATCCAGGGACTGTTCTGGAACCCAACTAGATGTCTCATATTTTTTACCCCCTCCCTCATTCTTTCCATAGCTGTATTCCACCCTCTTTGTGCCCATCTGTGTGTGACACAGATTCTTAGGGTATATATAAGAACAAGAGGAGAAAAAGATCACCAGTAGATAAGACACACAAAGTTGAAATTGCCTTAGAACAGACTGCAAATCATATGTAAATTATATGCAAAATATACGTATGGTCCTCTAAACTATGTTACATCCTTTGGGGAAAATTCCCATGGAGATAGCTGCTTTTACAGCTTGGGAGAATGGAAATGGCTACGAAAGCAAAGTCATTGGTGAGCAGCTGTGGCCATCATGAAGCTGTCATAAGAATGACTAATACAGAGAGAAGAAACTACTTACAGAAACGAGCAAGAGGAAGATGTAATGCTCAGGAACCAGGCCAGAAGTTGAAGGCCTCCATCATTTAAGCTAATACTGTCTCCCCCTCAAACCTATATATCCCACCCACCTCAGATGATTTTCAGTTCATCCTTCCTTCCTTCACTCTGGGTAATTGGAAAAAAATATTTCAGGGGAGGAAGGAAGTCACTCATGGGAAAAAAAATAATAAAAGATTATGGGGGGAAGCAAGTTATCTCTGCCAAGACTTTCCTTTCATTCACTTTTTATTCCACTGTAAAATCTACATATATCATCTCTTTTTTCATACTGAAGTAGAAAAATTAAATGTCACTAATTGCTGCAAGTGCCAAGTGCCAATGTTGAATTCTTATGAAGCCACGAGGATTTTTGAAAAGAGTAATTACGTAAAATCAGAAGGTAATGGAAACATCCACCTGATGTTTCTAGAGGAACTAAGCAGTTAGTGAAGGGGGTGGGGATTGGGGCCCGATGAACAGAGAAGCCACATCTGTAGGGTGACCAGGAATTTGGAAGAGAGAGAAGGGCGTTAGAAGAAATACATGTATCTTAGCATTTTAAGCACTTAAAAGAAATTCGTTAACTTGGTAATAAAGATAATTATAACAGTAGGTAATATTTGTTGACTGTTTACTATAGACAAAGCACGGCTATGTATCATCTCATTAAATACAATTCTATGGGACAGACATTGCTATACTTCGATTTTTGATTTTCAAGGTAAGAAAAGCAAGGCCTAGAACCAAAGTCACACTACTTAGTAAGGGGTGAAGTCAGGATTCTAAGCCGACAGATGGGCTTTCCAGGCTGTGATGGTAACCATGACACTAGCTATCCCGTCTAATTCAGTGCTGGTAGAGAAAGGAAGACGCACATCTTAGAGATTTCAGAAACAGAAAATAGGGCCTGGACATTAACCCGACCTCACCTCTGACCCCGGTCGAGCATGATATCAGGAGCACTGGGGGAGTGCTCCTTTTAAGTGGCCGCCACGTCCCTCTCCTCAATCCCCCTCCACAGATTCCACTAAAACATAAAGCTTTTTCTTTCACAGATTATTTCCTGAGGTTATTAAGCCACTTCCCTCATTAAAATGCAAGCCTGAACAGAAGATACACTCGGATTCCTCACTGACACTGTCCTGTGCGTGAGAGCATTAGAAAGCCAAGCTAAAGGTCTTTCTTCAACGACGGAGGCGGCACACGGACAAGTAAAGGAAGGACAGAGACATGCAGTCAGTCACAGGTTGAGGACGCTGGCCACTGTGAGCAGGGGAAGGACAGACGGTATAGGACTGGGAGAAGAATGCTTGAAAGGGAAGAGGCGGGGTCTGAGGTAAATGTCCACTCACTTTCACAGCTGTGCCTCAGACCTGCCCATCCCTGGGCAGTTCCTTGACCTTCCTCATGGACTTTGCTTTGCTTGCTCTAGAGAGGTCACCAGTGGCCTGTGGCAAAGCCTGGGCTGCTCAACATGTTGATCAATGATTTGGCTGAGAATATTCATGGCACGCTATCCAGATGTTGTCCTCAACAGTAGCTGAAAGGAATAGCTAATTTGTTAGATATCGGAATCAGGGTCCACATGGGTGTGAACAGGCAAAAGTGAAATTTAATTTTAAGGGACAAATGCAAACTCTGGCTCTTAAGCACAGCACCCTACATCTCCCCCTTCAGGTGGAGTATGTCCAAAGCATAATCAAAATGGTAAAGGATCCAAAATTATGTTACATGAAGAACAGCTGAAGGAACGGCTACATACAGCTCAAATAAGAGAGAGCTAGATAAGGACAGGAGAGTTGATTTTAAAATTTTAAAAGTTGCTCCTGCAAGACATAGGAGCAAGCACATTCCAGAAGAACAGGGGGTTCCTAGAAGAGATTCAGAGTGGGGTTTTAAAAGATAACTCCCCAAAATCTAGTCTATCTCAAAGACTCTATGCTTCTATGAATTAAGATAATCTTCAAAGAGGCCAAACGGCTACTGGGATGAATCACATGAAACTGCTGATATTTGACTGGTTTTGAACTACAAAAATGACAATTGTAAATGGTTCAAACTACTACACTGAGATTATCACCCATATCAGAAAGGTAGGCTCTGAACAAAGCTTCAGTGAATCACCTAATAGCAATTATTAGCTGACACTCAGGAAGATCACTTGTTTACATATACAATTTAGGCTTTTCCACAAGCCTTGCACAATACTAAGGAGGAACTGAATAATTAGACTGATTACGATGGTTTCCAGAAGAAAGCTTGTTGCTAATTCTCCAAGGCAGGTGCCACCCATGTGCCAGCCTCTGGATTTGCCCTCCCAGGATCCAACTGGTTTCCATCTTCATCACGAAGCCCTTCATCGGTTTTGACTGTATCAGTCCACTCACTGTTTGCCTCTCAGCCGACACCGCTCTTACAGCCTGGTGACTGGATTGAACAGAAAGTATTTCTTCCAGTGTCACCCAAGAACCACCAACAGCTTCTGTAGGCATAACCACAGGGTAGAGGAAAGAAGATCTGCAGCACCTTCCCAATCTGGTCCACCTCTTTACGGGGCAAGGAGGTGTCCTGGTGTATGAATAGCATGGAAGGAAGAGAGATGAAGGCAGTCACGCGTGTCACTCTAAGGATTAAGAGACAGGCGATTATGTCTTTTAGAAAAAACTCTTCCCAAAGAGGCCTTTGCTCTCCAACTTGTCATGAACTTCTCTAAAATAGCTCTTCACTCATGAATGGCATGAAGCCAAGAGGGACAGCTGATACACTAGATGAAAGAACTGTGCCCTCGTCGATCGTGATGTGCTAGATTTTAAAAATCCAGGGCTGAACTGAACAGAATCAAAGAATGGTCTCAAGTCTAAGTCAAATAAACCATGCACAGTGCAGGAGGGGGTGAGAATGGCTTAGCGGCAGTGCACACAAAATAGTAAAGATTTTCAGTGCATTTAGATTCAACTTAATACTATAGTCATTTAAAAAAAAAAAGCTAAGGTAGATAGTGTTATCATTAATAGAGATAGGGAGTCTAGAAAAAAGGGAGTAATGGGACCATCCTGTAATGAACATACATAATACTATATATGGTATGAGCATTCTTCTTTGGAAAAGAGGCAAAAAAGAAAGTCATTTTTCAGAGAACAATGATCTGGATAAAAGAATTTGAAACCCTTGTATGAGAATGCCCAAAGAAATTGGAGATGTTTTACACCCTTTAGAAAAGAAAATCCTGAGACAAAAGCCCTGTCTTCAAACACTGGGAGTGTAATTAGATCTATTCTGTGTGTCTCCAAGGGCTGAAAGCAATACAGGTGGTGAAAGCTGTAGTGACTCAGAGTAAGGAAGAGCCTGAGAACACTGAGTGCTGTTAGAATGGAACAGAATGGCTAAAGGAGCAATGAGTTGCTCATCCCTCCAGGGGTTCAAGCCAAGTCTGAATAAACTCTTATAGAAGAGATTCAAAGATCAGGTGCACACAGAGCCTCAACGATCTTTTGGGTCCTTTCCATCCTTGAAACGCTGATTCTAACAACAAAGTTTTATGAGCACATATAACATGGCAGGTAGCAGGGATGCAGGCATGGATAAGTTCTCAAAGAGTAAGACATCCCCTGTCCTTCCACAGCCCACTGTAGCCAATGAGGGGTGTGTGGAGGACAACACAAACCGGACCATAGTGTATTATAATGATGGCTCTCCTAGGACCTAAGTTACCATGGGAGCTCAGACAAAGGGAAGACCATTCACTCCAACCTCCCTCCACCCCTCCCTCCCTTGATGTATGTGGGGTACAAAACAGTGGTTAAGGCTGAAGCTTTCAAATTCCTTCACCTTCCAGCTCACTTTCCTTTAAAACAGTGGTTCCCAAACTTTGGTCATATCAGAATCCCCTGGGGACGACACCTTACTTTAATGATCCTGAATCTCATTCAGTAGCTCTCCAGGTGATTTGAATGCCTACCAGAGTTTGCAAACCACTGCTCTAAATAATCCAAGACCTGGATGCAAGTCCCAGTCCTAGTTCTTACTAACTATGGGATTTTGAGCAAGTTAAATTTCCTGTGCCTCTTCCAGTAAAATATCTGCTTCTCACTTATAAAATATCTTCTCAGGATCCCTATGACCACCGCGAGCAACCACATATGGAAAGCATGTAGCATAGTTTATAGCACATGGGGAGAAGTCAAAAGCTTGCAGTCACTGCCGTCACTATTCAGGAGACTCTCTCAATCCCACCCTCTATCTGCCAACACCATTTCTCCAGTAAGCTAGCAGCACTGCCAGGTGTCTTCCGCTGCCTCCCACTATGGTGGTCACAGTCAGCTAAGTTGTCTCAGAAGGGGACCCACTGCCCTCAGCTTCCAGCTGCATTTCATCTTCTCAATCCTCTTCAGGCCTGGCCCTGCAAACTGACTAGCTTAGCCTGTATCCTTTCCAGACCTCCCGGGGCAGGTCCACAGACTTGGGAGGGTCTCCAAGGCTGCCACAAATAAACTGTGCGACTTGAGTTATACGGAAGTTCTATGGCCTCAGTTTCCCCTTCTGTACGAAGAAGAGATTGGTCTAGAACAGTTTCTCTTTGGTCTCACCAACGGCATTTTGAGCAGCACAAATTTTTGAATGAGACCTTCCCACATATTACATTGAGCATTCATTGCCCCTTTATACTAAATGCCACCAATGTCCCCTTATCATTGGAACAAATGTAGTCCCCACACATTTGGCAGGGTCAGGGTGGGCAGTACTAGCCCACCGAGACTACAGGATACCTCTGAAGATTTTTTCCCAGCTCTGACTCTGACCGTCCCCTCTGGAACTGACAAACAAAATGGGACCATAAGCAGCATCCCAGTGAGTCTGCCTTGCTGAGACAGTAAAGAAGGGGATGTGAAGAAGACCCTAAAAGAAGGCACCAAGGCCCAGTGATCTGCTTCCACGAGTTAAACAGAGCTGGAGGCAGGCTGGGAAGCAGCTCCTCACGCACACTGACTCATCAAGCACGGCTACGGGAGCCAGGGGGGTCTTCCCAGGCCCCAGCCGGGAAATTGGCTGAAAGCTGAGCACTGTTAGCCCAGCCAAGGGCCCCTTTCCAATCCAGTGACGCACAGCACCAGTGGATTTCCCTACAGCTGGCACCCCCCACTGAGCCAAGCCCAGGATGGGCACTGAATAAAGATTGGTTCAATTACCTTCTATCTCAAGGTGAACCCCAATAAAAAGCAGATTTTCTTTCAGAGGGATTTGGGGTAAAACTTAAGAGCTGAGTTCTGAGCACTATTTATTCATCGAGCAAGTATTTATTCTGTGCCCATGATGTATTGGCTCTTCTAGGCCTAGAGCCCATAGTAGTGAAGGGGGGTGGGCCTTCGTCTGGTGGACCCCCTATGAGATGGCTCCAGGAGCAGATACAAGGTTTGCATCACGTTTTACTGCATTGGTGAATTATTGTCTCTGAATCTCAGTTTGTTCTTAGGTGAAATGGGTCTAATGACAGAATCTGTCCTGTAGATGTCAATAGAAGTAAATAATGCTTTCAAAAACTCAGTATTTTAGTGCCAGGCTCAAAATATAAGCTCAATAGATGTCAAGTGTTTTTCTTAATAAATAAAGGAGAAAGACAAGTGGCACTACTGCCCAAAAGCATAGAAAAGAAAATATATATTTCAGTTACTACTGGAGTTTGGAGCTATAAGTCTTTGGTAATGAAGGAGAAAGCATTTTTCTGATTGCTATTCCCCAAAGTATCTCAGTCAGATGGCCTAATCATAGATCTTCAGGACGGAAGAAGTCTGAGAAGTTTGTTATGATTCAAACTCACGACGTTAAAGAAAAGCAACCCGATGCCCAGAAGAGGTTGCACGACGTCCCCAAAGCCACACAGCCCCTGGGAAAAGTGGCAGAGCCAGAAGGAGACAGGACACAGAGCAGAGATCCCAGATCCGCACTTAAGTCTTGATATCTACCATACCTGCTTCTCATTTGGGCAAAGGGTACAGCGTCTCGGAGCCCAAGGTTCTTCATCTGTAAAGTGGCAGGAGTCTGGCACATGAGGTCCTCCATAAATGTCAGTTTTCTTTTCTCTTGTTACCATGATTCCTAAGCCTCGCTTGAGAGCAATGTTGGCCAGGCCCTACGTTTGAGGGACCTCTTCACTGAAAGCATGAAGACCAGGCCAGATAAGAGAGAATGTGTGACAAGGAGAGAGGGGCTGGACGGCACAGCAGTGGGAGCGTGCCTCTGCACAGTCAGGCAGACCAGGACACGGGCAAAAGAATGTTTTGTTTTGTTTTTAAACCTCTCTGAGCCTAAGTGTCTTCATCTGGAAAATGAAAACACATATGGAAAGGATCGAATGAGATAACTTATAATAATAGCTAATTTACACATTGCTTACCATGTGCCAGGCACTGTTCTGAAGACTTGACACACATGAGCTAACTTAATCTCCACCCCTAATGTAAGTGGGTACTTACTGTCTCCATTTTACAGGTGAGGAAAAGAGGGCCCCTAAGGGAGAGGTAACTTAAACAGGCGTACTGTTGTGCTAGGATAGAGCCAGGATGCCAACCCAGGCATCCGGTTCCAAGTCTGTACTCTACCCAGGGGTGGCAAACTTTATCTGTAAAGGATCAAATGGTAAATCTTTTAGGATTTGCCAGCTCTGTCACAGCGACTCCACTCTGAATTTGCCAATAGTACATTGATGATTCAGTATATTTGTTTCTGATACATTCAGAAATAAACAAGTGTGCCTCTGTTCCAACAAAACTTGGTTTAAAAACACTGAGATCTGAATTTCACAAAATTTTTGCATCACAAATTATTCTTTGATTACTTTCAACTACTTAAAAAGTGAAAAACTATCCTTAGCTCGAAGACGGCGAGCTTTAGTCTGCAGAACCCTACTCTATCCTAAGCTATCCTGCCTCCCAGTACATAAACTCTTAGATGAAAAGTGCCTGAAGAATGACTGGCACAGACTGAGCGGCCAGCGAATGTTCATCCCCTTTCTATTCCCTAACCTCTTTCTCCTTCTTAACTCCAATCCACCTAGAAAGCAGGTATTTCATGCTCTGCCCAGCAGAACAGATGAGGAATAGGGCGTTAGCAAGGACGACTGTACCTTGCTCAGTAAACACAGCCTTGTTGGCCCGAAAGGGGAGGAGAGATTGGAATTTTAGGTCAGTGTGTTTAGAACTTTAAGGCACACACCTAGGGGTCTGTCTGGGGTGAGGCCTGAGAGTCTGCATTTCTAATAAGCGCCTGAGCGAGTCCCAAGCGGCTGGTTGGGTGGGTCACCTGTGAGTAGCAAGCTTCGAGGGCAAACCCTTTGTGTCCATTAACACAAGTCAGACATATCGGGTGCTGCATCCTGACTTCGGGTTTAGGACAGTGTCCCTCAGGCTAGACTGAGTGACCTCCCTGGAGACAGAGCAGGGCTCAAGACAAATAATTGGGTCTCCTCTCCAAGGACAGCCCTGAGATGACTTAAACTGAAGGGGGCAGAGATCAAGAGAGAGCAGAGGGAGGGCTGGAGCAAAAGCAGTCAGTGGCTTTTGGCAACAGCAGACCTCCTCCGGGCCCTGGCAGACAGGCGCCCCTCCTCCCGCGCCTGCCAGGCCTCTGACAGACCGAAGCAAGAGGCCTATTTCCTCATCGGGCCTCTGAATAACTAGGGCATTTCCACAAGGTCACAGTTATTCATTTAAATTCCAGCTCTAATCAGCAGGCAGAGCCTGAGAAATTATCCCTTCTGAGGAGAGAGGCTGTCACTGGAGCATCATAAACAGCCCCTCCTGGCTGGAGAGAGAAGCTTGGGGGAGGGGAAAGAAGAGGTCTCATAGCCCCTGGCCCCAGCGCAATTCCTGGTGTCCAAATCCTTCTTCTAACCAATGCCCCCCACTCCCCCAAACGGCTTCCTCTCCTCTTGGCTGAGAGTTCTGGAACACATCGGAAGAGGGTAGAGGGCACAATACAGCATAGCTGGGACTGTCCACTCCTGCCCTACAAGCAGCCCAGGGAAACCAATGGCAAATCTCAGTGGGCCAGGAGCATAGGATAAGGGCCAAAGAGTAGTTTCTTCCAGGCCACAAAAGGGGTCCATGGCCTTAGAGATGTCCCTTCCCCTCCCCGAGCCTCAGTTTCCTCTTCTGAGAAGTATGAGAGATGCACTCCTTGGACAGGGCACCTCTGAGCTCCAACATGCTTGCAGACTCACAATGCCTCCAGTGCTGGTGGCCACACTTTCTGCGCAAACAATATTTTTTAGACCCTACTACATGCCATATTCCATGCGAAGAGTTGGGAATGCAGACACAGGTAAGACGCACCCACAGCTCTGCCCTGGAAATACCAGGGTTTCATAGAAAAAGAACACAGGCTCTGGAGGTAGGCAGGTCTGAGATCCTTGTCTTGTACTAGCAGCTGGCACCGTGGGCAGCCGAGGCTTCTCTGAGGCTTCTTTCCCTCGGCTGTAGAGAGGATGGCAATACCTGCCTGGAGGGGCTGATGTGAAGTCAAATCAGAGGATGCATGGGAGGCGTCAAAGCTGAGCACCCCCTCCCCTTCTTCAGGTCCATGCAGCACAAATGCCCGTTGCTACTTTATGATTCTGAACCTCCTTCCCAAAGACTAGAAGAGGTACTGGATTTCCCCACACAGAAATCTGGTAAAATATCATTTGCCCCTTTTCTCCTGAGTGTCCACGAGACTCTCTTTGAGTCCCCAGACCATCTCCTGGACCTTGGAAAGGTGTTGCCTGCCAGACCCCATCTCCGACTGTGCTTTACAACAGGGTTAGTTCTAACCAATCTCTTCAACATGTAAAATTCATCAATTAATCAATCGCCCCTTTATAGTCTTTTCAGTGGCCCTTGGGTAAATAGTTACATTAGCTCATAAAATCCCCAATTTGTCTTCCTAAGCAGAAAGGGAAAAACATCAGAGAGCCACTAAAGGTGTCTTGTTTCAGAGCCACAGCGCTGCTGGCTCCAGATTGCCTGGCCAGGGGCTCAGAGAGGTGAGAGGCCACCCCCTACCCTCGGCCAGGGCCAGGCACTCAGGTTGCCTCCTGCCACATTCAGTGCCACAAGGGAAGGTTCTGAATTAGTGATCTGCTTCAGGCTCAGAAACCACAGAAAAGCAAGGGGTCAGTGGCGTCACAGGACTGGCAATCAGCTCTTGACACCTCGAGGGCAGAACAAAGAGTGCAAGATTTAGAATTAGACTGGAATCCCCTCTTGGCCCTGCTATTCACTAGCTCAGAGACATCAGCACATCACTTAACCTCCCGGCCTCAGCTTCCTCAGCAGCAAAACAGAGCACAGGCAACACACCTCAGAGGGTTATTGAGAGAATAAAATGAGATAAGGGCCATGAAATCGGAATGGCGCTAGTTATAGTTGCTGTTATTTAAGGAAGGGTCACCCACTGACCTCTGCCCCTTTGAAGAGATGGAGGGGAGCCTACGGGTTCATTGCATGTCACTTGCCATGTTGTTTTACCCAGGGCCAATATGGCAGCTCCATGGGCACAGGCTGGATTTTAGCCCCAACTCATTCCTTCAGGTAGTTGGGGCTACACAAGACACAACACACAAGTCTGCCTGCAGACCCTGAGCCACATCTCTGCTGGGAACCAGGAAGAGGAGGGGTTAAGCCAAGCGGCACTTTTACAAACAAAACTTGAAGTGTTGGCCTTACTCCCTCGCTTCCCCAAAGTATCCCAGAAAACACCCTCTTAGCAGAGGCCTTCCCTGACCACCCTCTTTAAATTAGCAACTTCATTTTCACCCTGCTTCATTTTTCTCCACAGTACTTATCACCCACCACTTGACATAATATGGGTGTGATATATACATATACATAGTATGTATACGTGTGTGTGTATGTGGTTCATTGTCTGTCCCCATCTAGAATAAAAGGTCCATGAGGGCAGGGACTGTCTTCTGTTTTATTCACTCTTTTATCCCTCGTGCCTAGAAGAGTGTCTGGTATATAGTAGGTTCTCAATATTTTTGAGTGATTAAACTAAAATAATATCAAATAAGAACTGAATTTAGAGGTCTTTTCCTAGGAAATGCTCTCTCGTGCTTTGGTTCAAACACCAATCAATTTTCAAACGGGTAGAGGGTGGGTAGAAGAAAAGAGATGGGGAAATCCTGAGTATTAGCTAGAAATAACTATATTATTCTCTTACATTGTGTAACATCCCATCCAGGTCAATTATCAGAAACTCTTCCTAAGTTTGGTTGATATTTTAGACATTCAAAAACAATTAAGGATAAATTAATTTGGAAAGAGGTCTGCTAATAGTGAAAATGTCACATTATGTCTAAACAAAACTAAACAATAGTCCTCTTAGGAAACACTTATGAGATTTTCGATTGCTAAAAATTTTCAGTGATGGGACCCAGCATGTTCTGATGGAATATGCTTGAGCTTTGAAGTCTGAAAGTCCTAAGTTCAAATCCCACTGCTACCACCGACAAGCCCTATGACTTTGGGCAAACCTATTGGGCCCTAAATTTCCCTCACGTTAAAATGGACATAACAATACCTATCCTGTATTGATGCTTAATTATATAATTCTTAAATGATAAAAGGACTAAACAAGAAAACATATGTAACAAGATCTAAAAAAGATGATACTCCCTTCTCATTTGGTAGGGTTAATTATTATTCTTAACTAAGAATTCTAGCCAGTTTAGAATAGTCTCCAAACCATTCTAAATCATTTGCCACTTCTCATCTATAAATGGTTATATCCTCTCACATAAATCATACAAATCTCTGTGTGTGTGTACATATATATGTGTCTATACCCACACAATGATTAAAATTAAGACTCTGGCTGAGCACACATTTTAAAGAGAAATGCACAATTACAAGGATGGTTCTTCCATTTGTTCATTGACCAAAAATATTCCTTTTTTTTTTTTTATAGTGAGCATATATTAGTTATATAACTAAGAAAAATATTTCATTGTGGAATTTCATTGTGGAAAAGAAAAAGCCATTTCTTAGAATAAAAAGAAAGAAACCTTTTACCCATATCATGTTTTCCATGCTGTCATATCTTCAACTTTCAATCATGTAAAACTATAGAAGATAAACAGATTTACAGCAGACAAAGCAAAAACGTTCATTAAATTGAATAATACATATCTTAAGAACATCTTTTAAAAATATTTTCAAAAAATGCTCATTTTCCACCTCTTCGATTCATCCAGAAATATTAACCAGAAGGAAGTGATTATATAACCATGGGAACCACATTCCTCTGGTTTTAAAATGGTTCTTCAAAACCAATATGAATCTATCAATTCAAGGCATTTCTTCTTCTAACTCTAAATCAATGAAAATGCAATATACTTAGAATTTTTTTCTATTTAGAGTCCCTAGAAAAAGGTCTCACTCAGAGTCAAACCATGCACAATCTGACAGAGGGTAAATGTGCACAGCAGCTGTGCAAACACAAAGACTCACCTGGACCTTGACTGACATCTGTGGCAGCATTTTCAGAGAGAGGGAAAGGGAGAGGAGAGAGAGGGAGAGAAAAAGGAAGAAGAGTGTTAGCAGCACACACACACACACAATGCAATGTGCCCTTGCATGACTATCAAGTTCATGCAAGACCCCAAAGGTGCTCAGCTTCTGAGCACTTAGCTCTCTACCTTCACCCAAAAACCACCCATGCAAGCCCAGGGGCCAGGCTCCCTTTTCACTGTGCATGTAGCAAGAGGGATGAGCTTCACATCTGTCCGGAAAGACATCATCCTGGAATCAGATAGGACTCCAAAGATCCAAGCAAACTGGAATCCTGAAAGAATATTGGTTAAAATATTCTGGTTGATTTGTGCATACCAACACACAAGCAAATCTTTCTCCCCTTCAGATTCAGAACACTGAACATGAAGTCAAGCAAAGTTTCCCAGCAGAGAGAAAAAATAATAATAATCCATTGCCTTGAGGAACAAAGAAAAAGAAACATAAGAATTAAGAGCAAGTTGCATCGTTGTTTATTACATAGGACTGAATGACACAAGATCTCAAAACACTTATAATTCCCTCCCTCCCCATTATTCCCAGTGACCATTCTTCATCACAGACAGCAGTGTGTGTGTGCATGAGATTATGTGTGAATAGATCATCTGCCAGACAAATTGAAATTCTGACTCCCCCTCTAATTTTTCTCCTTGCTTTTCACCGCATCATTAATGACAGGAATTGCCATTTAAAATCACCTTTGACATCTACAAATAAACATCCAGCCCTCGGAAGGTTGACATTTGAATTAAGCCAATGAACTTTCAAAAATGAAGACCAGTTTACTCCCATCATCTCTATGAACACAATCTCCTTCTCCTTCCCTCAAATGTAAAACAGAATCATTGTGGAGAAGCCAAACCAAGAGCAGCCCAGAGCATTGACCTGAGAGGATATACTACAGCCGAGGAGAACGAATAGGGGGCTGCTTTAGGAAACCACTGGCTATCCAGTAATCCTGGGTGACTCACTTAGAATCACTGAATGGTGAGTCTGGGATAACCATAGACATTATCTAGTTTAACTCTCTTTTGTTAAGATGGAGGATGGAAGAGATTCGGGGACAGAGCTTAGAGAAGATCTTTGATCTCTTGAATCCCACCAAGTTCAACATTCATTCAACTGAAACTCAGGTCCCTCAAGGGCACATGGAACCTGAATTCTGTTCGCGAGTTAAAGTGAGCACCCTGAAGCCAGAGGGGAGCTGGATAAGTGTCTCCCAGCTACCCCATGAGTGAGTCATAAGTTATCCTCTGTGCCTCTAATTTGCTGTTATCAGATCTCTAAAGTTCCAAGTGAGTTCCTTAGGGCTCTTGTTCCAGAAAAATCCAGGCCCTTACCCAACAGAGCTGTGCCTCAGCATCTGGAAGGGGCGTCCCCATAGCAACGGCTGAGCATTTCTCCAGCCCACGCCCTGTATTTCCTAGAAGCTGTATCCGCCCAAAGAGACTTCTAGAGAGCTCTGAATCATTCTTCAGCCACACCTCCTTTCAGGTTTTATGGTGAGTTGTTAGAGTTAAGGGTGGAGTGGCCGCAGGGAGGAAGAAAAGAGGCAAAATAGAAGAGGTGGGAAGAAAAAACATTCTGCATAAATAACTAAGCAGGGCCATTAACTATGCTTGATGGATTGCCTAGAAGAGCCTCATTAAAATACCTCTTCATTAAACGAGATATCAAACTATTTCCATGTGGTTCGATTCAGCAGTGGGAGTGTCACCACCACTGTACATAGAAACACTCAATTTTGGGGGGGCACTAAGAACCAAGGGAGTCAGGATACCTTGGAACCCCAAAGTTCTTTTAATACTAAGTTGTCCATTTGGGCATTGTGGTTACAATTCTAAATTTTGGAGATAGTTCTGGGTTCAAATCCCGGCCTGCCAGATGGCCTTGGGTCGATCACTAAACTCTAAGAGTGCTTTTCCTCAGCTATAAAATGGAAAGATAAGAGAGCCTCCCTCATGACAGTGTTCTGAGAATTAAATGAGATTAAATACTTGTAAAGCACTTAACTCAGTACAAGGCAAACACTGCATAAATGTTAGCTGCTTTGATTGCTATCATTTTGAATTACCAGACAGAATTACCAAAAAAATGTTGACCAGATGGCTCCCTGGAAACATCAAGAGACCACGGGAATTAAGCTCTATTTTTTTTTTTTCGGTGGGTTGGGTTCAACTCTTCTACTTCAGTGCAGATGTCTGCTGTAGCCCTCCCTTCATGGGGCCACCCCTCCTCCTTCCCTATTCTTCAGTGGGAAGTGGGGTAACAGGGAGTAACAGGTTCTAAGTAAGCAGAAGCTGGAGCCAAAACAAATTCCATTCTTATTTTTTGTGT
>NW_024349797.1:5544965-5545781 GCF_902729225.1 Pteropus medius | reverse complement strand
CAGCATCCCTTTCCCCTTCTTTTTGTAGTGAGCCCAGTCATCTTCTGAGGAACCCCCTTTCTCACCCTTAATTCATGTGGTTTGGTAGAGATGACCCTTATCTCCACCTTAGCTCCAAGAGTCGGCACATAACTCAGGCCAGGTCATAGGAATCCATTGGCTAGATTGCCAGGATCCAGGCTCTGGTTCTACAGGATGTATGACTTTGTGGCAGTTACCTACACTTTCCCTTATCCATAAAAATAGATGTGATAATAGTTCCTACCTCCTAGGGTTGTTGTGAGGAGCTTAGAACAGTATCTAGTACCCAGAAAGTCCTCAGTGTTAACTGGTAATTTGATTATCTTCATATATGAGAGAACGTGGGTATTTAAAACAAACACACACACACACACTCCTTTCCTGCGGTCACACTACAAAGAAGTCTATCTGAAGATGTTGCTCTGGGTGTTTCTAACTCCATGTCCTGCTGCCTCCCACTTCCAAGGTGATCATATTCAGGGTGCCCTCTCTCTGTGGTTGCTATTGTTATACAGCCTGAGGTCTGCGTATTGGGGATCAGCACTGGGCCCCAGAATTGGCAAGAGGAAATATATGTATGTAAATATGTGTGTATATCAATTTTTTAAATAGATAAATAGTGGGGGCAAATTGCAGAAGAAAAGGCTGTTGATAACCAGATGTGATCGATCCCGGGGAGATGGCATCCCAGCTATGCCAGTGATCGATCCCGGGGAGATGGCATCCTCAGCCATGCCAGTGATCGATCCCGGGGAGATGGCATCCTCAGCCATGCCAGTGATCGATCCCGGGGAG
>NW_024349797.1:5497808-5543452 GCF_902729225.1 Pteropus medius | reverse complement strand
GAGGGGGATAAAATGAGATAATGTCTACATGTCCCTGGCACAAAGCCATACTAATCACAATAAAACTCCAATTTATTCAGCATTCTCTGTGTGCTAGGCACTGTGCCAAGTGCTTTACATACATCTTCTTATGTAATTCTCACCACAACCCTAACAGGTAGGAACACTATTCATCCCATTTTACGGATAAGAAAACTAAGATCCAGAGAGGAGGCTCTGTCATTATCAAACCCCTCATAGAGCAGCACATCAGAGAAGGGTCAAGCTACACTTTGGAATAAAAGAAATAGTCTCAAACCAGGACAAGTTACAAATTAGGGATAAGAATATCGGGCATCTCCCAGAAGTGAGAAAAAGACACAGACCAAGGTAGAGGGGTGGGGTCAAAGCAGTACAACCATAGCCCTGGATAACTGGAGCCTGAGACCTGGGCTGTCCGTTTTAGACGAACCTGTTCTTGGCCCTTCTGCAGCCACATCCCACCACAGGAACATATTAGTCTACAGGGCCAAATGGATGTTCCCACCCAGAACGAGCAACACCTGCCATGGCCCCCTTGTAGCGTGCATACCACTACTCAGAACTCCTTGCCCAGGTGCTCTAATCTACACGGGCTTTGACCTCTTCCCAGGGTCTATTCTCCCAAAAGCAACCCAAACCCCTGATGTACGCACTCTAGTGTCAAGAAATGGCCAAGGGGAAGCTGTCTGTAGCAGCTGTGGACTTCTGCAGGCGGGGTGTCCATGCAAATGTGGGCCTTTGTGGTGCTGAAGGTGGAGAGAGGGGAGGCTGCCCAGTGGCCTCCATGCATATTCTTGCCCCAGGCCCACAAATATCAGGGCAGGCCTTCTACTGAGCATCACACTCAACTACAACATTAGAAGGAAAAAAAAGAAATAAAAAGCAAACATTGCATCTCGCCAGCCGCCTATCCTTTCTTGCCCCTGGGGAGAATGAGCACAAGATTCTTCCCTCTCCTTCAGGAACAAATACAGAAAAGATTTTTTTAGTTGAGAGCCAAAGCAAACCTCCAGCAGTGAAGGGGCTGGGTTTCCTGCGTTCTGGGGCTCTTTCCGGCTGTCAGTGTCTGAGCTCTTCAAACACAGGAAGAGTTGTCTCTCCACAAAAGGCCAGGTGGTGTTAGCTTCATCCCCGACACAGAGCCCATTTATCCGCCTTTGTAGAAGACTGAGCCCCCCAAGCCCTGGTGCTGTTTGCTTTTGTTCTTTGATGCTAATAACTCCAGATTGCGAGATGAAGTGGAGGGGTAGCTGCTGTGTCAGGTGCCAGCCAGCCTGGGAAGGCAGCAGCAGAAAGAGGAGCAGGATGAAAAGCAGGAAGGAAGAAGGATGGCACTCCTGTGGGCCAGGTCACTGCTGTGCCTGAATACCTGAGGGGCTCTGACATACTTGCAGTGGCTCTGGCTTGAGGAACCAGTGCTTGACGGACAGTTGGAGGAAGAGGCAGTCTGTTTAAGATACGATCAGAGATCAGTGCAGACATCACCCTTTTTTTATGTTTTAGGGGTTTTGAGCACAGACATAGGGATAAGACAGCCTAGGGTTTGAATCCTGGCTTTGCACTTGTTTGTCAAATGGGTTTGCTTCATCTTCCTCTTTAGGTACATGGGAATAATGGTAGTAGAGTCAGTTCTGCTAGCAGCACCTATGCATTCCTAAAAGTCACCGCGCTACCGCGCTATGCAAAATTGCATAGTAAAAACCACAAGGCTTATAAGGAAAATGGGTTTGGGGCCTGACACCCCAAAACATCATCAGTGACACATAATAAAGACAATGAAAATAACTTCCACTGTTACAGTTCTTAATTTTTTCTATGTTCATATCTTTAAGAGTAACAATTGTGTTGTGCTTTGGTATCTCACAGTGTCCTTCAGTAGACTGACACAAGTTGCTGGTGTGATAGAAGAATGACAGACTGCAAGTTTACAAATTCTGTTTCATACTTGCAAAATGGACATACAAAAATAATTGAGTGCTTACCGTTAAATGCTTTCCATGTATTAACTCATTTTCTCCTCACGACAGCCCTATGAAATCATGCACATTACTGTCCCATAAATAAATAAATACTAAATAAATAAGTACTAAATACACAAAAAGATAGGAACCATTTTATACATGTTAAATGGTTAAGAAATATATAAATACTACAATAAGTATAGCACTTGAAAAAGACCGGAAGTCTGCTTGTAGAAGTGGGAAGCTTGCGAATTGTTGCAAAGTAGTGAAAAGATCATCTGAAATGATCACACCAAGTGTGGATGGGTGTGGCCCATAACACACACGGTAACTCAAACAGCTGGCACGTGCTCGAGGTGTGTTTTTGTGTATTCCTACACCGCTTGATTCAGCTGGCTGCAGTGTTCTGTCTTCACCTAGTGTTTATGCATGAAATCATGCATAATCAAAGCCAATTATTATGCTCAAATAGTTCCCTAATATATCAATTGCATTGGAACAGACTCGCATTTTCAAAACACGCGTTATAGCAGAACTGACTGTACCTAATTTATATGAATGTTAGGATCAAATGAGATGATCCATACAAAGTGCTTAGCACAACGCCAGGCACGGAATAAACATTCAAAAAAATCTTCCTGAAACTGTTATTAAGGTCTCTGCTGGCTTGTTGACAAATCCCTTACAAACTGAAAGTGCCAAACTGAGCTCCTATGGAGCTACTTAAGCCTTACAAACAGAAGCATCTCTGGGTAAATAATATTTCCCAGCCTTAGGTCATGAGATCGACACCTACAATAGGTTCCCACCCAACAGGATGAGGGCTTCAGAAAAGTCCTCATAGCAGACTGGACACTGCCAGAGCACAGGGCCCAAATGCTATCTTACTAAGTAAAGAAATGGATGCTGACCTCCCCAAATGATAGTGACCCACCAGAGAGAAAGGCACACACCTGCGGCTCAGAGAACACCAGGAAATCAAGAGAGAAACTGACCTAAATGAGAGGATGTCCCAGCATCTAGTAGACAGAGAGGAGTGCATCACAGGAGGGGCAAGAAATCAGTCAATCCTCATGTTAGAAAAACAGCCTGGATGCAGACATCTTCATTTTCCCTACCTCCTACAGATATCACAGGGTTCTGGAGTCAGGAAGACTTGGGTAAAAATCCTGGCTTTTCCGCACACTGCATATTTGATCTTGGGCATGCTAACTAACCTCTCTGAGTTCATCTGTAAAATGGAGACAATCATGTAGGACCAATGTAAGCATTATAAGAAGCTAATGTGTGCAAAAGCACGGGAAGGGAGCCTGCACAAAAGAAGTGCTAATCGAGGCTAGCAAAATCAAAATTATTGCATTACTTGGCCTGAGTGTTTTCCTTGAAAAGAGGATCTTCCCTCTTTCCAAGAATTCCTTGCTTTCTAGAATCTGGAAAGACTAACTCCTCAGGGCTTATGCCCATTGGAAGTATGGTCTGGCAAAAGCAAGTGGGTCTCCGGGGGCTTCAGAGGTGGTGAGTTCTGCAAATTTTACAATTCAATACAAGAAGAGCCTTGGAAGAAGAGGCCCACTGCAGCTCTTCTGTAGGGGGAGCTGTAATGGAGAGCAGGAAAGAGCCCTGGGTTTGGAATGAGAGGCCATGGTTCTTTGTTTTGTTTTCCTAAATCTTTTTCATTGTAAAATATACACATAACCAAATGTACCATTTAGCCATTTTTAAGTGTACCGTTCAGTGGTATAAAATACGTTCATATTATGGTGCAAGCATCACCACTACTCATCTCCAGAACTCTTCACCTCATTTAAACCTCACTGCAACCTGAAAAATTGAAATTCTATACCCCTCAAACAATAAACTTCCATGTCTCCTACCCCCAACCTCCGGCAGCCACATTCTACTTTCTGTATTTATGAATGTGACTACTCTAGGTACCTCACAAGAGTGGAATCTTACAGGATTTGTCCTTTTGTGACTGGCTTATTTCACTTAGCACAACATCTGCAAGATTCATCTATGTTATGTTTGTGTCAGAGTTTGTGTCAGAGTTTGTGTCAGAGTTTCCTTCTTTTTAAAGGCTGACTATGATGTGTATAAGCCACGTTTTGCTTACAGAAGCCCTGATTCTGAACTCGAACTTGCCAGCCTAGTACTAGCTGTGTGACCTTGGATAACTCACTCAGCCTCTCTGAGCCTCAGTTTTTACATCCATAACTTGTGAGAACAGTGACACTAATTTGACCAGGTTGCAGTGAGGTTTAAATGAGACCATTAACATGGAAGCCCTTTGTAAACAATAAAGTGCTACAAGATCCATCTATTCACTCCAGAAATATTAATCAAGGGGCAATTTCTTATTAGTTACTATGCTAGATCCTGGTGTCAAAAAGAAGATTGAGTAGGGTCTCTATTCACAATGATATTATAAAAGAAATACAAAAAAGTGACCTAGAAGACAAGGGCAGAAATCACTGCCCATTCTAATCTCTGTTATTTACCGGCCTCTACGTGTCAGGCACCTGGGGCAGCATTGTATTCATATGACCTCATTTAGTTCTGATGTAGATACCGACATAGATCCCCTGGCTATCCTCACTTAATAAACGAGGAAACCGAGGCTCAGGGAAGTTAATGTCCCCAAGTCCACTCAGCTCATAAGTGGTCGCCAGGATTTAAACTCAGCTTCTCTGAATCCAAAGCCCTTTTCCTCCCCCACAGTGCCATCTATCTATTTTCTATTAGTTCTTCCCTCACTAGCTTAACCACCCAAATCTATCAATCGCCCTATGAAACATGGGACAACTTTTCAAGAAACTGGTGTGGAAAACTGATGGAAAGCGCTGATAGTAATTAAGTATGTTAGAGTGTCCCCAACACCTGCTTCTGGGCAGGATCCCAGAACACATATTTCAGAGAAAGGATTGTAATTTGGAGCAACATATTCAAAACTGAATTCCATAAAAATACAACGTCCAGCAAGATGTGGCTAGGAGTTCCTTGCCCCTTCCCCAAAATTCTGCAGTCAAATAAATTTAGAAAACAGTAAGGAAAAGAAAGGTAATCAAGTATCTCTATAGTAAGATTTCTGAAAGCCTTACCTATACTAAGATACATTGCAAGGTCCAAGAAGGGTTTTGCGTGCAATTTTCCCAATGTTTCTGAAGCAATTGACACTTTTCTCTCCATAAAACAAAAAGCTCACAGATCACAGTTTGAGAAAGGCTCACTTTAAGATTCTCAGAACAGTTGGGAAGTCTTTTTATCATAAGTCTTTATCTTTACCCTTTTTGTTCCCATAGTAAGCCTTTGTGTCTGGTTCAATTCAAAATAGCTAACATTTATTGACCACTTACTATATTTCAGACACTGACTTAGGCACTGGAGGCTCAAAATAACTGTGGGTGATGCAGTTAGTAAATCTAATAAACCAAGATTGTATGTAAACATGATCGGGCAGCTGTATGTGGTCATCTATTTTCACACTTAGCATGAATGGGGGACCTGGGGTTGTCAGAGAATACCTCAAACTCTTTGCTGGAGAAACCTTGAAGTGGCCCCCAGAGGATGGACAACAACAATTAAGTGGAGAAAATTTTATAAGAACAATTCACCAAAAACCAGACAGTGATCAGATTGACACCCCTGAGGGTTGATCTCCATGGAAGGCACATAGCGCACCAGAAAGACCATCGGCTTTGAGATTAAACACCAAATTTGCTATTTATTATGTGACCTTGGTTAAGACACTTAAACTACATCTGTAAAATGGGAGTCATATCAATTTCAGAGTTGTTAAGAAGATCAAAAGAGGCAAATGCACATAAAATGCCTAACGATCTGCCTGGCATCATGCTCAGCACACATTAGTTTTTTTTTTTTTGATTGGTGACATTCTGGAGTAATGTGTTAAGAAAGAGTCTGAGGCTGCATATGGGCTTGGAAAGAAAAGGGGGTCCTGATTAATTAGCAGTGCCTACCATGGGCTTGAGAAGGAGGGGATTGCAGACTGGCTCACGCTAGCTGGGGACTTTTAACTGGATGCTTCCGCAAGCATCCTTGCCCTGAGAAAAGAAGTCTTCTAGAGACCCGGGGAACCTCAGGATAAAGCGAGCAGCTCTAACAGAAGGCTCTCTCACTATTAAGCCCCTGTCAGCTTTTCTGCTTTCCCTTACACCCCTCCCTTTCATTTTCAAAAAATGAGCAAAGGTGAGTCTTCCCTTCGTAAAGCAAGGGTGTGTGGTGATGTGAAATTAATATGGTACCTGCTTTGAACCTAAAAGAATGCTTTTTGAGTCTGAGAACCAAGCATGTCATCTACTCATTCGTGCCAGTCCCATTCTGAAGGGTTCAATGTGATTCTGCAGGTGCTTCCAGAGGGGACTCAGGGACCCAGGCAAGGTGGCATTCGGCTACCAGAAACAACAGAGATTAAGCAAGCAGAGGGGGAGCCCCTAGAAGGAACTTCACATTTTTATGTTTTGAAAAGATGCTTTTTGAGTTATAATTATTATTAGTCATCATTTTTGTCTTGTAACATTTGTGGTATTACAGTTAAAAAATAGTAAAGACATAAAAATGGGGATGGGGAGTGTTTATGGGATTGTTTCAAAGAGAACAGAGAGAGCGGAGGAGACGGGGAATTTTAGCAGTGGAAGAGCTCGAGGATGTCAAGCAGACCCATCCCTTTCGTTTTACAGGTTCATTCCACTGACACATATTCATTACACAGATCAATGTCAACGGACTGTGCTAGGCACTAGGATGATGACAAATGAACGAGACAGACATGGGCCCCTCACCTAGGAGCTCCAAGTCTAGCTGGGGAGATGGGCCATGAACAATCACACAGACAGTTATTTAATTATAATCACGACCAGTGCCATAAAGTTGTACAGGTGAGAGATGAGAGAGACAGAGCCAAGACAGGAGAATTGACAAGTCCACCCAGCTGGACGATTTTGAAGCTGAAACCAGAATTCTGGTCACCTGTGTCCCAGTTCACTGCTCTTCCTACTGGGCCACAGTCGGGGCACCAAAGCCCTGGCAGAGGTCTGGGAGAAAAATCCAGCACTAAGAGTACAATGGTGGTCACCAGGGGAGAAAAGCAAGTGGCCACATCTCTGCAGCTTCCATAGAGGAGCAAGAGTGTGAACCGGGAGATTTCACCGTCTTCCTGGACACTTGTTCATGCATCATAGTGATGGGAAATGGTTTCAGCTGCCCTAGGGTGAGAGCCTAAACACTAGAGCCTTCAACAATCAGGACAACAAGGGGGAAAGAGGAGAGCCTCCCCCAGAACCAATTATAGAGGACAAGGAATGGTATAGACCCACCACACAGACTGAGCTTTAATCTATCCTCTGTACTTTGCTTGAGAATTAATCACACAAATCCCTTGATAAATCTGAAGCTGTTATTAGACAACACTAACATTCCCCTTAGCGTAATCCAGACAAATACATCGAGAGAGGGAGGAATCCCGAGAGCCTGGGACACAGATCCCTTACACCTTCACACACATCCACACACGAACACATGCACAGGCACTGCCAGGCCCCCAGCCCCAACCCAGATGTCTGTTCCCAACAGCACCATCAGCCCCTGCCCTGATGGCTTCAGACAAGGAGGGGACACTGAAGATGGGAGAATAAGGCCTGACTCCCTCTACTCTCCATGTCTGCCACTGACCTAATAATTCTCCACAACAGAGGATTTTTCCTTTTTGGTCCTGCTTGTTTGTAAATCATGCCACCCTAGCACTCACACAGCCTAAGGCAGGCCTAGCTAGGAAGCAGGGGGAAGCCAAGAAGGGGAGCCTCAGCTGCCATTTCTTAGGGAGGCGGGTCGGTGGAAATTCTGTGAGGCTCAGAAAGAGAGCGAGGAGGTGGAGGGAAGGAGGAGGCAGGCACACCATCAGGACCATCCCAATCTCATATTCCTCCTCTGGTCTTCACTGAACTAGAGGAGCTGAATATTCTAAAATGAATATTCAGCACTCTGCTGCTAACTTCATCTATGACCTTGGGTAAGTTTCTTGATCCTTCTGAGTCCCTGGTCTCATGACCCTGATCTCGCGACCCCTCAGGTACGTTTTGAACCTGCTTTTAAAAAACCGTCAGGAAAAAGACTGACTTCAGTTGTAAGAAAATGTGGTTCTTCGAACTGCACAAATTGACCTGGAAAAAAATGAGACCTGTCAGGAAAAAATCAACACAAAATGGAACTGACAGCAGCTAAAAATGCACATGGCAAAATTTGTTATTGACTAAAAAAACTGAAGGAAGAATCAAACATTCACTACAAAATGTAGACCGGCAAATCTGACGTGAGAAAATTGGATGCGGTAGAAATAATGACCACAAAAGAATGTCCACAATAGAAGTTATATAGGCAAAATTCGATAGGCACACATGAAAAACAACTGATCGATGAATCAGATCTTCACTGGAGGGGACACGTGGAGCAGAATCGATCTTGTTAAAAAGAATTCAGTAAGATATAAATGAATTGGAAAAATACGAAATGGTTTAACTACGCTGAAGAGAAAATGGATTGAAGAATTACGAGCCCCACGTTATTTGCTTCTGAAAAATACTCGCTTGATAAAAAAAAAAAATTTTTGGTGTTTTATAATCCTGATTATATGAACATAGAGTTAAAAGGTCTCAGGGTCAAAGTGTGCAATCAAAGCATCTTGATAAATGCTGAAGAAAAATACATTATATGATCTCAGAGGTCCTGTCTAGTTGCATTTTTTTTTTCTGATAAAAGATCAGTGAATAAAATTATTCAAATACTTTACTCCTAGGAAGAAAGCATAGAAACCAGCTATTGCCTGTAACAATGATTCTCGGACTAATAGGTTTTATTCACCTGTAACAAAAGCAATTTAGAACAATTTTGGAAACTAACATAGGATAACTATATTTTTATTTTGCCAACAAAGAATAAAAACCCAAAACTGAAACTTTGTGTTCCTTATTTTCTTTAAAAGGCATTTGAACACGCCAAAAAAATAAAAGGGCATAATTTCAGAATTTTTTTAAAATGTGACTTTACAATAAACTTCCTGCATTATGTTTATTTTTCTTGTTTTCCTAAGGGATGATAAAACTTCATTCTAGCCCTTTTGTGTGCCTGGGTAGACTAGAGAGTCTCTCTGTGCTTCAGTCTCCTCATCCATAAAATGGAGATGAAAAGTAAAGCTACTTCACACAGTGCCTGAAACAGAGTAAGTGTTCAATAAATGTTAGCCTAAAACCCAGGAAACAGAGACCATTTAGGATCAAGTTGATGCCCAGCCTCAGATTGTACCCCTACTCCTCCAAGCTGAGGATTCTTTAGATGTCCTAGTAACAAGAGCCAAAGAGCACGGATTGATCAGGGTAACCCCTAGTCCTCTTCATGTACCAAGAAAACACACTGTGGCAGGTGGGAAGGCCAGGGGCGGCAGGACTGAGGACCTAAGTGCAAGGCAGAAAGGGCAGCTCTTTGGAAATGCTCACGCTGATTTCTGGGCTGCAGAGGGGACTCATGCTGTGCAGCTATTTGAGGAACAAGTCTCTTTAGGCTGGCAGCGAATGACACTCACTGTGGCTTTTTTGTTTCAGCAGCCTTTTATCTCTACCTTCTCTACAAAAGAGCTTCCTCTGTATAAATATTCTACCCCCAAATCCTCACCTCTAGGATGGAGATGTCCATGTATATGCCCACTTACCAAAAAAGATCAGCTGTCCTTATCCGATCACACTGACGGCTTCTCTCTGCCCATCCCCAGATGGTCCTTTATCCATCCATCCATCCACCCATCCGCCCATCCGCCCATCTGCCCATCCACCATTCACCCATCCACCATTCACTCATCCACCCATCCACCTCATCTCACCCATCTATCATTCCATCCACCCATCCACCTATCATCCACCCATCCATCTGCATTACCATCAACCATATTCCAAATACATGAAAGTAAAAAACATAGTTCTTGACAAGGATATTAGATAAGTCAATTAGATGAGTCCTTGGGCCAAGCAAGTGACAGTGAACATATACGGATCCTCTCCATTGCTTTCTCCCTGTTCTTTCTCATCTTAGATGCCGCCTCCTCAAAGAGGCCTCCCTAGCCACAGTTTTGTCTCACTAGATCTCCCCTTGCCCAGTTCTTTCCATCTATAGCACTCATCACAATTGCAATTATGTATACATTATATACCTATGTTTCTCTATATTTTCTTCTATAGCTATATTTTCTTCTAATTTATAAAGTCCACGAAGGCAGATACCATAGCTGTTTGATCACTACAGATTATGCTTGGCAATCAATGTTCTTTTAAATCAATCAATTCTCCTGATCCACATATCTTTTCTCAGAATGATGTAGGGGAATGAATGCCAGACTGAGAATTAGAATGCCTGGGCTCCAGTCCTAGGCCCTTGGCCAATTGCTAGCTGAGTGGCCTATTATAAGTTACCTTGCCCCTCTACGTCACAGTTTCACAAAAGGAAGAGATCAGATTGTGATGCTCAAGAGGTTGGGGAAGGGGTAATAAAATCTATGTGTGGGGGGCAGATATGTAAATCAAAACAATACTCATTTTACAATCTAATACAAAAGATTTCCACTAAAGCTTGACAAAAGCCTTTTGAGTAGTGGAACTATGCTGACAACAGACTAACAACAACAAAAGTTACTTGGGGTCATGGGTTACAAAAGATTGAGAAAATATGAGATTCCAGTTCAAGTAGTCATGGTTCAATGGAATGGCCCATGGGATGGAATAAGACACCAAGGATAAAAGTGGGGGTCCAAGAAGCTTGTACGTTTCTCTTTGCAACATTTGTCTGAATCAAGGTCAAAATCAGTCATATGCAGAGCCTAAAAAGGACAGAAGACAGGTCAGTGAAGAGGAAAAAGATGGTACCCCCTGCATGCTAGAGGCACCCCTGTCGGGCCAGCAGAGAACAGGGTTTGGTCATCAGTGGTCTCAGGAGCCACTATTCAATGCAGATTGAAGAGCGGGATGAATGAGGTAAGAGTTCAAACTCTACTTCAACTGCCCAGGCTTGATTCTTAGGCAGATAGATTGCTTTCTCTCTTCAACTCCAGTTCCCTCACTTATAAAATCGGGAAAATAGTAGAACCTCCTGGTAGAAGTGGTTGGGAAATTTAAAGGAAATCGCATTTAAAAGCACTTAACCGCAGTGCCTGGCATATAAAAGCTGCTTCATGAGAATTAGTTAATCATCACCATTATTATTAAACTTAGTCAATCAAAATAAACTGGTGATAAATCTTAAGATTTACATGAATTTAAGATGGCATCTTTGAAGCTATACTCAATCGTTTCATTAGAGGCAGGCACTAAGCTAAACCCAGCCCTGAGTCTACCGGTTCAACCTGTGATCCTTGGCCAGCAGACCCAAGCTGGGAGACCCGGCCTGAGAACCCAGTCCACAAAAAAAAAAGCCCTAGAACCCTGTGATTCTTAATTACGCCCCTGAACTTTACAAAGTCTTTGCTCTGCTAGGTGTGAAGAAGGACTCCAACATGCACAGAGACCACTGTTATGCTATGCTTCTCCTTTCAAAGCATCCATCACTTGATAATTGCTTGGTTAATTAAGCAGCATGGAGGCATGCCTGTCTTGTTCATCACTCTATGGCTAGGGCTTCCCCAACACATAGTGGGGCCCTCAGTAAATGTTTGCTGTTAATGTGGGAGGTGGAAAGAAGTACTTTTTGAACGACGTCACTGGGTTTCAGAAAGAGATTTTTTATGAGCATGCATGCTCACGCAGACTCCATTTCTTGGTTCCCATCACACGACAGCTGGGCCCCTAACACCTCAATTTCTTCTGCTTAGCAAAATGTTCGAAGGCGTTCCCCCTCCTTCCTAGGCTCCCGATTCTGACTTATGCTGGATAAGCAACTTCAGATTGCTGAACAGCAATACATAACACAGCTGGGCGAAAATTCCTGTGTCCTGAAATTCCTGGAAAACTATAATGCACAGCAAGCATTCGAAGGACACCGCCACCCCCAGCCCTGGAGAGTCGGAGACAGGAAGAAAGCAGCACGGCGACAACCAGAACAGAGCCTCAATTTCCTTAAGAAAGTATTTTGCTTTCTTTCCAAGCACTCTAGCCCTGGGCAGGGATAGAGAAACACAAGCGAATTCATTACCAGCACTTACATCACTGGCTACTGAGCCAGGTGTTCCCATGCCTCCAGCACGGGAGAGCTTGCTCTTTCAGCTCACAGGGACCAGAGTCACAGGACTGTCTTTCCAACACCTGGAGAATATGTGTGGCTTTGAGCTGAGATTCAGTGCTGGTACCCCCAAGAGTCTAATGCCCAACTCCAAGAAAAATGTAGCCAAAGCTTTCATATTTAGTTCACATGGTCTCAAATAAAAGCAAAGTGTAAATCAGAATGCCAACTCACTGATGTTGGTTGGGCAAGTCACCTCATTTCTCTGCGTTTATCTCTTTTAGGTCATTGAGTCCTTGATTCTCAGTGGATTCTGATGTTCTAGGAGCCAGAAACTGTCATGAGCAGAACATCCAAAACCCTCTCAGGCTCATCATCAATACATGAGACTTAAGTTTCTATTTGTAGAATTCTTCTCAAATGTCTATTTGTAGAAACTTTCTCAATTACCTCATTAAATTGAAGGTAGAAGAAAGGCCAATGTGAATAGCTTTTGAAACTAAATTACGTAATTTTTTGATGCCGTTTTACTACATTCAAGTGCATGCCTCAATTTCAACCAGGTTAAGAAGATGCAACCTTTCAATGTTTGACCAGTGAAGAATTTTAAAGAACTTTCCTTTGTTCCTAGTTTCCTTCTGTATTGCTGGTCATCTGCTTTACTCTATTTCATAGATTCCTTTTCCTCTATTATATGAAATATTAAGTTTCCTAAAGGTTCTGAGGTTAGCCATCTTCACCTTTCGATTATACTCCTTGCCTGGACAACCTTATCCATGTGGAAACCTTCCTTCACCCACTAAAAGAACAATGCTGACACCTGTGCCCAGTCCTGTCCTCTTCCCCAGCACAACCATTGCTCCCACCTGCCTCTACCCATCTCCCTACAGGTGTCCTACAGGTTCTGAAGATAAGGCAGGATATGGACAAACCAAAATTTATTATTAACTCTCTCCCACCTTCACCCCAAATCTGCCCCTCTGACTTCTCAGTCCTAGTTATATCTACAAGCAGAAGAGCATGTTATCAAAGCTCCTATATCGCCTTTTGAATAATAATAATAATAATTGGTAATCAATAATAATTCATAATAATGACTAACACTCACTGAATGCTTGCTATGTGCCAAGCATTGTTCTAAGCATTCTCCGTGCACTATCTCATTTAAACCTCAAAGCTATCCTAAATGGTGGGCACTATTAATATCTCCATTTCGAAGATAGTGAAACTGAAACACAGAGAAGTTAAGTCCTTTTCCCAAGTTTGCACAGCTAGTGTGTCAGAGGCAGGCAACCTGAGTCCAAAATCACTAATTGTGACTTTGCAATGATGAAGTTTCTCTCCTTAACATCTCTGCAGTTGGCTCTTCTTCCATCACTACTCCTCCAGTACAGACGCTTCTCTCACCAGAATCACACAATAGCCTATACCCGGCCTTTCTGCTTTAAGCCTTCTAATTATCAGACAATCTATCATGCAAACTGCCCCTATCGCCAACTTTCTAAAATTCAAATTTGACTATCACCAACTCAACTGAAAAAACTTCCAATGACCCCAGTTGCAGGAAAAAAAAGAATGTCCAAAATCCCTACATAGCATTTCAGACCCACCTACCAAACTCCTTATTTCTCCCCATGGGCTTCAGCCATTCAAGCCACATTAATGACTACGAACTACTGGAAATAGAATCCTGCCATTTCATAGGGCTGTCCTGAATGCCCCTGCCTCTCAGTCAACAAAATAAAGCTTCCAAGTTTCCACTGTGAGGTTTCTTCCAGCCCAACCCCCACCCCAAGCAGGGTGGATCACTCCCTTTCAAGCTACACTACAAACACTCTACCTCATACTTCAGCAGCTCCAATACGTCTTGCACCTCTTTGCCTGACAGGCTTCCCAACTAGACCCATGAGCTCCTCAAGGGCAGGGGCTACAGTGGCACATTACAGACACTCACTCCATGAATGTTGGAAGAATGAACTTGTCCCAATAAACAGATGGCCTATTCCAACAAATAGATAGTTATACATCAATGACTGTTTTGTAAATGCTTGAAGATACTTCGAAGACTTTGGTCTCTTTCGGGATCCGAAGTTGCCCCAGTCAATAACATGATGTTTATGCTGAAAGAAGCTCTGAAATAATACAGTATAACCGTCCCTACATACCCATCGTGAGTTAAAAATATCATTAAGTCGAAATGTATTTAATGCACCTAACCTATTGAACATCACAGGTTAGCCAAGCCTACCTTCGATGTGCTCAGAACGCTCACATTAGCCTACAGGTGGGCAAAGTCATCTAACACAATGAGTACACTAAAGAGTATCAATTGTTTACCCTCATGGTATGGCTGACTGGGAGCTTGAACTCACTGCCACAGCCCAGCATCACAAAGGGTTACTGTACTGCATATCACTGGCCCAGGAAAAGACCAAAGTTCAAAATTCAGAGTACAGTTTCTACTGAATGCTATCACTTTTGTACCATTGTCAAGTCAAAAAGTCATACCATTGTAAATGAGGACCCATCTGTATTAGCAATTCCTAACAGTGAGGCCTCTGAAGGAGGGAAGTGTGACTAGAGCACCTTTCCACGCGGCCCTCCAAAACTACCTGGCCAGGTCAACCAAGACCACCACACAAAGGGCTGAAGACAGAGTAGAAAAGCCCAACACACACCAATGGCATCAGGAACACATTTGGCATCAGCCCTCTCCGCCTGAAAGCTGCAAGCCCAGGGGCTGAGAAATTTTAAGAGGAAGCCAAGAATAACCATAACTAATTAAAGAGAGATAAACGTAGACTTGAGTGGCCTCCAAATCTTTTTGACCAAACTACCCATTAAATAAGTTTACTATGTTCTCCCAATAGATATATATATATATATAGATATATACACACATATATATATATTAATTTGCATATCAGTTTACCATACATTTTATTATTCTCTGCCCCAAAGAAAGCTCTTGCCATTTGCTGCCTGTTAAAGGCCACTGATGTAGAGGATAACATTCTCATCCCCCAAAAGGCAGAGATGTATATGATCAAAGGGTGGGTCTGGCTGCCGAGATCCCCAGAACCATGGAGTCCTTGGTCTGAAGGCACACACACACCAGCACACACTCCTGACAGGTGTCACTGCAGCACCTGTCGCACTCCTTATAATGACTGGGCTTGGCAAAGTGATGTATTTCATGGTTCGACTGCTCTAAGCATCAAAATTCTTCCTCTGTAGCCCTGATCCCTTCAAGTCTCCTGCCCGTTATCCACTCTCTCTACATGGCAGCTCTTCTGATATCCGAGGACAATTATCCTGTCCCCAGTGAGCCTCATTTTCTCCAGGGAATCCACACAAGCTAATGGGGCCTCTCCATCTCCAGTGACAACTACGTGCCTGCCTCAAACAGCCATTCCACAAGCATTTACATGGTCCCAGGCTGGCTGCTGTGTATAATTGTTACAGGAAACCATTGGTTTGTAAACAACAATAAAAGCCTTTCTAGTCTGTCCTCAACTAGATCAAACCAAGTGGAAGGTGTATGTGCTTGACACAGATTCAATGAAAACTTTCCCACAGCAAACATACCACTTTTCCCATTAAAAGAGAGAAGGCATTTCCAATGGTAGCCCAAGCCACTGTGGTCCAAGTAATATCTGACCTCGTTGAATAAAGTATTAAATAGCCATCACTGAGTCACATTCCTGGGATGCTGCATCCATCCATCATTGATGTTAGTACATACATGCAATATACATGACGAGACAGGTGTATATGCATACAAAACATGAATGCACACACACACAATGTGCTTTATTAAGGCAACAAACACTTATTGAGCACCTGCTTCTTATCAGATATCAGAGACATGGTATTTAGAACCCAAACCTATATGTACAGTAATTAACAAAAGGAAACAGAGTTCCACCTGTCTTAGAGTTCTCAAAGAGAGCACGTCTTCACGTACTTTCCTGCAAAAGGAATTGGGAAACCCAGCTGAGTTATTACAACTTGCATTAAGAATATGAAAGTCGAAGGGAGCCAAAAGACACATTAAAACGTAGCCACTGGTTATATATTCTACTCAGAGAAAAAAATAGCCTCAATCTGCATTAACACAAGGCTGAAAACTCAACATCAGTACAAGCAAACAGCAAAGTTTCCACAGCAACTAAAACCCAACCATCTTCTTCCCATGGGGCCATTACCATATGACTGTGAGATGACCAGGACAATTTCTCAGTAGATGAATGGTGTCCATGGAGTCTGGCTGGACAATGGGACTGCAGAGCAGAAGTCAGTGACTCTGAGTACACTTCAATGTTTGGACTCAAAATGATGTCTGTGGGCTTTGCTCTTAAAAGCAAACTATTTTAAACCACAAAATTATAAGATGGGTTCTCCTTTCTTTGCTGCAGTGTCAGTAAAGTGACTGTCAAGGGAGAGGTGGCTGAGAGCCAAGTCTAGCCTCATCCCCTTTGAGGTGCAAGAGGGAATTTGCTTGGCAGGTCTCCAGTCTATGCCAATGTGAGAGAAACATCTTCTAGCCCTGCCTAATCTCTCTTCCTAGGAGACCTCTGCCTAACAGTGCCAAAAACATGGGATACCCAGGGCAACCTGGCAGAGCAGGAAGCGTACACTTTCAAGGCCAGTTTCCAGGAGCAACCACTCGATACTGCTTCATCTCGTGCCCTTATAAGCATCCTGTTAGGCTTTTTAGCAAAATCTTGATATCTGTTAGGGTGTCTGACGTTGGCTGCCAGGATGAGCTTGTCAAGCAAGTCCAAACCAATTCCAGTTTCCTCTATTCCATAGCATTCTAGAATTTCTCAGCTTATTGTCGAGCCATTAGAGATTTCCAGGAAGCTCCTTGGAAACTCAGAGATGCTGAAAGCTAGCTGGGTATGGAGGAAGATGGGACATCTTAGGGGATGAAATGAGGCCCAGATAACAGCCAGAGATGGGCTAAGCATGAATCTTTCAGAGTGCAAGCTCCCCAGGAACGGAATGACTGGCGTATGAATCACCTGCTTACATCAGACTCTCTTCCCACATCAATCCCTCCCACATTGTTTGAGATTAATCACAAGTAGTTAATTCTAAATAACTCAGTGGTGTGTGCACTGCTAGCTCCATATTAGAGAATCCCTCTGAATTTTACCTTGACACAAGGGTTATTTCCTGCAAAGCGTCATCCAGAAATGTTATGACCCATGATCCCTCTCGCCCACAGGCCCATTGCAAAGGTCAGGTTGCTTTCATTCGAATGAGGAGGACCAGTAAGGAAGTGACTGAGAAGCTAGCTGCCTTTGGCCTGACACAGGAAGTAACAGCAGTGATCAGAGATAGAGTAGGCTGCCTTGAAAAGTAGTGAGCCCACCTCACTGCAGTTGACTAAGGAGATTTGGGGAGAAAGGGAAACAAATATATAGTGAAGAAGAGGATAGGAAATGAGTAGTTAGCCCCAATAACCTTTAAAATCCTCTCCAAACTCATTATCCCATGATTCTTCACAATGTACCTTGGTTCCCAGTGCACTGAACAAGGGCAAAGTCATGACTAGGAGGTAATATAAATGCTGTACTGTCTTCTACATAGGTCATGGGATATGTGCTTTATTCCTGACAGATTTCTCCTGTACAATGGAGTCCCCCTAAATTTTATGTGTCTCCTGAAAACTACGAAGGGGCTCACAAAACATCACCTCAGCCCAAACTCCAGCCTGCTCTTTCCTGACCCAGATCAAGCAAATGCACCGTTGGATATTAGTCTTTTAGGAATTCTATGAGTAAGAGGCTTAACACCCTCAAGCCCACTCCTCCCCAATCTCTCAGACATCCAAGGCTAACCGTGCAAGAGACAGGACCCCTTCCGGAGAGGAAAGAAGACTGAGAGAATGAGGAAGAAAGAATAACTCATGAGTGTCTGGCAACTTCCCAGCCTTGCCAGCCGTCTGCTACTGTTCGGATCACAGATAAATGATTTCAGCCTTGTTCATCCCTCCTGATAAGTGGGCTACTTGTTTTTATTTAAAAGCAACTTATTAAGTAGGCTGTACTCTGTCACACTGCACTTTCTCTGTTCTCCAGGGGCTGCAGGCAGCACACTGCCAATCCTACCTGGAGGAGAGGTTATGGAATTGCCTGGAATGCACTGCCTGCTGGAGTGGAGACATCAGCCCTCATGTTGCCAACAACCGCTGCTCTATTGAGATCCTGTCCTCTGAAGACTTCTCACTGGCAAACAGGACTTCTTCGGGAGAACCAAACGAGCAGGCGAGAGACAAAAATGTCAGGAGAGGATCGGATGCATAGTCTCATGGAAAAACTTGAAGGCAAAGCTCCCAGAGTCATTTTCTTAGCTACAAAGATACCCTACTTAAATAAGAGCCTCAGTAAAACCAAAAGGATCCTCAATAAATTTCGCAGCTTAAACTGGGAGCTTCACGTTGCCTACAGCACAGGTCCCTGCCTTTCTTTCATCTCCATGCCTTTAGGCTTTTGCATACCCTTACAGAGTACTCGTGTCCGGGAAAGACTGAAAGCATTCACAGTTTCTAGGACCACACGCAAAGTAAGTTTTATCAGAGCAGCGCTGGGTGGTTTGGCTGGATGACTGTGAGATCAATTTGTTTCTAAAAGCTGCTGGCACTGGTTTCTGGGTTTTAAAACATTTTTTTTTAACTTTGGGAAATACATTATTTAGCAATATGTCGACATCAGTGGTGGTTTGAGAACAGATATAGACGATGACACATTTAAAGGGGGCCCTGTATTGCTTTTAAATAGGTCACCCAAAGACATCAATTTCTGGAGAACAACAGCAGTAATGACAACCCACTGGCACTGTCAGTTCCCAAATAGATCACGGAGACAGCCCTGCATGGCCACGCTCTCTCTCTCTCCTCTGTCAGCCACAGCCTGTCACCTGTGACACAGCCCCAGTGTGAGCCAGCGCAAACCCAACATCCCAACTTCAGCTGCGAAAATCTCAGGAGGGGGACTGAGGTGTTCCCTCTGTTTAAACACCAGCTTGTTCCTCCAAATTTATTGCAAACATTTCCAAACACTTCCTCTTTACCCACTGGATATCCTAGATGTCTCCTCCTCCCCCCACGCCTTCCTAAATGATGTTCCTATGTGCCTGTCATCCTCCCACACTCCCTCTCCATGGCTCTTCCTGACCTGTTGGTAATGAGGTGAAGAAAAAATTTGTCTGTGATGAAGGGTCATAGGTCACCAGGGAATCGCACATACACCCAGAGCAACATTGCTGTCACCGGACAGCAACGCATCTTCTTAACAGTGGCAGATCCACAGAACTGGGGCCGGGAGCTTATGATACTGGGGATTCCTTAAGGAAAAAATTACACATACCAAATTAGGTGTGAGGCCTTGGAAGAGGCCTATGCCAGTGAGGATATAGGAAAGGTTTAGTTTCATGGTAAATCTGCCTCTGTAATAATCCTCCCAGACATGCACACAGACTCCAGGGAAGAGAGAAGAAACGTAAACACGGGAGAAAGAAGTTTGGTTTTGTTATCGTGAAGAGAGTCAGAAGGAAGCAGGAGAGCAAGAAGGAATCTGACAGAATAATCCAGAAGCTCCATTTTTTACCGCCAACCCTGGATGGGGTGCTTCCTGGCACCTGGGAAACCAAAGGTAAGTCTGAAGAGGTCGTGCTGTCCAGTGATGCTCCAGTGTGGTGTAGCTGTGCTCCAAATGCCTGGGAACCCGTGGGTCCAATCCCCAGTCACTTCCTTTCAAACCAGGGTCATGAGAGTGAGAATTAAATACTCAGATTCATTCATTTAATTCTCTCACATCCTCTCATATTCTCTTTTTCTTTCTGACTGGGAGGAGCAAGGCTCCTGGGACTGGCGTAGCTGATAACCTCCTACTCTAGTAGTTTGACATTTTGCTTATCATCAGCATCCAGGGAGGCAATGCTCCATTTCACCATGGAGACACAGGCCATTTGTGTTGATGAAGAGAGCCTAGGAGCAGAAATAAAATGCCATGGTGGGGATCTGGGCTCTCAGGTCCCAGAGATACCTGCCCAACAGGCAGCATTTGAGCCTGTC
Source organism: Pteropus medius (assembly GCF_902729225.1). Lineage (NCBI taxonomy): Eukaryota > Metazoa > Chordata > Mammalia > Chiroptera > Pteropodidae > Pteropus > Pteropus medius. The sequence goes on along the minus strand of NW_024349797.1, from coordinate 5,523,178 downwards.
CCCACACCTTCTTCCTGCAACAGGTTTAAAGGCACCTCAGGTCTAGTCTGGTCTTCTCATCTATTCAGTGGGATGGCTAGGCCTGTCCTACCTGCCTCATCGGGTTGCTGTGGGAGCCAGAACACCATGTTTGCAGGCAAAAGAGCTCCGAATATGGTCCCACAGGCACAACCATCATCAGAAAAACCCCATGCTCTTAGGCAGGGGCAAATGGCAATGAGATTGGATTCTATACTCTCTTTAAATCCCTCCTTCGATCTCTGCCATCTCTCAGACTGGGACAAAGGCAAACGGCACAGGTGGCAGGACTCAAAGGGAAACTTCAAACCTGTGAAACCAAATGGACACACAGCTTGGTCCTATGCATGCCAGGAGACCAACAGCCCAGAGTCAGGACTTGCTCTTTCCCAGAGACTATGCTTATAACTTTATACGTTTTGTCTCATTTTATGCTCTCAACAACTCTATAACGTATGATTTCTGATTATCTCTGCTTTGCTGCAAGGCAGGATAGCATAGCAGTTAAGAGTGTGGGCTCTGAGGTCAGAATGCCTAGATACAAACCCCAGCATTGCCTCTTATTAGCTATGTGACCTTGAACAAGTTATTTAACCTCTTGTCCCTCAGCTTCCTTATCTACGAAATGAAAATAATAATGGTGTGTCAAAAGTGATTGTGAGGGTTACAAGAGCTAATACATGCAAAGCAGTTAAGACAATGAAGGCATGGAGTGAGTGCTCTATGATTGTTAGCTATTATTTTTATTATTATTGATGAGGATACTGAAGCATCTAAAACCTTCTCCAAAGACATATGACTTGTAAGTAGCCAAGCCCAGTTTTAAGTATAGATCTTTTTCACTCCAGAATCTATGCCTTTAACAACTACACTAAACTTCGAGTTCCAAATTTCTCTGCTCCTCATTTGTCAGATGGGGCTAGTTAATGATATCAGTGACACAGGAGTGTTATGAGGATTAGATGAGACAATACATATAAAATATCTAGGATGTCAGGCACGTGGTGGTATTTAATAGTATAGTAATAATATCACTATTATTTTTGTCCTGGAAGGGTACCTGATCTTCAGAGCCCTGGCCCAAAGCCTCTCTCACTCTATTTCCATCTCTGGGGCCTCACTGCTCTGGACTGCACTGTGGGGCCAATAATTGCAGGACAATTGGAGGCATCAGGGAGGGCACCTTAGTCCCATCCCCCAAGCACATCCCACATCCCCTCTTCTGTCCTGTGAAGGAGAGAGAGGGCCCAGATGATGGGCAGCTGCCCCAAGAACTGGAAGCCATCTTTCCTGGGCAGCCTGCAAATGGAGATAGGGGACCTGAAGATAATTAGCCCCCAGGGCTGGGCCTGTGGTGTCTCATTACCAAATGCAAATGCAAGTTCATGTGCCACTCAAGGCTCCTGGCAAAACGCCTACCGACCCCTCAACCCTGCTGAATTTGGACCTAAGCATTACCCCAGGCCCACCCCCTTTGCAGCCTGCAGCTGGCATGCAGGCTCTGCAAAGGGATAGGGATGCTCTCACCCCATCAAAGGGGGAACAAGGAAGATGGGTCTTGCTTCTTTAAAGGAGGCTGAGAAGCTATTGGGGGGTGGGGGTAAAAAAAATTGCTCTTCTCTCCGCAGTTAAAAGAGGGATAATTGGAGCAAGTGGCAGGCGGCTGCTCTGCCATTTAGCATACAGCATATCCAGGAAATCTCACTTGGTAATCAGGAGGAGAGGAGGAAAAAGGAGCAATCAGACCCCTATTCAGGCTCCATTTAGTGACAGCCCCTGCTGGCTGGGCTGGTCCCACCTAACTCCTGAATGTGGGTGAGGCACCATGTCTCAGAAGCAGCAGTCCTCCTTTGTGTATGTGTTAAAGCCTCGCTTCTGTGCTAGTCTCCAAACCAGGGAGAAGGATTCTGAAAGGAGTCAGCTTTTACTCTCTGATTACTCACCACTCTCCTCCAGCCCCCACCGCCCAGACTTTTCAGGGTTGACACAGATTAGGAACAAAGCCCTATTACAATTCTGGCAGGATGTGCACTGGAAAGGGGGAGGTGAGATGATTGTGTTTTTACACAAGTGCACACAACAGGAGGATCTAGCCAGGGCAATCACTGGCACCTAACTACAGCTTCAGATGCCTCTGCCCCTTGGTAAATTCTCAGGGGTAAGCACCTCCTAGTGGCATACCATTCTATCCTAGTTCTGGCTTTGAGAAATGGGGTAAGAGTCACAAAATTCTCAGTAAAAACTGATTGAAATTCACTTTCAGGAAGGCATACCAAGGCCACGCAGAGGAGTTGAGCCATCAGTCAAACCAACCTGAGCAGGATATCATCTTCAGACAGTAGGAGGGATGGGGGATGGGAGGCCAGTGGGCACCACACAACGGTGTGCTTGTGATAATGCTCTGGTCCCTATTACCAGCACCCACCGCTATACTTCCCTGCTGGATCCCAACACCTGAAAACTTTACAGCTGAGACTCAAGACAAGCAGCTTCTGGTCTGTGCTCCTGCACATAGCAGGCAATGTAATGAGCTTTGTAAATAGAGATCGACCTGTGAAGACTTCTCCATCTTGCCCTGGCCCTACCTCACCTGCAAAAGGCTGACATCGTGCTAAGTGTACTGTTCAGGGAGACTTGTACTGATATTTATACACCTTCATGACCATCAGATTGTTGAGAAATTCAATACATGTACATTCATAACTAAGAATGGATTAAAAACAAACAATTGAGTTTAAACTCATCAAAGTAATGGCAAACTCTCAATGACCCATGAGGGAACTACTCTCTAGAGGGAGCTCAGGCTACATCCTCATTCCCAGGTGAGCTTCAAGGCTGCCCATAACAGGACAGACAAAAACCAGGTGAATATGCTGTGCCATAGTTCAACTAAATCCCAAACCTGGTACATATAATTTAAAAATTATTTTTAATTAACTGCACTTCTTCTGTCCTTCAAGACCATTACTGAAAAGGCAAGATTAAACATTGACATGCTCAAGTATAAAGTTAAGCACCAAAACATTTTATTTAGAAACATAACATCTAGAAGTAAATCTAGGTGGGACTTCTTCTCCTTCCATCATGTGCCAGAGTGTTCCACATGACCATTAATTGGGTTGGGAGTCTTAGAATGAAGTCTTCCCGTGTAGGCTGTGTGGTTCAGTCTGCGGCCAGAGCTAAAAGCCATTCACTACACAGAAGAGAAGGTACTGTGTCCAGTACCTCTTACCACTAGGTCCAACTCTCCCACAGCAACTGGTGTCTTCTGGGTCTTACCCAGAGAAGACACCCAACAGGAGCTCTAAATAGCCCAAAGCACATTTAAAAATGGGGTCCCTCTATGCATTCTTCCTGGGGTGCAGCATGGAGACATTTTGGAGCCATTGGGGTGAGAAAGCCAGACAAGCCAAGAAAACATCAAGGCTGCCAGCATGCTAGGAACTAATGGACCACAGAGAGCGCCTCCAACAGGCCCTGACCACATCCATCTGAAGTGGCAGGAGCCCTCTCAGCTCCTCTTGCTCTTGAACTGCTAAAGCGTGAAGTACGAAACAGATCTTTCATGCCAAATGCAGGCCCTCACATAATCAAATGGCAGAGCCCATCCTGCAAATTGAGACAATCAGATGCCTGGTACCCAGGACCAACTGCTGGGAATCAGTCCCCTAGTTTCAGTTCTGTGACATGTGCGATTTAAAGCAGGGACGGGGAAGGAATGGATGCATCTTTACTACCTGATTCACCACATTATCTTTAGGAAAATGGGTAAGCATTCGTTTAGGCTATATATCTTGTTTTACGCAGATCTGCTTGACACTCAGCAGCTGCTGTGATTTTTTTTTCCCCCTTAATATGTTACAGGTGAGTTTTTTCCCCCGCTTAGTCTAAAAATTAACTGTGTGGAGAGAACGAATCTTTTCTAAAAGACTGCAATGCATTTTTGTGATTAGACATGATTACAATTACCAAGACCAACAGCTTCCAAGTTATCAACAGTAAATTCGGATACTTCTCCCAACAGTTACCCTCACCTCGACCTTTGCACTGCTCTGTTCCAAGCCAACCAAGTATTCCTCTTACTACAGGGTTTATTTATTCTATTTACGTATCAGGAGAATAAATGAGCTATTCTGTGTGTTGGCCTTCTACAGATTGGAGTATCAATCTATAGCCACAAGATGATCTGAAGCCTGTAGGAAGAACTATTATTAATATATATTTAACTATTAAAAAATTGTCTTCGATTTCTTCCAAAAAATTCCACTGGAGACCTAATACACATGCATGCACTCATGCACACACACACACAAAACAAAACAAAAAAGGGGCAGAAAGAGAAGAAAAATTGTATACATATACAGGATTGAGATTCTTCCTGCAGAAAAGTGCTGATCCAGACCTGCCCAGAGGAAATGAGTTCTTTTTAAACTGAAAAATGCAATCAGGGATAATCAGCAAGTTAACAACACACTTGCAAACACCCTGGTCCCTAGAAAGGAAGAATGCCAGCTTTCAACGCAAGTTCTGAGAACTGAACAGATCCTTTGGGCAAGTGAAAAACAAGTCATCACGTCAGCGTCTTCAAGCAGAACTTTCTCCAAAGCCAAGAAGCTTTGGAACAGCAGTCAGCTCCAGAAGGCACCTGCTCGTGAGAAGTGCTTCGATAACCACATTCCCAAAGTGGCTTTGTGGGTTGGGCTTGCCTCAGCTCCTCTTCCCCATCCCTTTTTCCAGTGGGTTCTGGGTGGGGGGTGGGGGGACAGAAGCCACAAAGGATGACATGTGTGTCCTGCATCTGCCCGTCTTGCAGCCTGTCCTCAGGAAGGGAGATACCATGCCCAACCCAGCAGAGGAACCCAGGGAGCCCTCCTGCAATAGCCCGTATGTGACCCACACAAAGGCCTCCGACAAGACCTTGAAAGTGTCCTAGTCTCCAGCACATACCGCCTGTGAAAAAAACCTTGTTTTTATTTTTAAAACATTTTTTAAATAGCTCTAGCAGCTAAAGTTCTTATCAACTATAACCTACTTTAGGGGTTCGGCTGTTCTGTAAAAGTTTTAGCAACGCCCGCAGACACTATTTTTTCATTACAAATCACAAGGCAGTGAAGCCTCACTTGAATGAAGAGACCCCTGGAGTCAGTGCTAAGACACTTACCTGGCTCCACCTACTCGAAAACATACAGATGCTCGGATCCCACCCACTGCCCCACAAGCATCTGAATGAATTGGTCTGCGGTGTGGCCTGAGAGTTTTTAAACTTCTCCAGGTGATTCTAATGTGCAGCCAAGGCTGAGAGTCACTGTTCTGCCCTGTACCATCCCACCACCTCCCTGAAGATACCAGCATGGGGTGGCAACACAAACATCCCTAGAAGGCTCTAGGGCTTAACTCGAAAAGCATGGGAGGAAATGTAACTTCCGTGGCTCTTTCTCATCCCAACCTCCCAACATATACTCATATAGCCAGCTCTTACATAGTAGGTCTTCCTACTGAAATGCAGAACTTCAGTGAGTCCAGAAGTCCAGGTATCTGGATTGTGAGTAAAGTCTGAGCCACTTCTTTTAGATCTAATCCCAAAGAGTCAGAATTTGATGAATAAAATGAGAGCAGCCTAAGTCCTTTGGCACAAGTCCCTTCCTCCCTCTCCCTGGGAAGTTGTAGTTGAACTTGGGAGGTTCTCTGAGGCTATCCTGAGTATTGCCAGCTCCCTCAGAGGCTTGGTTGGACAAGGCTCCTGTCAGTCTTGGTGCCTTCCTCTACCATTCTCATACACAGAGAGGATAGGAAAGGAAAAAGGAACTTCATATTAAAAAATCCTAGTGCAAGAATGAGGAGGCAAGAAGGCCCGTCCCCAGATGCCTCGTCCACCCGCCAGACACCTACCCAAAAGATTGCGGTAGGAGGGGCACAGCTAAAGGGCTGGGTGTACAGCAGGGCCAAGCATGGACCAATAATCCATCCACTTTAGTTCTTCTTTGCACAGGCCTTCCTTATGCCAGGGATTATAAGGAAGAAGTAATGGGAGGTTCCCATCTATCCCCGAGGGTCCAATTCTCAAGGGATCGAGATAACCACGTTGCCCGTTTCTATCTGATTTCTTGCCCTCTGTCGATTCTGCTAATCTGTGCTGAGGTGGATGTAGCTGAGCTAGGCACAGATCTGCGATCTACTCCATCTAGCCCTTTGAGTACAGCCAAACATTTGAGTAAGGAGCCCATGGCTGAGTAGCCAGGATTCTCTTTCTTCTGAGATCTGATGGGTTTTCCATTAAGAGCAAGCAAAAGATTTCCAGCACCCCCTTGGGAAAAGGACCCGATTATCTAACATACAGCTGAAGATCGTTAGTTGCATGTTTGATAACAGCAGCAACTTTTGAGCGGGTTTCTATCAGGGGCCTTAGCCTTCACCCCAGCCACTGTGTGGGTCTCTAACGATAGAGGAATGGGGAAGAGGGCCTTACCTTCTGAGCAGAGCGTGCCACCATAGCCCGTGGTAGAACAGTCACAGGTGGGGTGGCCATCCAAGAGAAAGCAGATCCCACCATTTTCACAAGGACGCTCACCGCAGGGTCCCTCAGCATCCAACTGGACACCCTGGCTCCCCAGAAGCCGAGGCTCTGAGTTGCCATACTTGAGATCCAAGATTAATCCCTTGAAGCCGGGCATGGCCTGTACTCCCTCGAGGGTCAGGGCAGAAGGTCGTATGTCCGCGGGGACTCCACCCAGGAACAAGTCACTGACCACATCCATGTAGGGCCGCTGGGACTGCAGCTCCCCAGACTGGCCCTCACCGTCTAGCACCAGCACCGTACGCAGGCGGTCCCGGCTCACCATGAGGAAGTGCCAGCTGCTGTCATTCACCTGTTTGTTGGACAGCACGGCGGTCTCGGCGCAGTCCATGCTGAGGCGGAGTTGCATGCGGCCATCCACCAGGGAGAGGCAGAGGAAGTCACAGACGCCACCATCATCCAGGTAGAGGAGCAGCCCTGTGGAGACGTTGGTCTTGAACTGGAAGCTCAGGTCGCTGCGTGTGCTGGCATCCCAGCGGAGGTAGCGGGCCCACTGGTTGGGGAGGCCCATGAACTCAAGGCCCAGGCAGAGCCCCAGCAAGGACCCCAGCAGGACGCTCACCTTCAGGGTGAAGAACACGGAGTGCACGGGGAAGCTCATCGCGGCTGCCGGCACAAAGCCCGGAGGACCAGACAGCCAGGGAACAGCCCTCAGGGGATGATGCCCCTTTGCGGTGAAGGGAGAAAGGAAGAGGAGACAGGCTGGGGGACAGAGAGCACACAAGAGGAAGGAGGCACACGCACAGATATCGAGAGGTTGAGGAAAGAGGAAAGTGAACAAGGCAGCCCCAGATGGGCACACAAGCAGGAAATTCACTAAAGAGGCGGAGGGAAAAGACAGGGCAGCAGAAGAGGCATTCAGGTGGGGAAAATGAGGGCCTGGAGTGAGGAGCAAAGTGTCTTTCTCCAAGAACAGATCTCAGCTATCCATGTGGATCCGGAGGCCTTGATTCAAGGAGGAAAATCAAGGAGGTGGGTAGAAGGCTTCAGCAATGCACTCCTCCCAACAGACCCTCAAATGCCCCGGCCAGGTAGGCCGGGCAGAGGGCTGGGGTAGGCAGTGCTGTGATGGAGGAGGAGTGAGTGGTGAGGCAAGCCAGGTGAAAGGTAGAAGCAGGCCAAGGACCAGTCCTGAAGTTCTACCTCCTAGCAGCTGGGGGCTGCGGGGAGAAGGGCAGTCAGAAGCTGAGTGCTCAGGCAGAGCAGGGCCCCGGGCAGAGCAGAAGCAGACTCAGGCTTCATGGTGCAGGCCAGAGGCAGTCCTGCCCATAACCTGCCTCCCAGGACTCCAGAAAAAGACCTGTAGGAAGAAGGGGTACGGGGAGAAAGGAGAGAAGAGGAAGATTAGGGCACATATCAGGAAAATATTGCATCCTATTTTACAAATATTGATGGAGTGCTGAGTGATTCCACAGTGCTTGGTGCTTCACATAGGAGGGAGAACCTAGGCTCTTCCAGAGGCACTGCAGGACCCCAAGCTCAGCTCCTAATAATGCACTCAGTTTTTCCATGTGCAAAAATAGCATAAAAACCCCAAAGCCATATCAGCACATTTTTGCAATATTTATATCACAGGGTCACATAGCCAACATTTATGTTTAAGGTAAGTGCTAACATTTTATACACTCAAATACACACATAATTTTACCTTATTTGTCTATTAAGAGACATGAAAATGATTTTTTTTTCTTTTTTAGGTTTTCTTTTTCAATCTGACAAGCCAATGCTTGGATGTAGGCGGCCTTTAATTTTTTGAAAGAAAGCTTTATAAAAATCAGTAAAAATAAATTAGAAGGTGAGTAATGAGCAAAACAATCCTTCTCTCTTACTAAATGTTGAGGGAAAAGGTCTTATTGAAAAAGAAATATGTGCTTCAAGACTTTTAAAAAAGGCTGAGTTTGAATCCCAGTTCTTGTACGTGGAACTTTAAGCCAATTTTTTAACCTATTTGCGCTTCTATTTCCACATTTGTAAAGTAGAGAAAATAATAGCCTCTCTCCAAAGCTGGAGAGAGGATTAAATGAGATCATATGTGAGACGATTCCAGCATGAGTTTATGGACATAGGAGGCAATCGATAAACACTAGTTCCTTCCTTCCTCATTTCCAGATAGGAAGGCAGGAGAAGAGGGCTCCCTGGTGTATGCATGGTGTACGTATGAGCGTGTGCGTGCCTGTGGAGCGGGGACAGTATGCTAAAACACAAATGCTTTTTAAAAAATGATGAAAATTGCAGAATGGACAACAACTGAGTCGTTAAGGAATGTCACACACCTAGTACACATTACATGTAGTTTATACCGGTTGGAAACGCAACCATTCAAGTGGGTGATCTGGTTTCTGAAGGCAGACTCACACCCGTCTAGCTGAGTTGACTCCTCTGTTTACATGAGCCCCGTGAGTGTAATTTCCAAGAGCTGTGCAAGCTGCAGCTTATTAATTGGCATATTTGATAATTCACCATGGTCTCTGTCAGACCGTTACCATTCACTGTCTTCACGATGACCACATTAGCAAAGCTAATGATTACCCCTGCTTTGAGGAGGAAAATGCTGTCAACCAAGAACAAACACCTATTCCCACAAATAAACCCCATCAGTAGGAGGCTGACTGAACCCATTACAAGGAAATCTTTGCTCTGTAGAAGGTCTTGTCTGTGCAATGTTTCCCAGTGTGGCATGGCTGCCTCCAGTGGTGCAATGGGCATTTAAATGGACCTTGGACACAGCGATGTGGAGATGCCAACTCATACGGGCTGCTGAGAACCAGTCTGTAAACTTTCAGAAATTTCTAAGCTGGTTGGTGTCACTTCAGTAGTACGAAATCAACTATGCCAGGAGTATTCACACCATGGAAAAAGGCAAACACCACAAATCAGAGTCCTTGGGAAGATATGATTTAAGGAAAGCCCTGGAAGAGGGTGAAGGAATGTTCCAGAAGTAATAGTCCCTGCAAAGGCCTTGAGACTGGAGCGGGCTGATATGTTGGAGGCCGCTGCCATTAGACTGAGAAGACATGAAGTCCGAGGTGAATATCAGGAGGCTAGATGATGAGACCCAGTCCCCAAGACTGTGCTTGCTGTACGAGGTAAAGTATGCCAGCCGAGGCAAAAGACAACATCCCGGGGCAGAGAGGAGCTCCTTGCCCTAAAAAGAAGGCTCCTTCCAGTCTCAGCAACTGCCACGTCTACATATTTCCTTATATCAAACAGTTGAAAAGTGTCCACTTTTGGAAAATGTGCTCAGAGGACAGCTGCTCCTGTCTCCTCTTCCCAGTCACACACTGGATTGAGATGAGGAGGAAGCAAGACAGGTGGGGGCAGAAAAAACATACCTCTTGCAAGGGGTATCCCAAGCCTGGGATTATTGATGAGCCGAGAATGTAAAAATCACGCGGTACACAATGGAGCCTATGGTGTGTGAGCCCAAGAGGCTTCCTGGTGACACTGTCCTGGCTGCTCTACCTCCTTCTCGACTCCCAGTCCTGCCAGTTTAGATCGAGTGAGTCCACTGGCTGACAGGCGAGGCCCAGGGTCAGATGGCTAAAAACAGTGGGCACCTCAGTGGGAGGCAAGGACATCCACGTGGAGGACCCAGTATCATGGATGAGCAGGGACATGGGAGATCTTCTAAATGGACAGTTCCAGAAACTTTCAGACTGGCCTATACTATCAACTCACCTCTGGGCCTCCGAAAGTCATGTATTTGTCTGTATAAATTAAATGACTTGCTCGATTCAACCTAACTGAGCTCTGATTCCTTCCAGTTACTGCTGTATCAAAGCAGAGTGAGCAAGCATTCTCATCCTTGAGGGCATCAAAAAGTGGCAGCGGCAAGTGTACCTTAGAGACAAAGCACAGCGAGGAACAGCCCAGGCTCTGGAAACTCGCTGGGGAGCTCCCTGGGGGCAGGTCTGCATGACCACGGTGCCTGCCCCAGGACCTTGGCATGGAGTCGGAGCTCAGGAAACTTGTGTAGAAAGAATGAAGAGTGAAACAGAAACTGTAGAGCATCCCTGTGAATCACTGGATTTCTGTTCCACGCAGTCACCTCACTCCACTTTATACAACAGCAACAATCCTGAGCCCCCTTACTTCTCTGAACGCCGACTCAGATGACCCCAAAGGGCAAAGCAGCACAAGCTTAGTGATCCAGGAAACTCGTGAATTAAGAACTAAGCTGCCCAGGAAAACTGCCCCATGAGGAGGATCATGGGAATTTACCCAGCCTGTTCTGGGGCGGCCACTCTGTTCTGCCAGCTGAGCCTCTCCCATCAGATTCTCAGTCCTTCCCTCCAGCCCAGCCTACCACTGGCGACACCAAGGTTGCCCTGCCGGCATTGTGGGGGATCAAAAAGGCTGACTGAAGAAAACCAAGCTTTCTTTCCCATAGGTGCCAGGCAGAATCTGAATTCAGGACTGGTAACATCAGAATTGAGTTTATCTAGACTTGACACCCTTAGGGTAGGCCCACATTTTCTTAAAGCCCTTAGATTGTGGACATTCCTGTGGCCTCTGGGAAATAGCCAAAATGGCCAAAAGCTAAAGAGCACCTTATATTAACCATCACAGGCAGCAAGCCAACTGCCCCAGGCATTTATTCTTTAGCCTTCTTTAGCCCTCTAGCGGGCTACAGCAAGGCCCAGGAAATGGAAAAAGGGGAGCCAGAGAGCTCTCCCCGCTTGGGCAGCCAATTGCCACCCTCTCTTGAGCCATAGGATGGCCCTAGCAGCCATGAGTGCAGGTGGTTTGCCCCAGAGCCTGCACAGAGGGTACAGAGTGGTGCAAAAGCTCAAAAATTGTTATCTGTTGTGTGGAAATCTCGCAAGAAAGGGAAAGTGAGTGACATTATCTAATTGCCAGCTAATTTACATAATTATTGAATGGCACGCTTTTTATGTGGGGTTAACATCTTTGCAAATGTCTCACTATCTGGCTGCTTAGGAGGCAGGGCCCTCACACGATTCTGACACGTGGACTATTTACCACAGGCATGGTCCCCTCTCTGCAGTTTCTTTGCTCTCTTGAGACAGACTTGGGAGAAAGCCAGGCCTGTGTCTAGAACCAGGATAGATGCTGAAGGCCTGATGATGACTCTCCTCAAGCCCAGCCCTTGCTGCTATGCCATGCTCCCCAAGCTGGGCTTTCCAGCTTTTTCCCTAGAACTTCTCAGTAGCTTCCCTCTTATGCTCCTTAGTGGGACCAGAAAATCTGTACAATGGCTCTCTATTGGTTTCACTTGCCCCCTGTTCACCCCACCCCTCACTCGCCTTTGAACGTAAAATGTTTTCCACCACCAATCTCAGTCCAGGTCATTTAGGTGGGGTTCATCCCAATCCCAAATCCTAGGACCAGTTTAGTCAATTAGCACATTCCTATCTCCTGCCACTGTAATTAGGGATTAGGGATGGGCCTGTCACCCAAACTGAGTCGAATTAGAGTTAACTCAGGGACTTTTGCTGGAATTATTGGGAGAAGAGCCTTCTCTCCTCACTATGTTGTCAAACTATTAGAATGAAGTCCAGAGTGGATGACAGACGCCATTATTACAATTCAAGATGATCTTGTCTAAGAATGAAGACAAAGAAAAAAACAGCTAGGATCGATAGAAATGGATTTCTAGTGATTTCTTTTAGCAACTAGATGCAGCCAGGCCTGAAGTCCAACGGATCCTCAGACTTCCATTACATAAACAAACAAAATATTTTTTTTTGCTTAAGCAACTTTGAGTTGGATCGTGACCAAGAGTCCTGACTGATACACTCCTATTACTAGACCTTCAAAAACATCGTCATTGACATATTGTCAGAAGTTTTCATCTCATATGACCACCAATACCTAGCAGGACTTCGTACGATCTGAAATACATGTCAAATGTCTCACTCCCACTGCCAATGCTCTACACCCTCACCTGCCTGTGTCCTTGGGCAAAGGCATAGAATGTGGGCACACTCTATCCCTAGGTACTCTGGAATAGAAGGCAGGCTCATTCTTGCACAACAGCCTCAGAGATGTGTTCCATCAACTAAATTATGGCTCTCCCGACACGACACCATTAGGACCGTCTCACACACTCAGTCTTCTCTACATTAATGCAACAGCAAAGACTGTACTATATAGGTGGGGAGGGAGGTGAAGGCATGAATTTTCTCCAAGATGTGAAAACAGTTCGGGGTAGCGATGAAAAAGCATGGGCTTTGGCATCAGGTGAGACTGGATTTAAACCCAGACTCATTCCTACAGCTAGTTAGCCATGTTTCCAAAAACATGGAAATGATAATACTTATAGAGTAATTTTGAGCTTTATTAAATTTTAAAAAAGTACGGCGGTACTACTTTGGGGAAAGTCCATGGCAGCAGCTACTAAAGCTGAGCATTTTTACCCCGTGACTCCACAATTCCCCTCCTCGGTATATACCAACAGAAATGTTTATATATGTCCAACCAAAGACATTCATGAAAATGTGTATAACGATGCTATGCATAATAGCCAAAACCTAGAAAATGTCCAACTGCAATAGAATGGATAAATAAATTGTAGTCTATTCATGCAAAATGCTACATAGCATTGAGTATGCTTGGTCTTCACCCAGATAACACCATGTATGAGTCTCATTCAAGAGTGCATACTGTGTGTGTTCCATTTATACAAGGTACAAAAAGAAGCAAAATTATTCTATGCTGTTAAATGTCAGAACAGTAGTTACTCTTGGGGTAGTTAAGGACCAGAGGAAGGCAAAAAGGGTAAAGGAGTTCTGTTTCTTGATCTGGGTGATGTTGCGCATTGTGCTCGGTTTGTGAAAATGCACTGGTTGCGCTGGACACTTATGATTTATGTATTTTCCTATCTGTATGTTATACTTCAAGTCAGAGCCAAATCTCTTATCAAGAAAATATCAGCAAACATCCACAGGTTTTGCAACAGGGAGCTCACTGCCCTTCTCTCTTCCCATTCCACTCTATATCCCAGTTCTCTCTTGCACAATTTTTTCTTGTCTAAGAATACCGCCCATCCTTATAGCTTTTCTTCTTCCCCTGAAATATGCTGGGCTACTTCTAACTTTAAAATGCCGCAGCCACCAAGCTTACCCTGCCCTCAGTTCTCTGTCCCCGCCTCTTTAGGGAAAGGAAAGAAAGAGAGCCTCCGAGGACCTCAATTCCAGTCTGTCAAAAGGGAATGTAGAGGACATTTGAAGCTTATATTGTGCTGGAAGAGGAACGAGATGGAGAGTAAAAAGAAGAGGCTTAAATAAAAAAGAAAACTTGAACTCTCTTTTCTTTCTTTAAAAACCAAGTTTTCCATAAAAACTAACAAATAGTCATGTCAGACTAACCTAAATTCCTTTTCTGTCAAGAATACTCATGTATTGTAGTAGGAACACACAGGAGTTATAAAACAGATGGACTTCGGCCCGTCTTTTGGAGAAGATTCTCATGGTAGGAGGAATGCGAGGTGGACAGAAACAAGACAACTCATCCCTGGTTAACGACAGCATTCAGAAAAAGGTGTGGTGAGGAACCCTTTGGGAGGCAGTTTCTGGTGTGAGGTCAGGCCCTGCATCCCATTCCTCATGTCCATTGAGAGCGGGGATGAAAAGGGAAGAGCTTGGATGGAACCAGTCATGTTTGTGAATGAAGTGACACTGAGAGGTAGTGAGCATATGGGGACAATGTCGTGAGCCCCTGAGAGGCCAAGGTCAGCTTAAACTGCAGCCTGTGTCTCAGAAGCCAAAAGTGGATGGAGATAAATGGAAAGCTATACAACTTATCCTCCAAAATAAACAACCCATAAGGATGGAAGGTATGATTTGTAACTATAGGGTAAATAAGAATTGAATCGGGGGAGGAGGAAGAATGCTATTTTAGATTGCGTTAATGAAAATATAGGGAAAAGGAGCTAGTCGTCTGGGTCAATGTGGTCATTAGATTTTTATTCTGAGCCCCACTCTTTTGAGAGTGGTGTAACTAAGCTAGAGGAGAGTAAATTGAAAGGAAGTCTTTTTGTTAACATTTTTTATCCATGGAGCACTCATGGTGTAGATGTAAAGATTAAAAATAATAATAATAACTCAAACCCTGCAAGGCATTTACATGCCAGTAGAGAGGAAAGACATGAGCCTAAACGATATGACGAGGTAGATGGAAGGTGAGGGGTGGCCCTGCCAAGTGCAGGTCAGTCTGTACGGTCCAGACAGAACACTGGTGTTAGCATAAGCACCCCTTTTGTAGAGGTTAAAGGCATCGGCTGGAGCCTGGGTTCAAATCCCAGACCCAACACATGCTGCCTGTGCGACCTTGAACGAGTCACTTATGCTCTCTATGCCTCAGTTGCTCCACCTGTAAAACGGATATGATAATGATGAGTCACCATAGTAAGATACTTAGTACAAAGGAAAGCCCTGAAGACAGTGCTCAGCAGAGATAAGTACCAATATATGTGAACCATCACTGCTGCTGCTGTCCTTGACGTCCTGGGAGCATGGCCGATGTCCGTGCCTCAACTGGCCTGCTCAAGGAGAGGTGAGCGGATAGATGGACATCTTTTCAACTTCATCCCAATGACACAGACAATGTTAAGAGTCATACCCGAGTCTCTTTAAAACGAGAAACCTTTGGAGGTACCAGCATGTTTGGGCTGATGGAGGTAACTCAGCAGCCACATAAAGAGTATCTTCAAAGATCTGAAGCATTCTCATATTAGGAGAGAGGTTCCACAGGTACGCTATGGCCCTCAAGGAGAGAATCTGTCTAGTGAAGGGAAAGTCTATGTTTTTATCTTAAGCAGACTACCTTCAGATGAAGTGGACTTGCCTGTCACTAGTGACACCCTTTGGAGTTGTATAAACAGGCTTATACATGGAGTGCAAGAGATTCCAGAAGCAGTGACTTTGGCCTAGTGTAGTCAGGGAGCTCTTCCCAGAGGAGGAGGAAACTACGTGGAAACTTGAAGGATGAGCATGGTATAGATAACTAGGAAGGAGAAGTCTGGTGTGGGGAAGAGGCGACTAGACTGGTAGTCAAAACCAGGCTCTGTCTTTCCACTAACTATTGACCAGGTGACCTTATGGGAAACTCTATGACCTATCCAATTTCAAGTACTTCTCTTATAAATAGGGGAGAAAAATGAATATGCCTTCCAAGAGGTTGTGAACATCCAAGGAGGTAAAGGCCACACAGCATAAGGTAATAATCACACCTTTTTACTGCGAATAACAATCCTTTAAGGTAGATATTAAAAGCAACTCTCATGGCCTTAGTCTCTTCCCTGCCTACCACCTCTACTCCATCACCCAGGGAGCCCTGAGTTGTCTGGTGGGCAAAACCTCCAGCAACAAACTTCCCTGCAGACCACAGAATGCAGGCCTTGCAAGGTTCCGACAACCTCCCCAGCACCCAGGTGCAGCCGGAACCCACAAAGCTGTGGTCATTCACCATTGAGCTTCCTCCCTTCTCCCCTCTCCCAGCCAGCGGGCCTCTCTAGCCCGGAGTTCCAAGCCGTGGGTTGGGAAGCCATCTGGCTGCTGGGAGAGTTAATAATTTATAATGAAGATAATCACCCTTCAAGATCCTCGCCTCTTGGGACCATTAAAATGGTTTCAATTGAGAGTCAGTGAGTTCTTTACATGAGGGGACAGGGAGAAGGAGAGAGGGGAGGGCTGGTGGGAGAGAGGAAACGGGGAAGAGAAAGGGAGGGCAGAATCAACTTAGCTGCTCAGCCCATGTTCCCCCATAAAGGAGGTAGGGGGAGAGGGAAATTATCCAGTCCAAGAAGACAATCTTATCCAGCTTTCGCAGCACTAGCCCAGCAAGAGTGCAATTTACGAGTCTTTTCTCCTAGCCAGCTCTCTCTACACAAAGAGAGAAAAAAAAAAATCAAACACGTGCAAGAGATGGGGAGAGAGACGCAGACAAGAGAAATAAGCCTGCCCAGCAATCATGTCTGGGTCTGTGAGATGGCTCTCTCTGTTCTCTTTCCAGGGCACAGTAAGGCCCCCACTGTGCTAATTATTCCCATTACTTGACAAATTCTCCATTAACGAAGCAAGTGGTGCCAGAACTAGCAGGGGAACAGCCAAACGGAATAGTAGAGGCTCTGGACAGACTCAAGAAGTGCGGACCCCACGCCAGACAGCCCCCGACTTCACCACAAGGCAAATGCAGGGCCTGGCACAGCCCCATCTGTGGGGTGCACCTCAGAGGTGCAGAACATGCTTCCTGCAGTGCCGTGTGATGGCTGAGGGTGGAGCATGCAAGGGCAGGAAGCAGGGACTGTCTCTAGGAAGGATTGCCATGGAGTGAGGGCTGAACCAGGGGGTTCAGGGCAGGCTAAAGGCAGCCCCTAAGAAGGGAGCAGAGTTGATCAGTGTGTTCAGGACCCAGGCCAATGTCCATCTGGTCCTCCCATGATTCTGGGAAGCCCCTGATAAGGCTGTTGCACAGTTCTTCCACACACGTCTTACAACAATAGCTACAAAGCCATAGCAAGCACTTAATCTCGGTTACTCTGTGCAAGGCACTACTTCCAGTAGGTTACGCTTGAAGTCATTGAATCTTTACAAAAACTCTAAGACTATTATTATCCCCATTTTAAAGATGAGTAAACTGAAGTCCCGAGAGATTAAATAATTTTCCCAAAGTCACACAGTTTAATAAGAAGCAGAATTAGGTCTGGCTCTCATCCATGCCATGCCCTGCCGCCTTCCCCCACCCCACAATCTGCTATCTCCCCTTCCCCACCCTTAGACTCCCCAGGATTCCCTGACTCTTTGACAGGATATTCCAGGCTTGCCCCAGCAACCCAGGACCTGACAGGGGAGAGCTTTGGCTATGCTATGATCGATTTAACTATACCGACGTTTCTATCTCTCCTCTAGACGGCATACCAGCATCCTAATAGGACGCCCTGATCCTAACCTTGCCCCTGTGGAATATTTTCTACATAACAGTCAGAGTGACCTTTTAAAAGGGAAACCATCACTTCCTCATTTAAAATCACCCATGACTTCTCTACACACCCAGAATGAAATCCAAACCCTCCCTGTGGTCTGTAAGATCTGTGGTCCATACCGTCTGGACCCCAGCCATCTTTCCAATCTCATCTACTACTTCTCATCTCCTTGTTCACTGGGCCCCAAACAAGCCACCCCTCAGCGTTTTTCGGGACTCACTAAGTGCAGTTCAACTGCGTTTATAACTTCTCAGGTTCTATACCCTCTCCCCCAGGAATCCCCTCCAAGGTCTCCTCTATCTAAAATAGCATTGTGGTACCAGTTGCCACTCTCCACTCTTCTCTCCTTCCATACTTTGTGGGGAAACTGTGTCCTTCCACATCTCCCCAGCCCATCTGTTCCCTAGGAACTGAGAACAGGAAATGCAGGTACTGCTACCAAACAACCAAATCTTAGTTCTGCCCTTTCCTCAGGAAGTCACCACCTGAGAGAGGGAGGTGGCCAGAGGAAAGGGATCTAAATCAGAAAAGTCCTTTAGTCATATGTTCATCCCTCTTGGTGGCTGAGGAAGGCTGGGCAGGGCACAATGACCCAATGGTCACACCTGTATCAACACCCCCAGGTCCCCCCTGACCACTGCCCTAACTGCCAACTCCTACAAAGTAAAAATTGTTACCAACCCTCATACACTGTCCTGCAGAGATACATAAACATGGGTGCAGGAAGAAAAGAAAGGAAGACGGTGGCTAGGAGAAGACACAGCTAGGGGGCACTCTTGGGACTCTCCCAGACCAGGGCAAGCATTAGCAGCATACGAGCATTGAAGAAAGCGGGTTATGGTGCCTGGCAGAGTAAGTCATAGGCAGTAAACGTTTGCTGACTAGGGTGAGAAAACAGACGGAAGTTCAAAAACCGCAAGTGAGAAGAGAATGGGCTGCCATTGGTCAAACCAATGGCAGCCCATTCTAGAATTCCATTCCTGACAGTGTAACAGGCACAGCTGCCCCCTGAAGGTAAAGAATATCAGAGAGGGAGAAGACAGCAATGATCACCAAATTTAAACCTCTCATCATACAGATGAGGGAGGAAAAAAGGACCCTGGAGACAGTTAAGCAAGTGTCCAAGATCACACAATTGGGCAGTGGTAGAAGTGGCACTTAGACCCCAGCTACTGGGACCTTTGACCAGGGACATTTCCATAAGAACAGTGGCTTTCCTTTTTTAGGCCACTGAGACCCTTATTTCTTTCTTTTTTTTTTTTTAAAAAAAAAAAGGGAAAAGAAAACCTCCAATATCTGACAGCTAAAACAACTGCTCTGTGGAAATGGGAGGTGAAATTATCCTTGCCTCCACCTTGACTTCTGTAATAGTTCTCCCGATTTTATGATAAAAACTGTGGAGTCCCAAAACAGTTTCAAAACCACTGTACCATACCAACCCCAACAGATAGGGAGCTATCCCTGAAATCTTCTACTTCCCCTCGAAAAGCCACAATGGAACCATCATTTATACAGACTTTTCTGGAATAGATTTGCCTTTTCAATCATACTGCTTGGGACTGAGTCTTAGAACCTTTGCATCCCTCACAGGTCCTAGCATCAGTAAATACTCACACGAGGGACACACATTCCTTGAGTTTAGCACCCTCTGCCTGAAATGGCATTGCCCAATATTTGTCCTAAGCTCCTCTCTGCTAAGTTTCAAGAGGTGTGCCTGCCCTCAGGTTCTGGTATTCTGGGATTTAGTTAAGAGCTCGACAAACCTGGATTCTTACCCAGCTCCCCCACTTAGGAGCGATGTCACCTTTGGCAATTATTTAATCCCTCTGAACCTGAGTGTTCTCGTTTGCAAAATAGAAGAGATAATCCTAGTACCTACAGCAGTACTAGTACCTAGTACCTAGTACCTGTTGTGAGGATTCAATGGAGAGGAAATGCACATCAAACTCCTAGCACAGAGGCTGGCCCTCAGGGAGCATTCAGTAAACATTAGCCATTAGCCATTACCATCATCATCACTGCCGTTTCTCTATTCATCTATTCACACCATGATTTTAGACACGTCTCCCATAATGCTGTACAGTAGTTTGATAGTATTAATTCACCCCTCCCTATCTCTACCTACTTGGCCATCTAACATTATTGTGCCCAGCCCTTGACACCAAGCTCAGGCATGTGACTTGCTTTGGCCAAATGGGATGTTCGCAAAAATGACATGAGCAGAGGCTTGGAAACCACTTTTACCTTTTCTACTTGCTCGCTCTGGCTTCTCTACTAGGAGAACACACCTGAGCTCGCCTCCTAGAGAGCGAGACATGTATAATAGATCTGAGTCACCCCAGTTATCCTGGTCAAGGCTTAGCCCTAGTTGGTTCTAGAGCCCCAATCCTGGGGCAGCTAAAGAAAGAAGTCCAGGTGCCTAGCTCCAAATTTACTATGAGCACTTACCATGGAACGCCCAAGCCTATGAACCCCACAATGTGGTCCGACCTCATCGGCTTCAGTGGAACTGCCTATTCTGAAGGACATCACTGCAGAGAACCAGAAAGGTGGGAGCCCAATGAGAACCCCGGGCCAGGTGGTAGATCAAGTCAGTGAGTCAGCACAGCCTCCCTGTACCATGAGCTGAGAATGTGAAACATGCAATACTCATAGAAATATCATATATAACATGCACAGAGCAAACAAATAGTCACTAAGCACATATAACAATGATCTCATAAGCCTCATTAAAAATAGCAGGCACAATGTGTGCACAGTACTTCAGAGTTTACAAAACACTCTCATCCAACCTTCATAGCGACAAGTTAGGTGTCAATTTTTCAACTCTCTTTTACATATTGGAGAAACAAGCTCAGAGAGAGGACGTGGTTTGTAGAGGGTCACAGAACCAGTTAAGTGATGTAACAGAATCTTAAATTCAGGCATTTGAACATTAAGTACCACCTTTCTATCATGTCACACTGGTTAGCATTATATGACTGTTTCCGGGATCTGTTAGATGAGGACAATAAATACACGAATCTTCCCACTGCCCATCAGTTACAACAGGAATATGAAATGAAACCTAGGGACTCGTCTTGCAGTAATCAAACACATTTGATGGCACACAATGGACCCACCTATGCCAGACTCCGCCCTGTAACAGTAAGTCATCATGTAACAACAAACCTCTTCATCTAGGGTCGCTAATCCAGAATTCGTAATCATTTGAACGCAGTGTTCATTATCCTCAAAGGGTAGAAAGTTCCAAATGCATCTTTGTCTACAAAGTTCTAGGTTTTACTCAACACTAAAAATATTTTGAAGTTTTTAAAATAAAAATCAGTATCTTTTTCACACTCAAGTCTCAACACATTAACTATTCTATCAACATGGCTTCAACTTCAGGGCTTAGTGAATAATTCTGGAATGTTTATGGTCTTTTGTTTATGACACATTATTATACAATCAGGACTCATACAACCTGTAATTTTGCATTAATTTTCCCACTTTACTTATTAGCACCTATTTATATCTTAGCTTTAAAAAATGTGCTATGCTTGAAAAGTAGCAAAACTACATCTCTTCTATTTTAAATATCCTCTAACTCCATCTATCTACTGAGCCAGGGTGACAACAATCATAAGGGTAACGATGGATACTTCTATAAAGATATGTACAAGTGTTATGTGAGCACAAAAGATGGAGCCAATGACTAGTCAAAATGTAGAAGATTTTAGAGCTGCATTTCAAAGAATGAGGGGTTTTGCTAGACCAAGCCTCAGGGGAAGTACACCAGCAGAAGGAAAGGCATGAACAAAGGTAGAGAGATATGAAAGACCAAGGGGTTTTCAGGAAGCAATAAGAAGTTCCATCTGGCTAAACTATAGGGTGGGTGGGAGGGAAGGATGGGGGGAAAAGTGAAGCTAAAAAGTCATGTTGGAGTAGAGTTCCAGAGGTCCTGGGTACCAGCCTAAAGAGGTCTTGGGGAGCCATTGAGAGATTTTAAACAGAGGGAGTGATGGGATAAAGTCTATGTTTTAGGTGGTACAGGAACTCATTGAAAGGAATATGTCAGGACACAGAGACATCAATTAGGAGGCCATTGCTCTTACTCAGAGGAGATATGAGAGAAGCCTGAACTCGATCCCTGTATCTAGTTCTTAACTATCCAAGCCATTCCCCATATACCTCAATAGCCAAGTGATCCGACCTAAGATCACATCCTAGCCAAGTAGATAATCGAAAAGAGGGAAAAAGCAGCTAAATGGCCCCTGTTCTAGATTCAGTGCCTTACCTTGGAATTTCCCGATTTTCAGAATTCCTGATTCTGTCCTGTGTAGACATGTCCAGAACTCTCAACCTCTGGCCACATCCCAATACAGCCCAGTCCCTTTGTCCCCAAGCCTCCAGAGAGATAGTTATCCTAAATGCCTCAAATCTTCACTGGGGTGCAGGGTGCTCAGGGGTGAGCCAGGGCTGCTTTAGGGATTGTGGGCCAGACAGACGCTTAGCAGATACGACCTAATCCTGAAACTTGAACATCTACCTGCAACATCATCAAGACAAAGGATAATCAGATGCCAGAATGCACTGGGTGCTCTAAAAATCAGCTGGCCTCATCCTGAGCACAGGAAAAAAAAAAAACACCATAGAGTTTGGCATGGTGCACCTGTGAAGTTGGGATGGAGATGACCTTCACAAGAAATTACACAATAAGAATTGGTCCACCAGAATTAGCCTAAACCCACATTTCCTAAAGGGTGTGTCCCTTAGAAAACCAGCCCCATGAGATGCTCTTAAAAAAAAAAAAAGTCTTCATGGTCAAACACATTTCAGAAACATTGCTATTGACAGAATGTTTGTTAATAGCAAAATTCCTATGTTGAAGCCTGATCCCCCATGTGATATTAGGAGGAGAGGTCTTTAGGAGATAATTAAGACATGAAGGTGTAGCCCTCATGAATGGGATTAGGGCCATATAAGGAGAGACATGAGAGAGCTTGCCTCGTCTTCTCTCTCTGCTCTCTGTCTACTGTGTGAGAATACAAGAAGACAACCGTCTACAAATCAGGAAGCAGTTCCTCATCAGATACCAGACCTGCCAGCACCTTGACCTTAGGCTTCCTTACCTCCAGAACTGTGAGAAATAAATATTTATTGTTTAAACTATCCATTCAATAGTATATTTGCGATGGCAGCCTGAGCTAACAAAGACAGACATCAAACTGCTTTCCATGTTTTAGAGATTTGCAATGGACAACAGAATATTAAAGGCTTCGAGGAGCCTTGTAGGAAAGAAACCCAAATCTAGTTGAATGTCCCCCTTTTACAGAAGGGAAAATTGAGGCTTGAAACATTGCTATATAGCTCCACATTTAGTTACTGTTCCCTAAGCTTCAAGTGAAGAAAAGCAACCATCTGGCAAGGACTGTCCCACTCTCTGTGAATGCTCAGAGCCTGATCACCTGCTTAACACTCAAGAGGTTCCTGTATTGGTTGACTGATGTGACCAAAAGAAAGTCTGAATTTCTTCTAAGTAGAGATAGAGAAACAAACTTAAAAATGTTTTATTATTCATTGACACATACACTCAAAAATATTTATTGAGTACCTGTTACGTGTGTGCTGCTAGCACTGGCAATGGAGCATGATGGAGACAGGCTCAGCCTTTACCCTCAATGACTTTACAGCCTAGTTGGGGAGGAAAGGTCAAGGAAAGGCTGTGAGAGCCTCTATGAAGAGATCTAGCCCAGGTGAGTTGCTCCACTCCATCCATCTTTCTCCTAGAGTCTCTCTTTCCAAGGATGGATGTTATTTCTATCACTGTAGTTTCCTTCCCACACCCACCCTCTTGCTTCCTTATTTGTAGTGGGAAAAAAAATTTCCCAACACCCTGTCAGAGTAAAAGCAATTGTGAAATCCCAAGTATAGTACGGAGCTGTGACAGCCTCTCCCTAGAAACATCTCCCCCTGGGAAGCATCTGCCCTCCTCGGTTAGTCAGAAAGAGCCAGCATGCAGAACCCATTCAAAGCAACATGGAGGCTGGCCTTTACAACACCTTCCCAAAATAATAAGGCTCCCGGAGAGTTTACCTTGGGCCAGTCCAAGCTCTTCTTTCCTAGTACCTTTGTGCTTGTGTGTATTAGGCCAATTTTATTTCCAAGGCTAGGACTTCCCGGCTCAGGCAGCTGTTCTCTGATTCTGGGTAGCCAGCTGCCACCCGATGCCTCTTTTCAGGTCTCCTCTGTGGCCTCTGGAATTGCTGCTATTCATATATGACTCTTCATGATACAGAACCTGTATCTTCTCTAACCAAATAACCTCTCTGTCGAACACTCTCAGTTGGGGCCCATTGCATCTCGGGATGGGAACAGAGCAGAGAGGATCCTTCCCTCCCACTTTTGCTCTTCTGTTGTCATTCGAGTGTCCTGTGCAATCTGCAACCCCATCCTCTCTCCATCTACCACCTATTAGGTTATTAGGTTATTGTTGAAAAATATTCCCTCCCCACCTTCAATGACCTCCATGGGTAGAGTGTACTTCTTCACCCAATGACTCTAGCCAAAGGAATGTTAGTGGGCATCATGTGACCAAAAGTTGTAAACATGCCTGCTCTTTCGCACCTCTGCCATCACGATGAAAAGAGTAGCCTGGGTTAGTCTTCCAGTCTCAAGAGGGAAAGGACCAGAACCATTCTAGCCAGTGCCCCCAACCATGACCAGCCTAGATCAGCTAGATCCCATCCAACCTGCAGATGACAAATCAACAGAATGACCCTGATGAGTCTGGCCTAGATCAACTCTCTCTAGATGTGGAAGCTAAATCAATACTTACTGCTGCAAGCCACCAAGATTTCTGTGATTGTTATGCAGTAACGACTGACCAATACGTCATCCCAAGATTACTCTGCCATTTTCACTGAGATGTTCAGCTCGTAGCTAACGATTCCCTCCTGCACCCTTACTTCTACCATCGTGTTTATTGTCCATGTGCACAGCATCCCGGTTTCATACTCCTTTGTTCTCCTCTGCTCTGGTAACCTTCACCTTCATCTTCACTTTCTTCATATCCACCTGAACTTTGATCTCACCTAGAACTACTTCTCCATCAAATACCTATCTCAGTAAAATTGTATTTCTATCTCCCACCTCTTTCTAATCCTCTTTGATAACCTTATAAAGCAACAACACCCCCATCTTTTCTCTCTCACTGTATATCACCCTTTCTCCACTCCTTTCTCTTCACTTCTAACCTGGACAGAGTTTCTTGATCATTCCTTTACTCTCTGAACTCCCAACACATCCATCCTGACAGTCCTCCACTGTGGAGGAAATCTAAGTGCCCACTCTCCTCACCCCTGAGCAAATGATCAGTACCAGAGACCAATAGCCCATCAGTGCCAACGAATGCAACTATAATTCTGTCCCTCTCATACTTGATGACTCAGCAAGCCTTCAACTTGTCCCCAACCTGCTCTCTTCACCAGTTCTTTCAAACCCTTTCCACCTTCTTCACTCAGCAGATGTTACAGGGGCTCCAATCTTACTGAGAAAATTGAGGCCCTTAGTCATGAAAGCCTGTAGTACTCTCCTCTTCAGCTACTTACTTTTTCTCCTACCTACTTTCCTCCTTTCTTTCTCAATTAAAAATGTTTCCTTCAGGACTGACTCCTCCCCAGTGCTCTTCCTCCTAGTCCTCCCACCTCCTCAGAACCTTGTTCTATCCCACATACTTAGCAGCATGAGAGTAACCTTAAAATCAAACAGAAGTCTTCCCCCTCCCCTTCCCTTTGAAACAGTCTCTGTAATTCTTTTCTCTACCAGCACTCATAATTTCCATTCCCCCCG
>NW_024349797.1:5457698-5497554 GCF_902729225.1 Pteropus medius | reverse complement strand
CTGTCCCCCCACATCCCCAACTTATAGGGCTCGCCCCAAAGTTACCAGCAGCTTTGGACATACTCAAACCAGAGCCTCTTCTCAGTTCCCACCCTCCAAGGACTTCCTGCTTCTTCAGGCCATGTGGATCCCTCTTTTATGAATCTCTTGCCTCTTTCCTGCCCTCTGTTGAAAATCACTCTTTCAAAGTCACTCCTCCTTTGAAAGTCACTCTCAGTTGCTGCTCTTCTCCCACATCCTTTGGATGTCAGTGTCCCCTGAACCTCTGTCCCCAGATCCCTTCACAAACTACCCACCCGCAGCCCTAAATGTCCCCTAGGCAACAGATAAACCTTACTAAAATCAAATTGATTATTTTCCTCTTCCACACTCTCCCTTAACTGTTCCTTCTAATTTGTTATCTTCCTTATTACCATCATCCATTCAGTAGACCCAGCTAACAGCCTCAGTAGTATCCCATTATGTTCATCTCCTCTCTCTCACGACCCACATCCAATCGATCTTCATGTGTTCTGAGGCCATCTCCTAAATATCCTTCATTCCCTTCTTTGTCCTCTCCTCTTTCTACATCCCTCTCCCCTCCTTCCCTTTCTGCTCCACTCACCCCATTCTTTCAGTTCAGACAGGTCTCTCTCATTTAGATTATTTCAAAAGCCTAATAATTGGTCTTTATACTTCCAACTCTTGTTACACACTGCTTCCAAGGCAGAATTAACTACCTAAAACTCACATTTAAACATATCACTCCCATGCTGCTAAAGAAACCAAAGGCTGCCTTGTTGCAAATAGGAAAGAGTCCAATCTCCTGAGATTTCAGTCTCTAGGATCAACTCGCACTTTTGAAAACTTACCAGATACCTAACGCTGTTCTCATTTTATCCCTGCAGAAATCCACTGATGTATTGTTATCTCCATTCTGGGTCAGGGAAAATTGAGACTTCAAGGCTAAGTAACTTATTCAAGGTCACATAGCCAGGAAGGAGCTAAGATCAAACCCAAAACTTCTAACTCAGATGGGGGTGCTTTCCATTGAGTTCTTTAGTGATCAGCCTTTGGGATTAATAAGTTGGACTTTGGCTACATGATAGTCTGTGTATATCTGATGAAGTTCCTCGAAAGTGGCCTCCTTTTCCCAAATTTGTCACCCTGGTCAATTTCTTCTGGAAACCGAAATCTGAGTGGACCTCACTTTAATCCTGGGTTTTCCAGTCCTACCGATATTAATTTGGAGCTGTGACACAATTCTGATCTCCCTACCAGCTGACTGAGGATGCTCAGGGCCTTTTATATTGCTATATTCTCAGACAATTAAGTTCTTAGAGAGAATTAACACCTCAGAATATCAGCCCACTTGCCAACCAGGACTGGAGACATTTAGTCTTGGGTTTGCAGACTTACAGATGACATGGGAAATAAAACTCGATCCTTCCCAAAAGAGAGCAAGCCTAACATGGGACATAGGATTATCAATTTTTAATGTCATCAAGACATTTTTAAAAATAGCCCACTATAGCATGGTGACTATAGTTAATAATACTGTACTGTATATTTGAAAGGTCCTAGGAGAGTAGACCTTAGAATCAAATATATGACGATTGTTCATTTGAGTAATAGGAATATGAGGGGTTGTATTTTTCTGAATCTTATAAATTTATAAAATAAAATACTACCATCTATGATGAAAACATAATTTCATTAAAAAAACGACATTTTAAAAATCAAACAAACAGAAAGGGTAGACTAAAATAAGGTATTATGGGTCCACTTGTATCCTTCAAAAGATACTTTGCAGTCCTGACTCTTGGCACCTGTGAATGTGATAGTGTTTGGAGACAGGGTCTTTGTAGATGTAATCAAGTCAAAATGAGGTCTTACTGGAGTAGAGTGGGAACTAAACCCAATGACAGGAGTCCTCAGAGGGAGAGAGATCTGGACACAAAGATACACAGGGAGGATGGCCATGTGCTGATGGAGGCAGAGCCTGGAGTGATACAGCTACAAGCCAAAGAACACCAGGAATTGCAAGCAGCCACCAGAAGCTAAGAAGCAAGAAAGGAGTCTTCCTTCGAGTGTGCAGAGGGAGCATGGCCCTGCCAACACCTTGATTTTGGATTTCTAGCCTCCAGACCATGAGAGAATACATTTCTTTGTCTTAAGCCACCCTGTGTGGCATTTTCTTAGAGCAGTACTAGGAAACTACCACATAAAAGAAGGCTAGCCACCTTTTTAAACTCTGCATCCCCAGGAAGGTCTTCATTCTACCACCAACCAGTGAAAATTCATCTGGAGCAGACCTGCCTTTGCCAGCCACTGTGATGCTCACGGAGTTTGGCTGGCTACTGTTCAAGGGGCCCTTGTGGCTTCACCACCTTCTGTCAGGGATGTGGGAGGTGGTGGAACAAGGTCAGAGCTGTGAGTTTTGCCAGGTTAGGCCTCAGTTCGCTCATCTGGGAAATAGGAACAAGAACAACTACCAGGCACAGGGACATCTGGAGGACAAAATGAGATCAGTTATATCTGAAAAACACAAAAGCAAACTGTTACTAGCCCAAGCAGTCTTTTCGCACCTAGACCAACTAAAAGACAGTGAGCCCCCAAAAGACAATTAACTTGATATCTTTAAAGGGAAAAAAAATCTGATTTGAATATAATTACTTTTACACTTGCTTGGGAAATCTCTATCCAGTCTCAAGAGGGTTAAAAATGAGGAAGGAAGACAGATACACACTGAAAACGGTAGCAAAAATAAAACCAATTAAAGTTTTTACATCATGCTCCCTAAAAATTTTAAATCAAATGTGCTCCTCTATTTTCTCTTTAGTTAGTCATCCTGGCAGAAAATTCTCCATCTTATCCTTTAACAGGAGCGGTTATCTGTCACCATGCTGAGCTTTTATGATCTGGAGTGGCTGCTGGTACCAGGGCTTTTGTGGAAGGATGCGCTAGAGGAGAAGGAAGTGGTAGACAGGGAGAAGGGGCCAAAGTTCAGAACCCAGAAGAGCGGTGGGAAGCCCTGGAGTCCTTTCACCCAGGTACACACAATGCCAAGCAGCAACAGAGAACAGGTGTGCACACAGGGACGAGTATGTGGAAAGGGCATCTCAACGCCAAAACCGCCAGCATTTTATGCAGTGCCAGTTACCTGCAGGGTGGAGATCACTCCAAATGCTTCCTAATCTATTTCTCCAGTTCTAACAATTGGATTTTTCTTCTCTTTATAAAGACCAGAAAGCAATTTCCATAAATGTTGTTGCCTTCTCCATTTCTAGCATTTAACTACCTTCGATGCCAGAAAGTTCCTTCTGGATTTAGGGAATCTCTCAAACCAGAGGCCATGGTTGTCTGTCATGCTCTGTGTCCCGTGTTTAGGAGTCTGTGTGGTAAATAGCCTCCTGCTTCCCTGTTTGAGCCCCTCCCATGCATGAGGGTTTATGGGGCTTCCTATTTGAAAGGAGCCTTTAGACACCAGCTACCACAGCCCCTTCTCTCATTGATGAAGGGACCCGCCCCCGGGGAGGCTAAGTGACTGGCCCGAACCATCTCTCATGCTTCCTCTTTTCTTCATAAAGGGGATGCTCCAAAAATTTAACATTTTCAGCTCCTTTAAAGAAATACATAAAAATATCCTATCCACAGTAGAAGTGCCCAAGTGGGCTCAGGAACATGATCAGAATCAGGGCCTGGATGCTATCGCTACCTGCCCCAATTGCCAGTGACTTCAGGCTTCTTTTACCAAACAGTAATAAAGCATGAAACAGTAATAACATTTGTAAAACATTTTACCATTAATGAAAAGCATTTTTTTGCATTTTACCTCATTTAATCCTCGAAGTTTCCATTTAAAGTACACGTAATCATCCTCACTTTACAGATGAGGAAACAGAGCCACTAATGACACACTCAAGGTCAGATCAATGGTGAGAGGAGAGCCCATATGGAAGCCAGGCATCTGCCTTCAAATTGCAGGCCATGTGACCACATGTGGCCTTCCTTACAAAGAGAGCACTGGACTCGGAGTTAAGAGACCGAGGTGTGGATGCCAGCCCTGTAACCCACAGCTATGTGAACACGTGAAATTGTCCCACCTCCCCAGGCTAGGTCTGTTCCAATGTAAGACAAGGAGGCTGGGCAAACAGGAGCCTGGAAAGTCACTCTCAGCATTAGAGGACTCTGTCTCACCCTGCCTTTTATTTGGTTTCTATGCACATTTTATTTTTACTTATTAGATATCTAAGTGTGTTCTTCATCTCTTCCTTTGTAGATTACTCTCTAGAATAAAACTGACTGAGCATCTCCATTGTGCCAAACACAGAGGCACAACAACCAGCAAAGACAGATGCAGCCCTGCCCATGTGGGGCTTCTAGTCTAATGGGAAAGCCAGGGATTGAACAAACAATCAGCTAGAAAAGACATGAACTGTGCCTATGACAAATGCCACCACGGGAAGAAACACACTGCTGTGAGCCACTATGAGGGGACTTGGGCCCTCCCTGAAGTGAGCCTTGAGCCAAGGTCTGAAGGAGAGAGAAGAGGGAGAGAAGAACATTGAGGCAGAGGAAACATCCTAGATAAATAAGGCCCTGCAGTGAAATAAGCAAGGCAAAGACAAGCAACTGAGAGATCAGTGGGGCTGAATCGGGGACAAGGAGGGGAGTATGGTGTGCACTAAGGATGGAGGGGTGGACAGGGCCTGGGACCAGGACAAAAGGGCCAGGATAAAGGGAGTGGTCCTCATCCTAAGTGCAGCTGAAACCCATTGGAAAGGTCTAGGAAGTCAGGGTGCCAGAATGATGTAACCAGTCACATCAGGGTATCTTAGGTAATAAAGATGGATTTTTACTGTAGGCCTTCTCTCAACAAGCTCAAATAATATGCTCAAACAAGCTGAGCAGAATCCCACTCATTTGGACACTGAGCGTCTGGGAAATAAACACAATAGTTCACTATGACTGTCCCCCTGGTCTGGAAAAGTATGCCTTACTCTTCCTCCTCCCCTTGTTTCAACAAATGCCTCATTACTCTCCAGGTGGCCCTCCCCTATAGGGTGGCCATGGGGGTTCACCACTCAGATCTTCTTCAAGAGAATATGCTGCAGACAGCAGAGTTGACAGCCACCAGTCCTGTGGATCCACCACTGCACTCACACTGAGGCCACACTCCCCAAAGCTGCTCCCAGCCAATAACCAAGCTCCTAGGAACACTAGTGCTGGCCATTCCTGTGCAATGTAAGGTTCCTCTAAGAAGCAACTTTTGTTTAAGGACCTCCCATCAGCCTGGTTCAGATTCTCTTAGAGCTGTAGGTAATGAGGCTCTTCTTCTCCAATTCTTCCTTCCTTGCTCCTTTCACAGGTGTCAGATCTGCATTAAGGTCCAAACACTCTTTCTCCTACTCCTGCTCCCTCCCCTTTATCTTTTATAAGCATTTTCCCTAATAAGGTCCTGACACACCTACCATCCTCACCCTGCTTCCATTCTCCCCCCTGCATATCAGATGACTCCTTCTAAGTGGATGGAGAGGGTCCCTGACATCTTACTTCCACAGGGGCTCTCTGGGACTCAGGCAGCACACCCTGTCGTTTCTTATAGCATCTTGCCCGACATCTAGGCTTCTAGCCATACTAAAATATCAAGAACCATGTATTTTTAGGGAAAGTGATAGACGAGCTTTGCTAATGCTGTGGTTTCTCAAAGTCAGTCAAACCCAGGGATTCCTTAGAGCAGAGTTTTTTAAACCATACCCATAAAACCCAGGTACTTAGAGATGTTCTATGTGAGTCTGACAAAAGGGAGGTCTGGTAAGCAGGGTTTGGGGACCTCTAACTCTTTTTAAATCAGAACTGCTCTACTTTTATCTTTTTTGTTTTGTTTAGTTTTGCTTTTGATATTGAGATCCTATGTAAGATTTCATTTGCCAAAAAAAAGAAAAAAAGAAAAAAAAAAAGTTTTGCTACCCTAAGTAAAAACATATGTAACTTAAAAACCACTATCAGGGGCTTTCTGGTAATTATAGGCTACTACCATTGAAAACAACAACAAAAGTCTAGATAAAATATACATCTTTTAAAAATCATCAAAATGCTGATTAGATAATAAGGAAATACCATTTCAACAATGAAGGGAATCAGAAGCCCAGAGAAGTATGGATATCATATTTGCCCCAAAGGCATTTTATGAGTCTGGCTAATTTGAACTTTGATAGTCTGGCAAGTTTAAAGAAACAGAAATCAATGCCTAGAACTTGCATACGATGGGGTGGCAAAGCCGACCTTTCTCACAATAACCTAGGACCCTCAAGGTGAGGATAAACCAGAATTTGACTAGTCCAGAAGAAGATCTGCAGATTGGTTTTGAAATGCTTGTTGTTGAGAGAAATTCAAGCTTCTAAATTTGTTTTGGAGGTGGAGGGGTCCTAGATTTATAGTGTCTTCAGATACCTGCCAGGAAAAAATAAAATTTTTCTCTAGAGGAAGGCATCTTATTCATCTCAGCCCTATACACTTACAAATGGTCTTCATGTACAATGACCAACGCATAATCAAAGATAACTAGGCAGACTATAAAATCATAACTAAGAACCCATAGAACTCACAGATATGAATGAGTTTTTTTTCCCCCTCAGCTGAGACCCTGTTGGGACTAGAAATATCTTCACTGGGTGACAGTAACCTAGTTAGTTCTGCTAGGACCACCACCCTGGGATCTAACCAGCCCTATCTATAATCTCCCTCCTAATAAAGTGGGGCCCCCATTCCCTAAGCAAAATCTTGACTCCTATACTTCCTAAAGTACACCCCAAGAACATAAGCATATGATCAGCCTCGTGATTCCATCATAGGGAGAAAGTTTCACAAGCCCATCCCTGTGGGAGAGTGGAACCACTTATACTATAAAGACAACAGTGCTCCCCTTTCAGGTCATAACCACCACATTGCAGCCCACCTTTTCTACTTTCTTCCTCCTCCCCAATAGTTCTGACCCTGCCTGCCATCCCTCTTGATCAAGACTGCTCTCCTAATTAAAATAAACAAATGTCAGGAAGCAATTACTGCAGAGAAGGAGGCAGATGGTGGAATAGAGGCACTCTGGTACTGCATTAAGTAGTAACTTGCTATCTCTTCAAAGTTTATGCACTTTAATTAAGCATCGTTATAGACAGGTTCAATGAGCTTTGGAGTGGGGTTTATCAAATTAGCTTCTTGCAGGGCTGATGCTGCATGATTGCAAGAGGTGTTCCTGATGCAAAGCTCAGCTGCCTGAGAGGGTCTGGGAGGGGGACAAAGGGCAAGAAGCCTCAACCTCGCCCGCTCTGTAGACCAAAGGAGGGAGTAAAACTCTACCCACAGGGGCAGAGGTGGTAAAATAGACAGTTATAGCCTAAGTGAACACTGAGGTAGGAGGTCAAATGTTCCCCAAATTGAGCATCAGCTCTTCTCCTTCCTGTGTGTGTGCTACACACGGGATTGTAGCCCAAAGGGGAAAGACCAGAATCTGGGAGGTGGTGGAATACAGAGGTTAAATCAAACAGACTTGGGTCCCAACCCCTCCTGTAACCCAAATAACACTGGGCAAACTACTCCACCCTTCTGTGCCTCAGGGTTTTTTCTTTCATTTGCAAAATGGAAGTAATAACAGCTAACAATTACTGAATGCTCACTATGTACTATGTTCCAGGTACCATTCTAAGCATTTAATGTGTTTACCTCATTTACTCCTTCTCCCAACTATCCTAGAGGTAGGTATGATCATTACCCCATGTAACAGATGAGAGGCCTGAGGCACAGGTAGATAAACTTGCCCAAAGCCACACAGCTGGTAAGTGAAAAAGCCAGATATCCAACTAGGCAGCCTGGGTCCAGAGCCCATGCTCACTCACTCGCAGTCACGAAAACCACAAAGCGAAATAAGAAACTATTTTCTACTACTCAGCAAGAAAATAGAAGCACCACTGACACATGCAGCATGGATAAATCTTAAAAATATTAGGCTGGGCAAAACGAGATGTGAGTATGAGTCCATTTATATGAAATTCTAGAAAAATCGGAGTTAATAAATAATGACAAAACCTACATCAGCGGTTGCTTGGGGCCAGAGGTGGGAACAGGGATGACCACAAAGAGGTACAAGAAAACCTTCCGGGTGATGGGAATGTTCTATATCTTCATTGTGGTGTTGGTTACACAAATGTATATATTTGCTAATATTCATTGAACTGAACACTTAAAATGGATGCAGTTTATTGCATATAAATTACACTTCGAACAAATTTTTTAAAAACCTATGTGCTGAATGACTGACGACAAACATGAATGGCAGTTATCCTTGTGTGGTGGGATTTATTCAACAAATATTTATTAAGCATTTATTATTTGTCAGAAAATGTTCCAGGTGCTGGTGACATATTAGTATACACAGATTAAGAAACTTTCCTTTGTTGATCGTAAAGTCTATTGGGGGGAGAGAGAAAATAAGCAAATATATAAGTATAACAAATAGTATGCTCAATGGCAATAAGCACTCTGGAAGAAATTAAAGCAGGGAATGAGGAATATTGTGGTGGTGGGGGGGATGCAATTGAAAACAAGCGGCTCAAATAAGGCCCCCTTCTCAGCATGGCATATGGACAGATATAGGAAAGTGGGCGAGGTAACCACACCTACCAGGAGAGCAAACCCTTCTGGCCTGTGAGTTCCCCCTCAGCCCTTCCTTCCAATTTTACCCGAAGACTGCCTCCCAATAGAGCTCCCAATAGAGCCTCATTTCTCTCAGGCTCTCCAGACTCCCAGCCTCGTTTGCTGCTTCTTCCCACGGCCTGCACAGGCCTGCCCACCAAGGTCTCCAGACTCTCCTCTCCCACCCTCAGCTTATGCCCTACCACACACACACAGACACACACCTCCCAAGCAAGCCTTTGCACCTTGCTTCACACCACTTGCTCAGTTTAGAACATCTTACCACCTCCCAGGTGCAGACTCGCCTCCTTCTGACAGGCTCCATCAAGATAACAAAGTGACCTCCCGGGGGCAAAGCCTAGGAGGTCTGTGTGGTTAGGACACTAACTTCATCCCAAGTGTGGTGTGGCCAGTGTCCAGGTCCAGGGGTTCACATAACTACCAACATTCATGATCATCTACTAAGGGAGATTCTAGAATTATAAATCTGAGTTACAGGGCCCAAACATTGAAGGAGACACATATGTAAACTATAAATTAAATAATGTGAGGTGCCTATATTAATGAAAATATATCATAAATACAGTTCTTGCTGTGAGATTTCTATGTGCTGGGAAATGGACCCAGCACAGTGCCATATAACCCTTACAATAGCCCTATGAGGTAGGTAACTTATGACTCCCATTTTACAGATGAGGCTCAGAGAAGCTAAGCAACTTTCCCAAGGTCAGACAGTTTGTAAGTGGCTGAATCCGAATTGGAGTCATGTTTGTGCCACCCAGAGCCCCCAGACGAACCACTATGATGAAATATGCCCAGGCATGGAAGTAGCTCAGGAAGAAGTGTTATCTCTAATGTTACGGGGCTGGCTCCAGAGAGGAGGCATTCATTCTGGATTTTAAAAGACAACTAATTTATCTGAAGGTTCGTAAAGGGGAGGAGAAATAGGAAGGAAGAGAGAAGAGGAAGAATCCAGGGATAAAAGAAAACACGAGAAAAAGCATAACAGTATGAAAGACAGCAAGTTATCGAGCATTAGCAGAAGCACAGTACCAAGGGCAGGAGGATCAACAGCCTGAGCTTGGAGATGTCAACAGGGGCCCGATTTAGAAAGGCCTCAATGCCAAGCTAAGGTGGTTTATGTTTATTTTATTTAACGAACCCATGTATAGTATTTTCTATGTGCTAAGCACAGTTTTAAGCACTTCATAAACATTAACTCATTTAATTCTTATAGCAACCCTATAAAGTAGCTATTATTGTTATCCCCAATTTTATTGGTAGGGAAATTGAGGAACAGAGAGGTTAGATAATCTGCCCAAGATAACTCAGCTAGTGAATGGCATTCGAACCCGGGGAGTCTGACTCCAGAGTCCAGGCTCTTAGCCACTACCTATTGCACACTAAAGAGAAGGCAGTATTTTACAGGGAAGGCAGTATTTTAGGCAAGAAATGATGTGATTGGGTTTGTGTTTTCTTACAAACTTCCCCACAGTATGTGAGAGAAGAGAAGGAGGAAGAAAAGATGGATGGTAGGAAGTCTACCTGAAAAGGCACCAGTGTTCTAAATGATAGCTGACGATGGTCCATTGGCAAGAAAGACACAGAGGAACAAATGAAGTCCGCAGCTACTTGAAAGGTAGAACTAAAGGGTGTGATGACTTATGGGTTGGGGAGAGAGGGATACTGAAGCTGGCTGCCACCTAGGTAGACAGGGATCTACCCACTCAGATATGAAGGAAATGATGTAAAGCAGACTTGGGTGTAAGTTTGACTCTCAATTTACCATGGATTCTCAATTGCGAAAACCAGTTGCATATGTACGTCTGAAGCCAACACTGCTGGTTGAGTGATCTAATGTGTATGAGGGAGTTCAAGGTGGAGGCACCATTGGGGAGTCATCTACTCTTGAGTAGCAGTGAAAACCATAAGAGTAGATAAGATCACACAGAAAGAGGAGGCAGAGTTCAAGGGAAGAGGGTGCCTGTCAGGGCTCTAGAGAACTCAGACACTTAAGGATCATCATATAGGAGAAATGAATCAAAAAGAAGGAATGGATCTTTACAGCCCTTAGGAAACAAACACTGCCTGTAGATGTGTGGCTGAGAAAGATTTTTTTAGAGTTCAACATGATGAAATGGGAAAAGAAGCCAGGAGACCAACTCTTATGACCTTGGACAAGTGGCTTCATATCCCACTGAGTCACAATTTAGACTTAATGCTCTTCAATGTCCCTGCCAGTTACAAATGTGGGAAACAGGTCAACAGCAGGACTATAAGGTGATCCCAGAGTGGGGTCTACTAAACCAACTCAGGAGCATTCAAGAAAGTAATGTCCACAAAAGGAGTGTGCAAGCTGACCAACCTCAGAGGCTGCCATCAGGGAATGGAAGCATTCCCATCTCAGCCTTCCACCACTTTTTGGTTTCCTCTCTTCGCCTCTCTGGGACCTTTGTTCCTCTGTACTTACAGAAGGAAATAATTCTTCACAGGACACAATACTGAGTTCCTTCACTGTCCTGGCCACTTTCCTCTGGGCGGACTACTGAAGGAAAACCGTGGTGTTCCCGGGTGACGCAATTAGAGAGAGTGAAAACTGCCTGAGTGGCTGTATTCTATGTTCTAAGGACACACGCCATTTCTTGGGACAGAATTCGAACACTGTGTCCTGAGAAAAACTCCTC
The DNA here is from genome assembly GCF_902729225.1 of Pteropus medius. Classification (NCBI taxonomy): domain Eukaryota; kingdom Metazoa; phylum Chordata; class Mammalia; order Chiroptera; family Pteropodidae; genus Pteropus; species Pteropus medius. The sequence continues at coordinate 5,486,200 of NW_024349797.1, read as the reverse complement.
TTCTTCACTTCACAGCAATGGCATGAGAATCTATGAGAAGTAGTCGTGACAGTGTTTTGGAAGAAAAGTCCTATTGTATACAGGAAAAACTCCTCCATGGTATCAGGTGACAAAAATGAACCTCTTTTGGTAGCTTACAAAATAGGAAAACAGGGTGTCTTTACTTTCGTGTCCCACAGGTACTTCAAACACAAAATATCTCAAACTGAACTCATCCGAGTCCTGCCAACCCCAAAATCTGCTGTTTCAACGAATGACACCCTCAACCTCCTATTGGCTCAATATAAACTCTTCCCTCCCACCTGGCCACCCATCTCTCCCCTCACTGCCACTGAAGTAGGTTAATTCCACCATAATCTCTTACCTGAATTACTGAAGTAGACTCTTAACTGGTCTCCCTGCAGCCAGTCTGGGTACCCTCTAGCCCACTGGAACCAACATGGTATTTCCAAAAGTCGAAGCAGATCACACAGCTTCTTTCCTTATAGCTCTTCGATGACTCTGTTGTTTTCATCATGAATTCCAAACTCTGCCCTGGCAGCCAAGGCCCTTCGTCGTCTGCCTGCCTACTTCATCAGCCTCGCGCCTCTCACCACTTGCCTCGCCCCCAGCAATCCGTGTCTCTAACACACTACACTGTCTCTCCACCTTCACACCGGCTGTTCCCTCTACTCTTCTTTACCCTCTTGACCTAACCAAGTTATAATCATTTTTTAGGTCTTCCATTTCACTTTTTCCAGAAAGACTCCATTTGCCCCAAGCTAAGCCGGGTGCCTTTCCTAAGTGAGCACATAACACCCTAAACTCTACTCGGTTGGACCAATATCTGTCCATAATCTATCCACCTCCTTAGGTTGATTGGAAGCTCGAGGATCTTATGTTTTGCTCACCATTATATTGTCAACATCTAGCAGAACATATGACGAGCATAATAAATGCTTAATAGTGAATAATGAGTGGATAATATACCCAGCAGGTAGACATAGAAACAGAGTTCTGGAAGAGTAGACTTGGAATGGCCTTTAGTGGTCACCTAGAACAACTTCCCACCCATTGCAGGAACTCCTCTGACAAACATGCAGAGGCGCTCTGCAGGACACTTCCATTAGCACGCTGACCACTGATGGGTGGCTCTACTTTCTAGAACATCTTCTTATATACGGAGCTGAAATGAGTCTCCCCATAATGTCCCCTTCATCAATCACAGCTCTGCTCTCAGGAGTCACACAGAACAAGATTATTTTTTGTTCCTTATGACAGCCGCTCACAAATTTGAAGACAGCTGTCATGCCCTGCTCATTCATTCGATTATCTGTTCTTCCACTGTACACTTCACTTGTTTTAAGAGCTCCTCTCTGGCCATGAATTCCAGTCCTCTGCCTCCTCTGGATAGAACCTCAGACTAAAGAGTGAAACCCAAGGGAACTCAATGTCTTGATCCTCAGAGCAATGATAGCCAAAGACCAACAAAGTAACACAGCACAATGCTTTAAGTCATAAAGGTGGATGAAACCTCAAGTGCTCAGAGGTCTCTTTATTCACCCAGGATGAAAGACATAATAGGAGAAAAATTCCATACCACCAAGTGCCTGCAACTCAGAAAATAAGGGCATCTTCACATGGAACCCCAAGGCTGGAGAAAACAAATCCATTCTATCACTGACTCATCTCTCTGCCAGCTGTCCTAGTTCACCTCCCTTCAAATTTCCTCTTCCTCTGTGTATCATTTAATAACCATAATATAATGAGAAAAGACCAACAATGACCTCCCCCTCACCCTACTACTCAGAGAGTTAAATGATCCTCTTTCATCCAAACTATAACCAAGCAACTTTAAGTACTTCAAATTCATCCAAGTATGCTGTAAATGCTGTAAATCATCTCAGCCAATCAGATGCACCCAAAACCTGATGTACTGCACCATCTCAGTGAGCCACTCTGAGGGGAAGGAAGAGACACCGGCTTGGGCAAGTGACTTAATCCACCGAGACCTCTATTTCTCATCAGTAAGTGAGGGGACTAGCATAGGATTCTGTCCCCAGGATATTCGTCATTATCAGAACTACACAAACATGACCCAATCAGTACCCCCAGATGACATTTAGACATCAATCCTCTGGCATCCTCTGCTTTCAAACACCAACCCCAATGGTCCTGAGAGCCACTGGTGCCTCAGGTGGTATGTCCTACATAGCCTGTGGTCCAGGGCAGCGAGCATCATAGTTTTCTTACTCCACCACCTTGCGCCCCCAAGACCACACAGAGGGCAGCAGAGCAGAAGAAAGCTCTTCCTGACCTCCTTACTTTGACTCTATCTACCTGTTTGAAATTGGTCCTGAAAACTTCCAAAGAGTACCAGAAACCTCAAAGAATGTAAAAAAGACTCAATGACCTACAAAGTCCTTGGGAGAATCTGAGTGACCCAGAGACCAGTTACTCAAAGCTCGTTAATTTCTTGTAATTTTTTTTTAGAATTTACTTGCTAACGTTTGTTTTGTGTATGATTACAATAGTAATATATGTACCCATTAAAAACATTTGGAAATACGGGGGCGGAGTATAATTACATCATTCAGAAATGATCGACATTATCCTTCATAGCCTTTTTTCTATATACATATTATTTAATTGAGATCATACTGTACATATTATTTTATAGGCTGACTTTTCCCTAGGCCATTAAATTATGTTAATGATTGCATAGCATTCCATTATCATCATTAATTTAACTAATTTCCCATCATTTTAACTTTTTTGCTCGTATAGGTAAAACTATGACAAATTTCCTTTAAAAGATATTTATATCTACCTCTTTCCTTAAGGTAGAGATCTAGTGTTTTTGCATTACACTGACAGAGGGAAAATCAAAGGAGGCAAATTAAGAAAAACAAACTGAGGTGGCTGATACCTTTTTTTCCCCTTATAGTCCCAATAAATCTATTCGCACAGGCTCACATTCTTTTTTAGAATTGCTCAAGGATGAAACAGTGAAATACTTTTTCTTGGCCTATCAGGGAGGCAAAGATTAGCAAAAATACATTGGAAAAGTACTGGGAAATGTTTATTCTTCCACACTGCACGTGGAACATAACAAGGCCTAAACTTTCAAGAGAGAAATAATATTATTTTTAATTACAGACAATGTAAGGTCTAAATATCCAACCATAGGGGGAAAAGTAAATTGTTACAACTATATAATAGAATATTTTATATTCTTACAACCTTTTAAAAAAAAGGTTAAAGAATATTTATTTACACAATAATATACTCACATTATAGGACTAAAAGCAAAAAAAAAAAAGACTATACAGTGTTTCATTTCTGTAAAAAATAAATGAACAGAATCTCATACACACACACACACAGCTAGAGGAATCAACACCAAAATGTTAGTAGTGGTACATGGAAAAACAGTGATTTTTGCTTTGGCCTCTGTGCTTTTCTGAGTTTTTAAAGTTTTCGGTATTAACTGTGCATTATTTGCATTACACAAAATACTGTGTGTTGATAGTGGTAATAAAAAATGTATCAAAGGAGTGAATAAAATTAAATTAAATTAACTCGAGTGTCTGGACTCTGGGGTGGTCAGTCCAATTCATCGTGTCTCCATTCTCGACCTCTCTGCTTTGGGCTGTATCCAAGAGGGAAAAGAAGAAAAACACCAGCCAGAAAAGAGCCTGTGACATTTCCCACCCAGTTCTGAAACTGAGCCAAGTCACTGAGAAAGACTGGGATCAAAGAAACACATCAAACTTGGAAGCCGGAGCCAAACACCAGGCTCTAAGTCACTGATGGCTAACCCCAAAACAGTGACACTGGGGGAACATTTTATCCAGCTCCAAAATGCCAACAGTGAGTAACCAACACTCCCCCTGGCCCCAGGAGGCTCATTTCACACAGGGGAGGCTGAAGTGGAAAGGAGGGGCCTCCCTCACTAACCACGCCTCCCTCCGCACACCTGGTGCCTCACACCTGCCCAGGCAGCACAAGGCCAGGCCCCATGTCACACTCCACTCCTTTCAGCCCTGCTCAGAGAGCCCTCTCTCTGGACACAGGTGTGAGAGGAAACATCTCACGCATGAAAAGGAAGACACAAGGACCCAGGTATGGACCTTTTTTGCCTGTTTGCGTCTTCACACAAGTCTTCAGACAACAAGCCCCCAACCCAGCCAGGGAGTCATGGCCCCAACCAGGGCTGTGTGCTAGATGTCTCCACTTGCTGGCTGTGGAACTATATTCAAGTGTTTGATGTCTCTGCCCCTCTGTGACCCTCTTCTGAAACATGGAGAAGAATAATCCTATCCATCTCATGGGATTACTGTGTTGATTAATTGACTAATCCACATCAAGAATCTCACCACACCTGGCACATGGTACCTGGAAATTGGTTCCATTTCTCTCTTTTGCCTTTGACCCTTAGCTCACAGGGACATGCTCCCCAGCTCCCCCAGCAATTAAGTCTTCCCTCCCTGGATGTTAGTAGGAGATTGGGCTTGATGTGAGGGATCTGTTTAGCTCATTTTACCAACACATATTGAACAAGAAGGTCCATCACTGTCATTTATTTTTCCCTTCTAGCAGATTATTTCATAGGAATCATAGAGTTAAGAGTTGGGAGGGACTTTAAGGTTACCTAGCTGAACCTCCTTTCCACCCTCCTTGTCCGCCCCCCACCACCACCACCACTTTACAGCCCTGACAGGTGACCTTCGAAGAAGCCCACAGCAGCACCTTCTGGTTATGGTTAGCCCAAGCGCTTGAAAAACATCATATCATTTTACTCCTGACATCCCCAGAAACAGAAAAATAAGGCTGCAACATCTTTAACCAACAGGGAATCCACAAAGTCTTTTGCAGAGGCTTATTTAAATTCCTTCATTTCACGTTTTTTTTTTTATTTTAAAAATTTCTGTCATATCTTCTCTGGCTGGAGACAGAAACAGGTGTTCCCTGCATTTTTCAGGAAGGGAAATGGAGTGATACTAGTTTCAAATCATCCAGCCTTGTGTTTCCCTCCTACTCCACCCAGGACGGCGCTCTGCTATCCAACCCTGGAGGCTGAGACAAGGTTCACCCGAGGCAGCATCACGCCTTCCGAGATAATGGTGGAAAATGAGGTTCAAGAGGGATAAAAGGGAGCACACTGGCTGCGATGGGGTTTTTTCCCATTCAGAGCTGCATCTGAATCAGCTGCCCATTCTTTCCCCTGGTCAAGGCCCTAGCCTGAAATGGACCTTAGGTTAAATGGCCTTGGTCACTGTCACCTGTTTCTGACCTGATGACTTTGCTCACGCATTCCCAGTTGCACTTTCTTCTTGGGGGGCAGCAGTCTCTTCAAACGTGTGTCCTCTGAGAAGATGGAAGAGCAGCATGTTGGTGTCTGCCGATGTCACAGCCGCTCTGGTTCTGCCCGCCGCTCTATCTCTCACCAGCCCTGAACTCCCTTCCTGAAGCTGTGATATTTCTCCTTTCTCCTCCACCTTCTTCCTCCAGCCCGAGACTTGTCAGCAGCCCCTTGTAGCAAACATACAAGTTGGTTTGGCTTAAAAAGGTCAATTGCAGCAGATTTGTACATGTTCTCTGCCTCTGATGCCAAAGTCCCATGGAAGCAAAGGGAGTACAAGCAGTCCTGGATGCAGGCTCCCCCGTCTCCCGCCCCCCGCTTCTCACTCCTTCACCAGCACCCCCATGAACAGTGTCTTCAGCCAAGGAAGGACAGAACGCTCCCAGGCTGGGTGTTCCTCCACTGACTTTCCTGCAAAGGCTCCAAAGCTTGGCACACATATTCATGCAAGGCACCCCGTGGAAGCCATCAGATCCACGAGCCCCAGAAGAGTCAGATGGATGGAGGCCTGGGGAGGGGGAAATGATCCTTTTGTGTAGATTAACCTTTGCTCTCAAAAGGCTTGACAGTGTAGAGAATTAGCCTGGTACAAAGTCGGGGAGCCTATCTGGCTACCTTCTTAGGAAGTGGTGTCTATTAATGAGGCACCTGTCGTAAAATGCAGCTCTCAAATCAGGGTCCAGGGCCTTCGGTGCCCTGGGAGATTCTTCCAGATGGTCAGCAGGCTGTTGCTTCCAATATTAATGCTTAAAATGTGACAGCATCAACACTTCTGTTTCCAGCATGACATAACCATGGCTTTCCCCTGGGACATCTCTGCGAACAGCGGCATGTGACCACAAGGAAGGATCTGAGAGGGTCCCAAATCCATCCTCGCTTCACGGATAAAGAGCCTGAGTCCAGGAGCCAGGAAGAAGCATGCCACAGCCCACGAGACTGGTGAATGGTTAAAGCAGAAGCCCAGGGCAGGGTCTCATTCAACTACCCCATACCACCTTAAGGAAACACCTGCCAAAACCCATTATCAAATCATAGGTCTCCTCCCGCTCCAGTCCAGTGAAGGTTTTTTGTGACAAGGGTGGATGGGGTAGCTAGACCATGGGGAACTTTGCCTGAATCATTGGAGAACTGCAGTTGTTAATAGGATTGAGGGTTTACCAAGTACATTTTTCATCTGCAGTATGAAGCCAGCAAGTCCAGGGTTTTCTGTCACCCTGGCACTGTGGGCTCTGTCCAGGACCCCAAACCACCACTTAACCACGTTTACGGCTGTGATTTCAACCATTAGCATGTATCAGAATCACCTAGAAAGCATTTTAAAAACACAGCTTGCTAAGCCCCTTCCCCAGAGTTTCAGATTCAGGATGTCTGGGGCGGGGTGTGAGAATGTACGTGCAGTTCACACAAGTTCCCAGGTGACATCAGGACCCATTTCGAGACCATGTACTTGAATTTCACTAAGACCAACACTTCCATGTCTACGCTGCGTATTCACAACTAATACACATTTGTTCAGTCTCCCCCCATGACTGCGGCCTTATCTGATAGTTCTACCCAATTAAGGTGACTCGCTCGTGCTACGACATAATCGATTGCCCCATTAACAGATGGCCAAAGATTCAGGCTGGCCCCCTTCCCGAGATCGCCTGCCGTTGTGCTGCACCAAGTTCCCCAAATCCAGACAGAGCAGATGAACCAGCGAGGAGCTGCCAACCACCATCCTGACGACAAGCCGCTTCTGAAATGCCTCCCATTACACCAGCTGTGCCAGAGACTGCTGGACCCGGGAGTGACCACAATCTGGAGAGGGGACCCCCGAGGCAGCCCACACCTTTGGTGTCCTCCATCCACTCCCAACTTCTGGGGCTTTGATTCATTTCCAGAAGCAGCTGGCATTCTCCCACTGCAGATACATGCATTCCAGGGGGACAGCCACTCCTATATAATGTATTGAGTCCCTGGCTCAGAGCAGGTTGGGTTGCCTCCACCTCAGAATGGCAAGGCAGCTGCTCACATCAACAGATGTCTTCTAGCAAGGCAGCCTTCTGGGTACAGCAAACCTCCTGGGACACTGGGTTGCTCAATGGGACATGACCAATGTAAGGAAATGGGATCCCAGCTGAGGTTCCAGGTCCAGATACATATGAATCAGTGAAGCAGCAGAGTGAGCTTAAGAGCATAGTCGTGTGGTCAAAGCAGCCAGGATCTATGGTGCGCTCACCTTAGGCTGGTCGTGTGGCCTTGGGAAAGTCACTTAAGTTTTCTGTACTCCCGTTTCCTCAAACGTAATATGGGGAAATAATGTTACCTGCTTCATAGCTGTTTACAAGAATTTAAAAAAAAAAAAAAGATGCTTGTGAAATTCTTAGCAGAGCACCTGGCACAATAAATGTATGCTGCTCTTACTATTGTTATGATCAAGAAGAAACAGAAGGCCCTACACCTGCCTCAAACTGCCATACTTTAAAGGCCTCGGGGAGTGAGGCCTCAGATTCAACAGGGACCCCTGTGGATAAGCGGACCGGACGCCTCTGTGAGCACCGGGCACCTACTCGCTCCTCACCTAACCACCAGCAGCTCTGGCCAAGATCCGGCCTCTGGCTGCTGCACTTGCCCCTCTCACAGGAGACCTCTCTTGCTGTTTTCTAGATGGTTCGCCTTGGCCTCTCATCAACATCCATTTTAAGCCACAGTGCAGGCTCTGACAACATGCGGCTGCTGACCTCAATGCATTTCTCGTTTCCGGCATCCCTAGACCTTTCCTTGGAGCCAGGAGTCCTGTCCCAAAGCCAGGGAGAGGCCAGAGGTTCCCCCCGCCCCCCTCGGTCACCGTATGACCAAGACACACCCATCACCTGGCCCTGACAGGAATCTGCCAGCTATAAACCAAGCTAAGGAATTTTTCTCAAACTACAGGAAATGAGCTGACAACTGAAGTTTAACTGGGGCTGCCCAAAATGAAACACAACTCTAAAACCTACTCTCAGCTGTCCATTTGAGAAAACTCTGTTACCCTCACCTCTGTGCTAGACAACTCAGAGAGGACTCAGACTGTTTAATAAACCTTAGCTTTGCAGGAAACAAAAGCCTCCTCCAACGAGAGCTGGGGTAAGGGCTGGTTGGGAGAACAGGCTGGGACCACAAAGCTACCAGCAAAGGAAGTAGCTGCACCCTCTTTTCTCTTTTTCTTTCCTTCATGGCATCACTGCGTTGCTTTCCGTGCCACGCTCTATTCTCCCTTTTCTGTTGGTCACCATCTCCTAACCTTAGTTAAATCACGATCTTTGATCTCGAGAATTCCCATCCTGACTCAGTTTCCCAGTTTCGAACTCCCCAGGGAGCAGAATCGTCATCCTGACTTATCTTTTTAAAGCTCTAGACAGCAGGCCAGGGCGTGGCTGGGCAGCTGCGGGTGCTCATACCTGATACAACAAGCCATGGCTATGGTGTGGGGGGAGCCGGCTCACAAGGTGTACAGCAGGGCTGCTGTCCACTCAGCAGGGTGATAGGAAGGGCAGCTCAGAAGAGAGTGTGGCTGAGCATGGAGGGGAACAAAACAAAATCGAACTCACGTGCCAGGCAGAAACCAGGCCCGCAGAGCACTTCCCCACTCAGAGCTGCGCCTAGATTTGTGACAAGCAAAACGGCAGCCAAAGGACAAGTGTGAAGAGCAGGGCCTTGTTCCAGGGCTTTTCAAAAGTGGGCACAGATCCCATCTGAGTCACAGCCATTCCTCAACTGAAAACATTTTCAAGTGTCCCTTGCTCTGGTTTGGAGGAGCTATAAGGTGATTCGTGATTTTTAAAAAAAAAAAAAAAATATACAGGTGACGCTCAGTCGATGTTTCAGAATGAAGAATAGGAAAGGATGTAGCGGGGAGGGTATCAGAGGAGACAACCATATTTGCCACGGATTGGAGAGGATTTAGAAACCATCTCCTCTCCTCCCTGGGCAGGAGGGGAGGAGGAAATGGGAAGAAAATGACCCCAGTCATATCTCAAAGAAACTCATTAAAATTAAAAAAAAAAGAGAGAGAGAGAGAGATAAGGCTGGGTCGTGGATACTCCTGGGGAGAAGGGGGCTGTGTCAGGGACAACCAGCTTTTCTCACCAAGTGAAGGGGAGGCAAGATTCTAAATACCCACCTAGTAAATACCCAAGCAGGAAAAACACAAGAGTGCTCACATCCTCTCTTATCAGCCTGTCTACCAAGCCTCGGACACCAGGAGTGGTCAGAGGCCCCAGCAGTGCCAAGAGCAACAAGAGGAAAAGCAGAGTAGAAGGCTCAGCATGCCAGCAGCCTAGACATCCTCCAGGCTGAGCTCAGGCCTAACCAAGTGCCTCTCCAGCTATTGTACATGAGGGTTTGGGGCAGTCTCAGGAACTGTGGCCCAACTGTAAAATCCTGCCACACAGCCCTATAGAGTTAGGTGGAAGCCAAAATAAATGAGAAGAAAAGGAATGGGGAGAATATATGCCAGCATGCTCTGTGAAAGCAGAAGGTCTTCTCCAGCACCCCAGCTAAAAGCAGTGGCAGCCTCCTGTATCGATTATGCATGCGTGCCACTGAGCGAACAGGCCGGCTGGGCGAGGGCTGAGGCCTGCTGGATAATTTACATGCTGGCACTGGCATTCACAGAGCTGTGTGGGCAGAGTTCAAAGGAAAGAGATGGAGAGCAGACCTTCAAGACTTAAGCAAACCGACACACTTCTGCAGCTTCGGTAGGTGGGCGGGGCAGAAAGGTTTCCTAAGGCGATCACGCAGAGTGGTGCCAAAATGTCTGTTCGTGACACACCACTCCTACTGCCTATGACACACCCTCCCGCCCGGTATCCCAGACACCTCCTCCCCTGATAGGCTCCTTTAAGACTGGGGTGGCGGGGACAGGGGTGCGGGGGTGGGTAGTCACCACCTAAAGGAAGCTTGACCTATACACCCAAACTGGGCTAGGTGGCCTCCTTGGTGCTCTTCTGATAACCTATGTTCGCTTTCATTGGAGGCTTCCAATTCATCCGTCTGTTCACAGCATTTCTTCCACAGGGAAGCCTGTCCAACGCACTGAACTCAGACAGACCTCCTGTTAGGTTCGAACGGCTCCCTGTGCCTCTCCTCCATAGCTTTATCCCAGTTTGTACTCAGATTTTCCATACTTTTTTGGTCAATTTCCTGACCCCAACCCCCAAACGTAAGCTCCATGAAGGAGACTTGCTTCTATATACCCCTGTATCCCTTTTACCAACCACAATCCCTGACTTGCATTGGAACACAACAGATAGTGACTTAACAAATGAATAAATGAGTCCTGCTATTACATATTATGGTCATATTTATTGCTCTTTGTTTCCTATTAGATTGTGAAATATCTTAAGGCAAGGACACCATCTAACTGGTCTTTTCTCCCCAGCCCAAGAACAGGGGTGCAGTCAAGCATTTCTGGCCCCCTTGGGCAATAGTTTCCCATCACCAAGATGAACCAAACAACCCACCTCATTTTGTTCTTTCATAGTGCTTAGCAAAATTTCAAACCCATAACAGGTGTTCAGTGTCTATTTTCGGGTGATTTACCTTTTAAGGAGCTCATACCCAAGACTGGGAACGTGTCTTCCATGCCAAACACTGGCAAGTAGCCCCCTGAGTGGTGGTGACATGGTTAAGCAGTCCTTCAGGCCACCGCACATGGACAAAGGCAGTATTTAGAGCAGAAGGAGCCTGCCCAGGAGGTAAGAGACCTGAGCGTTAGTACCCGACCTATATTTTCTAGCTGGGTGACATGGGGAAAACATCAAAGTCCTTTGAGTACAGTTGTCTCATCTCTAAAAGTGGAGGACAGTTCTATGGCCTCTAGGCATCAAGTCCACTTTCCCATGTGTGGTAAGTATATACAGCAGTCAGTCACACAGACCTGAGTTTGAATCCCACCTTCTCCAATTTTCAGCTGTGTGACCTTGGATAAGGTACTTGACTGAGACTTGAGTCTCCGTTTCCTCATCTGTAAAACAGGGCTAACGATAGATTACAAGGACAGAATAAGATGATGCACAAAAAGGACTTTGCTACAAAAGAGCACAGCTAGCAGTTTATTGGCGGCTACAGGTTATAGCGGAAAGATCGTGTGTTTGACCTGAGAAGATCTATTCTGGTTCGCTGGGCAGAAATGGAACCCTGGCCAAGTTCACTCCCATCAGAAGACACCTGCACTTACTGTTCCCCACCTTTGCCTCCCCAGCTCTTCTGTGGCTGTCTTGGCATTCAGGTCTTGGTTCAGATGTCATCTCCTCAGAAGGCTTTCCCTACAGCTCTCCAAAGTCACCCACCTGCCCTCTACCTTATTTTATTTCCTTCCTGGCAGTCACATCTATCTGAAATGGTCTAATTTGTATGTGCTTATTGTCTATCACCCTTCTCACTAGAATCTCAGCTCCATGAGAGCAGAAAACCTGGTCTGCCCTATATTCTGCTGGATCACCAGAGCCTAGAATACTACTTTGCACATTAGGTGCTCAACAAACACGGAATGAATGAATGAATGGATGGATGGATGGATGAATGAATGAATGAATGAATGAACAAACGAACAAGCAAACACCCTTCAGGATCACAGTGAAGAAACAAATGAATAATGAAAATGAAAATGCCTAGCACAGTACCTGGTTCATAGTAGGCTCTTTGTGTTAATTTGCTTGACTTTCCCTGGGAATTAATTTTTTAAGAACTACAGTCCTTAAACATCATCTCAGCTTGAGACTTAAAACTTGCTTAAATTTCACCATGGTGACCAGACAGGGGGTGAGGGGGTGGGGGAGTCGAAGAGGTAGTCATAATTAACCTTGCCACGCAGATCTCTGCCAAGCACTTCTTAACGCCTCTGAAATGTCTAAACAAGTGAGCCTCCCAGGATGCCCTGAGCGCTCCGGAAGACAGGTCATCAATTGAGCTACTTCTGCATCTGCACACGTCGCAGATCAGTCACAAAGACAAATGGCGCTCAATCCAGTGCCAAGGGGTCAGCACTAGCTGGGGTGTCGATTGCAGGCTGGGCCCCTGAGAGGGCTCAAGTCTGAAATGCAGGCCCAGCCAGGTACCAACCGGGATGAGGACCAAGATATCCACCCCAGGATGATAGAGCATCCTGCCTCACGCAACAACTGCTGTCCCTTCCACTTAGCAGTTCATCTCTGGAGCCCCTCCGCTCATTCTGGGACATCTCCACTGTTCTCCTTTTAATCCACCCAACTCAGGTGGCTCTGCTATTCTGTCAGGGACCCAGGGCAACACAATAGATGCATCTGTCCCTTCTCCTGCCAGATGAAGCTGGACTATCCCAGGTCAAGCCCTGACCCCCAGGGGGCATAAATCACAATGACCTCACCTTGTCTACATTCTAGGCATGTACTTTCTGAGCCATTGAGCCACAGTTACCAGAGCTGAGAAGGTGCACATCAGAGGTGAAGAGGCTCACTCTGGTGGCTGTGAGGGTTCTGTCTCCCTAGCGGGCTGAGTGTTAGCTAGAACTCATAGTCCTGACCCTCTCCTAACTCTACTGGGCAAGACATGAGAAATACCAGATGTGAAACTTCATTTTAAATGTCGAAGAAAAAAATCTGTAGTTCTCTACACTCAGATACCACATTGCCTATCAAAATGGCAACGCAAGGCCACGATGGGATTAATCTGTGGTTCTGACCATTGTTCTCAGCCCACGCACCCTGAAAACCCTCATCTCATGGATGAAACGGACTGATGTGGGTTGTGCGTCATGCCCCTGCCCCACACCTAGCTTGCACCATCTCCACTGGGCTAGTGCATGAGCAGTGTCTTCTCCATCCCTATGGGTCAAATTCCAGAGACAGATGAGAAGAATTAGCCTGGTCTCCAGCTGCAGAAAATAGGTACTATGTACCAAGTCTAGCAGAACAGGTTGGGCGAGGCAGGAGGAGACACAAAGAGGGTGGCCCTCAAGCCATCAATAGCTCCAGTGCCTGGGGAGAGGACTTTCCAAGGGCATGGGCTCACAGATGACCTTGAACTCTGTCTTCTAGCCAGTTCACCTGTAACTTTGACCCCTTCAGTTCCACTGCCACTTTATATTCAAGTTTCTTAATGAAATAGAAAACCAGTTCTGTTTACAGGACAGGGTCCTTTATCCTTCACTCCAGCAGACTCCTGGGCAAGCCTGCACTTCCTAAATAGCACTGTCTTGACTCTCCGGTACCCCTTCATTTGGTGCTTTTCCAGCCCACCCCACCCCGCTCAAACTTCACAGTTACTTAAGCTATATTGTGTCCCGACGTCCAGCCAGACCAAACTGCTGTGTGATTTTATGCAATCTGTAACCTCTTTGAACCTCAATTTAGGTACCCCTAGAATGGGTGTTAAATTACACAAGCTCCAAAGTTTCATTTTAGCACTAATATTCCATAATTGTTTGAAAGAAGATTATCAGCTGGATTCATCTGCAACAACGATATCCACTTTACCGAAACTGGACCTAGATCTATTTGCCTTCCTGGGCCCCAAGCTGAACAGGCTTTCTGAAGTCTCCCTTAGCTTGGTAACGTTCTAAAGGTCAAATTCCTCCTCCCCATATCTATTCCACACAGAGGTGGGAGATCAGGAAGGTAGAAGACATTGGGCAGATTGAGGAGAAATCGGGAAGACCTGGTGAATGGCAACTTCTTGTAAGAAGAAAAATGCACATGTTCAGGCTGAGTGGCTGACACCTCCTGAAGCCTCTCTACCCCTCCCTTTTTTGAAATATGTGAAATCTGCCCGAGCAATCTGGAGCCATGCCACCCACCCTGGGAGAGGAGATCTAGTGCCAAGCTTCAGATGGCTTCTCACATCAACACCCTGGGAGTCGCTCTCCCCACTGATCTCTCCCTCATCCCATATCCAATTCATCATCAACTCCGGTCAACAGTATCACCAAAATATGTCTCATCCCTGCCAACTGTCACCCACACCACTGCTCCCACTCCATCTCCAGCACCTAGCACAGTGTCTGGACCCAGCTGGTGCTCAATAAAGACTTGTTGAATGAATGCAGTCCAAGAGGACTTCTTTCTCCTTGAGAAATAGCACTGAGAGACAAACTATTTTTACAGGGTGATGGTAAGTTCAATATTTCCTACCCAGCTAAAGCATAAATAAGAACTTCACCTCAAACTGCACAACCACTGTATTAAGAATCCCTCTCACTCTCCTTCCTACACAGATCTCAAGACTCAAGAGTGACAATGAAACCACAGGTATCTCCTCACTCTGCGGATAAGATCTGAGTGTCAGTATCAGTTTAACATCTGAACAGCAGTAATTCCCAGGAGCCAATTCTTGCCCTTAGGCAGTGTAACAGTATACAAACAATCCATACCCTATGCAGAGAGAGAGAGAGAGAGAGAGAGAGAGAGAGAGAGAGAGAGAGAGAGAGAGAGAGACTGGCCTGCATGTTTCCATAGCAAAAGGGAGCAAGGCTATAACTTAGATCCCTCTTCTGGAGCCACGTGGCACCACCCCCACAGGGCTATTAAGAATCTGCACCTCAGTCCACTGGCCCAGCTGGAATGGTCCTCATGAATTCAAAGGACAGCCCTCCCACCCCACCAGCCCCCATCGCCAAAGCCAGATACTCAGAGTTTGTGCACACCTCAAAGAGAAGGGATGATTTAATACCCCTGCTCACCCCCAATTTCTGTAACTACGTCATCTGCAGGGAATCACTTGTTACAAAACTTCTGGGCTGGAGAGCGATGTGGGCGGCTGTCTGGTTTCCCTGCCATGTCTATCTCAAGAGTTTCCTCGTTATTTCACACTGTTTACACTGCCTCCAAACTTCCATCACACCAGCTTTGGACATGTCTAGGAGTCAGCCTCCTAGCCAAAGACACAGAACCAGGCTCTCGCAGCCCATCTGGCCACATAAGGTAGGACTCTGGGGGCTGGGGGATCCCCACATGGGGTCCTCCCCTAGAAAGTCCCAGCTTTCTCCCTCTGCTTCATCAAATGCACCTCCATGTCGGCCCACCTGCCCCTCTGTTCTGACTGCTCTAGAAGCATGTTTCATCATGGTTATGTGGTTAAGCTCTGGAGTCAGACAGCCTGGGTTCAGATTGTGTACTACTCCAGAGGGTGTCCACCTGGGGAAGTCACATGACCTCGCTAAGCTTCCATGCTCTGATCTGTAAAACATGAGTCACAATGCCTGCCACACAAGACTGCCATGAGAATTCAACATGTTCGCTGTTGAGTATAAAGCTCCCAGCACAAGGTAAGTAGTTCTTCAACTACTGTCAGTTCCCAAGCTCCCAACCAGCCCCACATACTCCACTAGTTATGAATTCGCTTGCACTGAAACACAGTTCTCGTGGCCTTAAAGAAAGCTCTGTCCAGGTAGATGCTTTGAAAAATAAGCAAAATAAGGCAGAGATGAACTTCCCTTGCACCTTTCCTGAGGGATCTCTGTCTTCCTTACATCAGACCCTTATCTAGTTAGAAACAAAATTATTTGTTAATACAATTGTCCTCCTTTATTCGTGGTTTCACCTTCTACGGTTTCAGTTACCCATAGTCAACTGTGGTCTGAAAATATTAAATGAAAAATTCCAGGAATAAACAATTCATACGTTTTAAATTGTGCACCATTCTGAGTGGTATAATGAAATCTGATGGCCCAGATATGAATTATCCCTTTGTCCAGTGCACCCACCCTATATATACCACCCACTCATTAATCACTTAGTAGAGTTCTTCGTTATCAAGTCAGTTATCAGAGATAGAGATACCACATTTACATAATTTTTATTAGAGCATATTGTTACAATTGTTCTATTTCATTATTAGTTATTGTTATTAACCTCTTACTGTGCCTAATTTATAAATTAAACTTTATCATAAGTATGTGTGTATAGGAAAACATAGTAATATACACAGTTTCAGGCATCCACTGGATGTATCCCCCACAAAGATAAAGGGGCACTACTGTTCATAAGAGTGAGTCACAGACACAGGTCAAATACTTCCAATTCCTAGTCGCATCCTTTCCACCAGACACACTGCTGGTTATCATTGTCATTTTGTCACCAGTTTCTATAATAATATCCTTCATTTGTAGAATGCCCCTTCCCATTCATCCCTCTCCCCAAGAAAGAAAACCTGTGACTTTGAGGAAAGCTTGGCGGGGGGCAGGTTGATGGTAACAGCTGTTCTTTCTGGGAGGTGGGATTCCAGGAGATCTTTATTGTCTTCTTTATGCATTTCTCTGTTTCCTGAATTTTGTTTTACTTTTGTTTTTATTTTGCAATGTATATGGCACATGTGTCCCTTTTTAAAATGAGAAAAATTAGAAAGCTATTTCAAAAAGTCCCAGGCCCGTTCAAGAAAGGGAACTAAGATGATGATACATTCTCATTTGACCCTCAAGAACTAGGCAAGAAGCGGCCCAATGTAACGAGGTGCCTGAATTATGGAAACAAAAAAGGGGAGGCATTCATTCATCTAGCAGGTGTTCACTGAGTGCTCACTCCATGCGAGGTGCCATGTGTGAACAAAACAAAGTCCCAGCCAGCCCTCAGGGTAGTAAGGTCCTGCTCAGGCAGACAGACACTCAGCAAAACAAACACATATGTAATATGTCAGATGGTGTCAGGTGCTATGAAAATTAAGTAAGGCAAAGGGTATGAGAGCACTGGGGAGGGAAATGCCATTCTGGACAGTGAGGCTGGGGAAGGCTTACCCAATGAGGCTCCTTCGTGCAGAGGCCTGGGGAAGAGAAACAGCCAAGACAAAGGCTGGAGGCTGGACTGGGTTCGAGGAGCAGCAAGGAGCCCCGTGTAACTGGGGCGGGCACAGGCCAGGAGAACAGAAGGAGGGTAGGAAGATGCTGGGACCAGATCTAGTGGGGCCTCACAGGCACATGTAGGACTCCGGGGCTTGCTTCGAGTGGCACGAGAAGCCACCGGAGAGTTCTGAGCAGTATGATATAACGTGACTTTCATTTTAAAGGATCAAAATGGATGCATTTTAAAGGGAAAAAAATGGATGCAGTCAAGAGGGGAAGCAGGAGTCCAGTAAGGAAGGAAGATGTTGTAATAATCCAGGCAAGAGGTAGTAATGGTGGCTGGGACCACAGACGTAAGATGCGTGGTCATATTCTCGGTCCATTTTTTAAGGGAGAGGCTACAGGCTTTGCTGATAGATTGATTAAACATGGGCCATGAGAGGAAAGGAGTCAAAAACAATTGTAAGTATGTTAGGTATGAGCAACTAGGAGGATGGAGTTGCTACTTCTAAAACAAGAAGACTGGGTAGAGCAGGTCAGAATAGGAGGTAAAATGAAAAGATGTTAAAGCATGTAAAAATTGATCGAATTAGTATTAGCCAAGCAGGTAGAGATATTGATCAAGCAGGTGGATATACAAATTTGAGCTCAAGTGAGAGAGCCAGGCCAGACATATAATTCTGAAAGCACTAAGCCAGGTAGTTCACCTACAATTTCTCACTTAATATTCCCAACTATTCTGTGGGGTAAATGTGTGACTTTATTCCTGTTTTTAAAATGATAAATCTGAGACTCTGAGAGGGGAAGTAACTTGTCTGAAGTCTGTAAATACAAAAGAGACATATCCACATTCGCATCTGGGTCAGACTGATTCCAAAGTCCCCATTTCAGGCCTTGAAACATTCGGATTATAATAACCACACGGCCAATAACTCAATGGCCACGGCATCCTGTGTCTTCCCCATCCAGTAAGCTGAGCCCACCTACTTATGAGATCTGCCATTGTTCTTCTTGCCTGAGCATCTGTGGCGTCCAGTCCCCAGAGTGATGTCTAGCTCTTATGCATGGGCTTCTGCCTTGGTTTCCTGATTTGCCCCCAGTCCTCTAAAGGATCTAATTCAGGTTCTAAACACCAGCCGACAGCACTGTAGCCCTAATGCACCATCAGTGATTACCAGTTACCCCAGCCTGAGCAGGCACTGCAGGTGTCTGCTCTACATTTAGGAGGTGACCGTGAGCTTGGAGATGCCATGACCTTGACCTCAGATGGCTCTTCTCACTGTGGCACCTTGGTCAAATCATCTGACCTCTAAGCCTCGGTTTCCTCAACTGTCAGAGGGTGGGAGGGAGTTAAACTAGAATCTTTTGAGTCTGTGAAATATGTAGAAAGGGTAAGTTTTTCTAAACACAGATAGTTTACAGTGGAAGAGCCTACAGTCCCATTTTGAACACCAGTACTCACTGGCTGAGAAGCCATGAGCAATTTAATCCCTCCATCCTGTGTTCCACCATCTCTAAAATGAGGGTGACACTATCAACCTTACAGGGTGTCGGCAGCACAGTCATATAGCACATGGGTGCGCCCTATGAGCTAGTTTACTAAATACTCATTTTAGAAAAGTCCAAGAGTACACAGTGAACCCAAGTTCCCCAATTCCTCCTAGGGACCCCCCTTCCTCCACAGCACATGTGAAAGATTCTAGCACGTTCCACTCAGCCATCTGATGCGTTATCTCACCTCCTGCCTTGATCAACCCCACAACCTCCCAAACCTGACATCGTAACAGCTCACCCTTGTCCTCAGCCCTAGTCTCATTTCTGTAACTCCTACTCCTAAGAAAACCCTTACAGAGGCATTAGGAGTCAAAGAGAAAGATGAAAATAAAATCTCCCTGCCTGTCCCCCCTACCACCAGAAGCAGTAGCTTCCTCTTAGTAGAATCCGCCCCACACAAAACAGGATCGTACCATCATGATTCTCGTGGCCACGGCTCATACATACCAGGCAAAGCCGCGAAGTGCAGTGGAGAGTGGAGCTGGCTTCAGACCCCGTGGGTGCTAATCCAGGCTGTGCTAACTACTAGTTCGATGACCTTGGACAAGTCACTTGATTCTAAGCTTTCCTCAACTACAAAAATTATGTTATTACCTCTAATTATAGATAATGACAATTGGGCTCAGGAGGTAAAGTATCCACTGAGCTAAAGAATAACCAGAAGGGAGTTATCTTCAGTCTTCATGTGTGACCCCAAAGCTCATGCTTTTCCCACCACATCTTGATATCCAGAGCACTGCAGACTTTAAAGTCAGAAAACACTAGATTTACTTCTAATTCACTTGCTGAGAGTACTTGAGCAAATTACTTAACTTCTCTGAGCTTTGTTTAACTCATCTATAAAGCAAAAACATCTTTACCTGCCTCGTGGGCTGCCATGGCGATCTGGATAGCACGGACAGCTCAAGCACAGTGTGTGCACAGAGCAGCCCCTCAATGACTTACAGCTCCATTCTCTCTGCCACCTCAGGGATAATTTAAGATAAGACACATCCACACATCCAAGCAGTCCTAGAACAGAGTAGGTCTCCATAGCTGTTCTCTGAAACTTAAAATCCAAGTGTCCGAGAACCTATGGCTATGATGACAAAGCTAATATTCAAACACAACTCTTTTGTCCAAGTCTAGGGCTCACCCAAGCCAGCTCCGAGCAGCTCGACCATCCTGAAACCTGAGAGCACGATGCTACCACCATCAGCCTGCTTCCTTTATCTCCATACTCTAGCTCAGTTTTCAACTACGTGAACAGCTTCCCACACAGGAGGAAAATCATCAGGTCAGTAAAGCCCCCTTTTGCCAGCTCAGGGCAGATCCCCTCGTAAAGAGGCTTCTACTTCAATTTGATGGAATGGGAACAAACAGCATCCTATTGACTTTAAGGCATAAAGCAACTTAATTCTCCAAACACAGTCCAGAGCACATAACAGCCCAATGAAGGGTAACTAAGTATAAATGGAAACTAGCACAGCAGTTCTGAAGCCATCAGACCCCTGAGGAAATGGTGATGTTCAGAAGGCACCTGTCAATCAAAGCTGATTTGGGAGGAGCTTTGATTGAATGAAAAACTTCAATCTATAAAGCATGAATTCAGTTTCCCGCACCTCAGGATCTGCTGGGAAACCCCAAGGCCCTTCAGAAGAATTTTGTAAGAAGCACCAACCCTCAGACTTCCGAAAAGATTCTTAGCCCCTTTTTTTCTGAAGAATGACCGAACCACAGGAGAAAAATTTTGACAGATGAAGACCGGCATGGTCCTTCATAGTTACCCTCTTGCTCTATCTTTCCTCCTTCCTGTCCCTTTGCCAGGATGAGTCAGATGCACCCACATGGACCATATTCTGGACTTGGCTCAATGGTCCAGTAAAGCCACTATCAGCCAGGGAGTGTCCTCCTTGCCCCTAATTCTTCTAAATCCAATGATTTCTCGATCCCACCTCCAGAGTTCTGCTTCTACAACAAAGGTGAACAAGCCACTCTGCCATTCTCACTCGTCCCATGCTCCCTGGGACACACAAAGGCCAAATGCCTTTCCCATTATCCTGCAGCTCCCAGCATCCACTCCAGCTGCCACTCGTGACAAAGCAGTCACCTGGTGGAGGTGGGATGGCTCCTCCCCCAGCTCCAAGGGAATCCCATTATGATTGGTTCAGAGAAGAGCATGTGACCTAAGTTGGTCACATGAAGCCTAAGACTTCTATTCAATGGCTGGGAGAAGAGAAGTTCTCCCTAGCTCTTAAGGGTAAGGTGTACTGGCCTGAGCTCTAGAGCTGCAGAGCCATTTTACTACCATGGACAGGGCCAGCCTGAGGGCCTGATAATATTGGACAATCCTAGGCTAAACCAAAGCTGAGGTCCATTCTCTAAAACATTAGTTATATGAATCCACTCCCTGTCCCACCCTCACAAAAAAAAATCCCTCTACGGTGAAGCCAGACTCAGTTGGGATTCCTGTGATAGGGATCACCTAACTGGAACACATACCATTTCAGGTTCCTCAAACACTGAAACTTTTATAAAAAGTTAATTACACATCCCTCTACAGCCCCATCTCTCACTCAGCCCTGTGCCCATGTGCTGTAAAGGTCAATCTCCTGTGTATTGGGGAGAATTCCTCATTTTATTTCCTTTCCTCATGCCATTTCCTTGGCCTGTCATCCTTAGTCCCTCTCCCCATCTGCCGATGTCATATTTTATGAATTCTACCTCTGCAGTGAAGCCTTCTTCACACTCTCTACCCTAGCTTGGAGTAAACATTCACCCTAGAAACCCCTATCCTTTCCCTGGAAACCCCCATAGTCCCTTCTATTCTGGATCCAAGCCTCTAGCTATGATTCATACATTCACGATGTCCTTCACTAGAGATGCCAACCATTACTTTTCTCTGTATCCCTAGCACTCAATGCAATGCCCCAGGGAAGGAAGTCCCCGGTAGATATTTGCAAAATTGAATGTGTGAAAACCTGCACCTGGCCAGCTTGGTCTGTGAGTAGTGTTGGCTTTCTGGAGGGCATTTTTCTCTCTCATTCCCCAGCCCCCTGTGGAACCACAGATCTGCATTTGAGAGATGATGGCATGGGGTACCCTGTGGACAAGGAAGGGGGTAAGAAATCAGTAGGAGCTCAGCAAACCAAAACTGTATTGTAAACCTCCTTTAAATACAGTATCCAAACTCGAAGAAGGCTGCTAGAGTCCCTTCATCTGCCCAGCAAGGGCTCTCTCTGAACCACTCCTATCAGACCCACCCCCAACCATCATGCAGCTCTCCCTAGCTCAGATCCCCAGCTGTACCATCAACTACTTGTATGTCCTTGAGCAAGTCATTTAACTGTTCCTGGCCCTCACCTCTACACTGAAGACAATGAACTAGCCACGCACTAACATTCTACCCACTGTCTAAGATGCTAGAATTCTGTACGGGAGAATGGATTCTCTCCTTTCCAAAACCGTCATTTGGAGAAATCCCAGACTCTAATGCTAAATAAAAGATTAGAGTTTTTCCCACACTCTAAGCCTTCTTCTGTCTCTTCCTTTTTTCCTAGGTAAAGGGACACATTTTCTCCCAAGGAGGTTAACACAGGGCCTGCCTTAAATGCCAAGGAGAAAATGGCCCAGCAATCTTTCCTTCCTTCTTAAGACATAGACCTAAGGTGGCAAAAGTTGCCAACTGCCTCATGATACCCAAAATCTGAATCTGGAAGCTCAATGGCATGAGTGGCTATTGTAGAAAAGTGTTCATGATGCATTATCTTTAAGTAAAAAAAATCAAGCTAGTGTGACAGCTTCCAAAATGTGATTTAAGTGTCCGGCACAGAGTGGGTGATCAATTAGTACTTGATAAATGAATGAATTTCTTTAAAAACAAAATAGCACACCCTGGATTGTGGATGCTTAGAAATTAAGCTGGAAAGACAGATCTTCAAATTTCCCATTAGTTATTTCTGGAGGGGGAACTTACAGGTGACTTTTTGTTTTGAGTATTTTCTAAATGTCCTATAATGAACATCTATTATTTTGTAATAAGAAAATCATTAAGTCGCTTTCATAAGATGTTAACTGTTGTAAAAATAAATAAATAAATAACCACACTCGTACAAAAAAAAAAAGAGTGACTGTTATCCAAAATCCACAACCCACACACAAGCCAACCTTATGACTTCCCACAAATCCCACCCCTTCTCAGAGAAAGCTTCCCCACCTTCCCTTTTCTGTCTTGATTCCAGGAACCTAGGGAGTCAAGCAACTGCCTTCAAGTGTTAGTATCATCAGTATCAAAGTCCAGTACTGAGGCAGCCCCCATTATGCCAAGACCTAGAGAAAATCAGACCGAAAGCTAGTCTGTCCACTTCCGGCATCCGCCTTGCTACAACCATCTCATCAACCCGGCAAGAGAATGCAGGGAGGGAATGGAAAAGCTTCTGTCTCATGGGGCACCTGTCTACATGCACGGATTCTTTCACCTGAAGGTCAAGGAAAGGAGGCTGAAGAAATGAGCTCCCATGTCTTGGCAAACTTTTCAGGAATTTAATATTTTATCAGTGCCCCATTAACACATCTCCTTTCTCCTCCCACATCTTCCTGCATCTCCTCGTGGCTCTAGACCAAGTCCATGACCCAAGTCCCCATCCTTCATCCCACCTCGCCTCACATCGGCTCAGTGCAGATCAGCTCAAGATGGGCAGGGGCACTACACAACTCAGGACAGAGGCAACCTCGGGCGAACACACAGAGAGGGTGTTCAGGAAGACACCAGACAGAGGAGGAGAGATGGAACTGCAAGTGACAAGCATCTCACTAACTGGCAACAGGTGGGGATGAAAGGTGGGGGAGAGAGGTGAGGGAAAGGGCAAACATTTGCTCTTGGCTCCTGAGCCAGCAGACCTAGCAGAAGGCTGGCCCGGGGCTCTCACCAGAGACCCTTCACAGTCACAGCACAAAGGGGCAGCCATGCCCCAAACAGGGCCTTTGTTCCCTACTTCCTTTGGGTTCTCCCTGGCCAAGAACAAACAGGCCCGTGGGCTCTGGGGGAATTCCTTTCCTCCCACTCTTTGTGATTAGCACTACCCAACAGGTGAGGTCCAAGCAGTCCAGACAGGGCAAAATTCAGAGGGGTCCAGTGTCTATGAATTTAACCTCTCAAAGCCTCAGTGCCCTCACCTTGAAAAGGCGGGTAAGAATTCCTTCTTTTCCTAGTTGCTGTGGAGATTCAGTGAGATCATTTCGGTAAAGTGCCTCGCACAGCACCTGACATCTAAGAGTTCCTTGCGTAGCCAGGATTATCAGCATTCTCTTCTCTGGTTTTTCCTCACCTTCGTCTCATCCTTCAGCTCTCGGAAGAAATACCAGTTCTTCCAGACCACCATCCCACTCGGAGGTGGGAAGTTAGAGGGGCTAGGAGGGTCGGTGGGAGCTCAGTTTTAGTCCTTCCCTGGGCACTGCCCCATGCCTCAGTTTCCTCATCTGTCACAAGGCCACAATAATAACAGCACCCCTCCAAGGCTCACTGTGAGGGTGAGGTGATACATGTGAGTCCCTTACTTACCATAGGGCTTGCAAAGAATGAGGACTTGATAGATTTAAGTTATCATTTTGCCCCTGGCTTCATCATTCTAAATTAGATCCCCATAATTCCCAGAGCCCCCAGTACTTTTCCTTCAGAGTGTTCACCATACTTTGTAATTATATAATTACTTGTGTTGTTTAATATTGGCCCTTCCCCCCAAGCTTAAATTCCATGAGGGATAAACCACTTGTCGCTCTGTGGCTGTATTGCCAGCACCCAGTACTGTGCCTGGATACAGTAGGTGTTTAATAAATATCTGTTGGATGAATAAATGCATGAGTAAAAGAATAGAGTATTAGCATTGGCATGGATGACCACCAACGTCCCTTCCAGCTCTGAGAGTCTCTGACTATTCTGTTTTTTGACAGCTTTGGAAGAAAAGTTTAAAACGAGCGCCAGAGAAGCTGTTTCACTGATCCCCAGGGAAGACCCAGGATGCTTGCTGCTGACAGGCTTCTGAACACTCAGGTTGTGCAGAGAGTTACTCTGATTTTTTTAAACCTGAGACGGGAGCCTGGTGAATTTCCAGGTTGGGATCATGCTCCCCTTCCTCAGGGCTGCCTACACACGAGGCATTAGACAAGGTTCTGCAGTGGGCAACAGGGACCCAGGCCAGCAGACAGGCTGTCCTGTGTCAGCAGTGGGCAGTCAGTCCTCAGCAAAGGAGGCCAAACCTCACGGAGCAACAGGTGACCACAGCAGTCTCTGTCCTCACCTTTTCATGTCTATAAAGAGAGAAGCCTTCACATGTATGGGCATGCTACAAAGGAGTCTCTGGGGCTGGCCCTGGAGAGCATGACCTCACATGGCCACAGAGAGTGCTTGCTTGCAATGCAGGCCCCACCCCAGAACTCATGAATCAGATACACAGAGGGGCCTGAGGATATGCATTTTGTAAAAATTCCCTAGATGTTTTGATGCATACCAAAGCCTGAAAGCTGCTATACTGTTGAGAAGAAAACAGATCAATATAAGCATTGCCCTGCTGGAGACTGGGCGCATATAACCAATCACCTCTGCACTTCTAACCTGACTCTGGAATCAGAAGCTGGTCCAGCCTGCAGACACCTGCTTTCCAGCAGAGGTTCTTCTAAACCACTCATTTGCAAGCCTGATAAAATCACCTGGAGACCTTTAAAATATATTGATGCTGGGTCTTAGCCCTAAAGATTCTGATTTAATTGGTATAAAGTACGGCATCAGTTTGGGATTTCAATATGGTGATTCTAATATGCAGTAAAGTTTGAGAACTCCTGCTCTACCTTCCCCTCATCACCCAGCTTCCAGCTTGCCAGTGCATACTCCAACCACTACGAGAACCCCAGAATAGCCTTCGCCCAATCAGAGGCTGGGCCTGGGCTGCCGCAGGCTCCGAGGGAAAGGAACAGTGGGGTTCACATTGCAAGACACTGGGATTGCTGGGGCACAGGATCTCATCAGAGGATCCCTCCTAAAAGCCCCAAGTCTTTATCTCCTAGAAGTTATAGGCGCCTTGCCAAGCAGGCATCCATGTCCTCAGTGTGTGTAAGAAAACAGAACACAGCTGTAAAAGAGGTCCTGAAGTTTTCGTCACTGACATTTTAATCCAGCTCCACCATTTACCAATGCTGCAACCTCAGGCAAGTTAGTTAACCTCCTCAAGCCCCAATTTCCTCATCTGTAAAATGGGAATAACATTACCTAACACTTGTTCACTGCATCCTCACGACTTTATGTACAAAGCACTGAACACGGCTGCTGGCACATAGGAAAACCTCAGTCAATCTTAGCCAACGATAAAATCTCAATGGTTCTTTTGGTTGCTTATTAAATGCTTCATTCTTCTCTTCCTTTAGAGGGGCTTGGACCCTTGGCAGCTGTTCTGCTAATCTTGGATATTTCCTGCTCCTCTAGGGCCCCCTTTCTTGTCTAGTTTGTCCAGCTCTTTGCTCATGAACTTGCAAGTTAACTTCTCTGAGCCTCAGTTTTCGCACCTCCAAAGTGAAGGTATAAAAGTACTACCCCACATTCATCTAAAGAACCAATGAGCTAATTTATATAGATTGCCAATACGAGCCCAGGGTCACTCCATAAACCAAAGATGTTTCTCTCCCTTGAACTGAGGTTCAACAAAGAACCCTCTCCATCCTCTGTGGCAGCCAAGGGGTAGAAAAGATGAATCCTGAAGGCTCATGGGGGACGAGCAATTCCAAATGTGGAGCCAGGGGATGCAGCAGCCCCGCCTCCCCAGTGTCCCTCCTGGGTGATGCTGAAGATTGCTGACTCCAGCTTGGGGCCCCTCTCACCAGCTCCCCATCCTCCTCACTCCATTTAGCTCTGGCAATCCAATTCCCTTTCCTCCACCCAGAAATCGATGTTTAATTAACACATTATTGGAAAAATAAACACAGTCTTCAATGGGACTGCAATGAAGCTAATGCAGCTCAGCTTGGGGGCCGCAGACCACCCCTTCAGTCAGTAAAATGCTCTTCTTTTTCCTGCCTCTCAACCAAGAAAAAGTTTCCCCTTTCTCCCTAGAGTCCTCTGCCAGGGGGATCCTGGCTTCTTCCCTCTGTGTTTCTTTTCTCCCTGTCTCTAGGCAAAGAGACCACCCGACCCTTCTTACTCTTGACCCTATGACATAGACACATGGGGAAGGAGGAGGAATTTGGTGTCAGCCCACATATCACTTCTCCACAGGGAAAAGAAGTACCTTATTCTGAACACCCCAGCCTCCATCTGTGAGGCTGTGGATGGTCCCATCTCCCTCTTTCCTCCAGATCGGAAGCAACACTCATTCAACACTCATTCAGCAGCTGTCTTGCCCTGGCTGGAGGAGGGGAGAAAGCCCACAGGTGACTGACCAGGATGATGAGCCCCAGAGAGCCCTCTCCAGCCCTCAGACCTCAGGAGCTGACCTGAAGACCTCCCCCTGGAGAATTTCTTCTCCTCATTTTAGATGCTCCAGCTCCTACACCCTCTTCTCCAGGGTTCGGGGTAAAGGGCAGTGCAAGGTCTCAGAAACAGCGTCAATTCTGGAGTCAGACCTGAACTTGAATCCAGGGTCTGCTACTTCTCATTGTGTAATCTTATGGAAGCTATCTAACCCCACTGACCCCTGGTTTCCTCCTCAGACACATGAGGACAGTAGCCATCTAAAGGAAATAGAGCAGAACACTATGCTCTGCTAACAGCAGGTGCTAGATGACCATCCATTCACCAAATCTCCCACTGAGGGCCAGGCCCTCTTGCAAGGGCCATGGGGAACATGGGCTTATCAGGGATCAGGGCCATAGGAAAAAATAGAGATAGATAGTTTGCAAGTTCCCTGCCTTCTGCCAACCCACCACCATTCCAAACAACCTAAACTACTCCTCTGACAATGTACCTGAGACAGAGAATTCAGTACCTGAGACACCATGGGAAACAGAGTGTCCAAAGTGCCATCAAAAAGACAATCAGCAGCACCACTGCTGGGCCAGCAGCTTCCTCTCCCTATGCCTAGCACACCGCTGACTGGCAGAAACACCTTCAGCAGGTCTCAGAGTTGTAAGCCAGACTGCTCAGCAAGTGGGTCAGCTCTCAGAATCAAGTTTCCAGACTTAGGGGACCGGAAGACTGGCCCACAGAGGTGGTGGTGTGACACAAGGGTTGAGACCAGAGGCTTTGGAGCCAGGACCACTGGGTGAGAATCATGACCTTGCCACTTCCTACCTGTGTGACCTTAGACATGTTATTTAACCTCTTTGGGCCTTAGTTTCTTTTTCGTAGTACAGAGATAATAATAGTACCTACCTCATAGAGCTGTGGGAAGATTAAGTGAGATAAAGCATGTCAAGTGCTTAGCATAGTATCTGGCACATAGTCAGGACTCATATGTTGGCTAGTAGAAGCAGTTATAGCAAGAGTAGTTAGGTTAGTAGCAGTAGTGATTTGGTAGTAGGACTAGTCAGAAGATTCAGATCTTAATATTTTAAATAGAGCACAAGTGGAAGTATCTCTGGAGAAAGGCTCTACTCTCAGCCACCTTCTTGCCTTAAAACTGGATTTCCCTCTCTGACATGCCCATTTCCTCTCTCCATCCTATTAACAGAAAGTGGGTGATGTCATCTCAAAGAAGGATGACCATATATTTTATCATCCAAACCAGGACACTTCTGAGAGTTAATAATTACACTAGGACAAAGACCTAAATGGGAACTGTCTCTACAAATCAGGGCATCTGGTCACTCCATCTCAAGGTCACACAGAAATGGCTTCACGCCACCCCCCCGCCCCAGTTCTCAGAATCC
>NW_024349797.1:5454405-5457435 GCF_902729225.1 Pteropus medius | reverse complement strand
CTACCACGTTAACCCCCCACAAAACACACACACGCACGTGTGCGCGTGCACACACACACACACCACACTTGGCTAGGACATCTAACTCCTCCCTGATTCAAGGTCAAGATAAACCCTAGGGGTGGAGCAGAAGAACTGGTAGGGACCCTTCACCCACATTTCATGACATCATGCTCCTCACCCACCCTCTGGAAACACAGTGAAACACATCGAGGCTAGCGTCTGGGCCCAAGCCTCCCTTTCTTGAGAAACAAGGGCTAAGCCAGTCTGGGAGATTCACACAAAGCTCCCAGGTCATCAGATCCAGACACCAGGTACGTGGACCTCTGAATGGAGCCCCTGCTACATCTGAGAGTAACCTTGATAGGCAGGGCCACATGGGATCGAGAACCTGGATTCCCCATGGGGTCTCATCCTCTAGCACAGTCAGAGTGTGGCCTGACCAGCACTCAGTGACCCCAGTGACCTTGGAGTACCACCAACCAGTCTTCCTCCAGTCTCTCTCCAGATCTGTAAACGTAGAACCTGCCCTCCTTAGAGGTAGACATACTCCCACCATCCTCACTGAGACTCCTCTCCTCTCTAATGGAGGAAGAAGGAGAACTGAGAGGGGGCATGAGGCAGCCACCAGCACAGTAGTTTGAGGGAGGGCGCACATCCCGTAGGTAGCATGATGGTGTGGAAAGAGTACGACCTGGGCAGCCAGGAAACCTGGATTCCAACTTTGTCTCTAGATCAGACTTGGCAATGACTCCGGATGAGACGTGTAATCTGTCTAGGCCTCAGTTTTCTCATCTGTATTCGACGGCCCTGAATGAGATGGTGGTTCATCTCTCTTTACCTCGAACGGTATAATGTAAGAATCATGAACTTGGGTTTTGGAATGAGACAGATCTGGATCCAAATCCTTGACCTGCCATTTTGCTAGTTACTTTATGTAAGTCCAAGTCTCAGTCTCCTCCTCTGTCAAGTATTAATAATACAGTGCATTGCGTAGTTTGGAGAATTAAATGAGATGTTAAATAAAAATTTTAAAAAACACTTGGTACAGAACTTGGTATAGATTAAGCACCTCAGAATGGTAGCTTTGTTACTACTATTACTACTACGACTATGATGATGATGATGATGACGACGATGATGACGACTAATATTATAGGGATTGTGAAGGAGGAAGAGTCACTGTGACCAGGCTTGGAGAAGACATTTCTATTAAACTCAGAAAGTTTAGCACTTTGCAATTCCTCCGGCAGATGTGTAACTTTCAGACAAGGCTAAGACTGCCCGAGGCAAAATTCAGCTTTCCCAAAAGTCAGGCCCCAAGGTGCTACAGAAGAAAATTGAACCCGAACACCAAACCCATATGGTTCTTTCCTCAAATCTTTGCAAGTGTGTGCAGTCTAGAGTGGGAGACATCAGAGTCACTTTAGCCCTCCAACATATAACATGGTATCGAGTAGTGATTAGCTGATTAAAATTAAAGGCGGGGCAATAGGCTGGAAAGTGGCTGGGGGTTGGGGTGAGAAGGCTATTTTAGAAAGGCAGCCAGGGGAAGCCTTTCGGAGATGCTATCACTTAAGCAGAGATCTACCGGAAGGGGCCAGGAGCAGACCCCACACGTAGCTATTTCTGCCAGAACCCAGTACTGCCACCTGTGGCTGGCCCAGCCACACCACTGTGCTGGGTTATCTGCAGAGCAGCCAGGGCTGGCTTCAAGGGTCAGAACTGCAGTTCGTCCATTATTCCCCCAGCAAGAGCGTGCCTGGGCGTGCCTGGGGGAGCCAGGGCCTGGCACAGCGGAACGGATGCACCAGGCCGGCCCACGCATTTCTCACGGTGAGCTTTGGAAGGGGCGCTTCTACTTCTGCAAGTCTCCCTTCCATACATGAGGGTCACGTAAGGAAAACGTGCTGGGGGATTCCAAGAGCGTTCTCATCTCTGCGTTTGGCACCCTAATTCATTCCCGAGGCAGCCTACTCCCCATGTCTCCCCTTCCTCTGGCAATGACGTAACCCTTTCTCCCTAACTCCTCAAGGTCAGCCCCGGGAAGGGAGAGGGAACGTCAGAAACGTAGGACAATCAGCATCTTGCTGAGGATTCTTTTTTTTCCTTTCAAGAAAATGTTTTCCAGTTTTACATATATAATTGCTAATAAAGACGGACACACCTTTAGCCAAAGGAGAAGGGAAATGGCGTCCGGTAGTTAAGGCTGCCAGAGCCCAGGAGAGCGCTGAGACTCAGGCTGCCATCCTGGCCCAGGGCGACTGCAGCTCCTTGGGGCTGCAGCCTCCAACAAGGCTGAGATGCCCCAGGGTGGCTGAGGCTGTGAAGAGCAGGACCATCCTCCCATGCTCAGCCTAGGGCTCCCAAGGTGGCGGGGAAAGCCCTCAATCTCGCCCACCTTCAGTCTGCATCCGCCCACAGTCATCCCTGAACACACTCGCCCACGGGCTTCCTGGGGGCCATTGGGATCTCACACAGGCTTCCCGCTAGGGACTGGAGCAGTTTCTCTCCCTCCACCCTCTTTTCAACTACCCTGAAAACTCCACTGCCCTCTCAAGCCCCCACCGAACAGCTCCGCTTTTTACCTTCCTCCCCGCTCCAGGAAGGTAAGCGTCTCCTCCCTGTTACCCCCACACCCCTCCAGAGCCACCTGCATGTATGCGTCCGACAAACACACTCACGCAGCACACACCGGCAGGCAGCCTCCTGCTTGAACCGCACGCACAGTGTTGACAATCCCATGTTGTCCAACTGGAGGCACACCGGCGCTGGACCAACACAAACATCCCTCCCGCCCCCACCCGAAAGGCAACACAAAGGCCACCATGAATTTCAAGACCAGACAACGTCTGTAGAGTGAGAGCTGCATAGGACAAAGACATCACTCCATCCTCCCGACGAACCACGACAACTCTGGGATAATGTGCAGTGCCCTCTGGCTTGACACAGCCCACTGAGCAGAGCCGTATGTGGTGGTGTGTGTGAGAGAGCGTACATATGTGTGGGTGTGGGGGACCAGGCGGGGGG
>NW_024349797.1:5322945-5453544 GCF_902729225.1 Pteropus medius | reverse complement strand
GTGTGTGGAAATAGAAGGCAAGAGCATGGCAGGACTGGGGGAGGACGGAGGGGGAAATCGGTGGTGGGGTGGAAAAAATTGCACGCACACAGAGACACGAACACACACAATATCCGAACGCCAACCCCACTGCTCCGCTGTTCATCCAAGGCTGACAACCCCGTCCCCCATCTCTCCGCTGCCTCTCTGTGCCCCTAAAGCTGGTGCCGATGGATTTCTGTATCTCAGTTTTGCAGCAGTGGGCTAATTACAACCAAGCCCCCTCACCAAATTAACCCCTCCCCTCCCTCTCTTTTTTTCTCTAAAAGGCCAATTGAAGAATAATGTGTTTTTAGAGATAATGGATTTTTTTTTTTCCCAAGGAGCGAGAGAAAGGGGGATGCAAGGCAAAAATTCTGCAAACCGGTGACTTCCAACCTCACCTCCGTCTCCCCTCCTGTCCCCATTCGCCGTAGCATCTCATCTACAATTTCCAACCATCCCCTTGTCCCCCACCACCCAAAAGAAAAGACCTTCATACCACGCATATCGACAAACACACCAACCGCCACCCAATCTCAGTAGTCGATCTCAAAACCCCAAGCATCAACCCACCTCGATACATCCTTTCCCTTATATAAGCAGCAAATCATCAACATATTCAGTAAAACACAGCGTTAAAAAGAAATCAACAGAAAAGGGGGCCAGACCCCCGTCGAACCCCAATAATTAATAATAGGGAGCTACCGGAGCAGCAAAGACGTAGTTGTCTCTCAAAATTTAGAATCCCTTTGATTTCTGGTCCCTTCGTCTTAAGAAGCAATTTTAAAAAAAAAATTATTATTCACTAGAAAGGGCCAGAAAGCTCCAGAAAAGGGCATTCGCACAGTCCGGTTAAAAAAAAAAAAAAATTAACCCAGCCCTGTTGCTCACTTTAATAGCGAACTTCCAGCATCCAGCCTTTTTCCCCTCTTCCAGAAGGAAGACTGGCTCACAGGATGAACCCCAGGCTGCAGAAAATGGGCCAAGAGCCCTTACTCTCCACTCCCCAACACAACAACAAAAAATGCTAACAATAGGAATGTGTCTGCACAACCAGCACCCATCTGAAATGTCGTTTGCCCCAATGTGACTTAGGCAGATTAAGCCAGAAGATTAAAAAAAAGAAAATACCAGCCTCGCTATGTCTCTCTCCCCTCCATCCTTCCGCCACGTACCCAGTAGCCCTTAGGTAAACTTGCCCATCATAACCAGCGGGACCATTTTAACTTGAAAGGCGATGCAGAAGCCCTTGAACGATGAAGGGAAGCTCTACCCAGAACAGCAAATTCATAAAGGGCTAGTTCTTCGGGCTCCCCAGACCTAACCTCCAGGTGCCCCCTGATAGACTATCCTGGGTATGGAGTCACCCAGGCGCGCTGGGAGTTCAAATTTCCATTGGAACCTTCATCACAAAGGCAAACGGTCATCTGACCCCCGAAAGTACACCGTCTTCTAGGTGTGACGAGGAGTGTCCCTCTCCCTCCCAGGGCCATGCATAAGACCCAGGGCAGGGAAATAAAATAAGAACATTGGGGTAGATAGTGGTGGTAAAATAAAACTATCTCCCCAAGCGGGGATGGCCGGAGGAAGCGGGAGATGACAGCTCCTGCACTCACAGTTCTCCTATTTGGTCAGACTGTGTCTTGCTCCATCCTAGGCTAGCTCTGGATGATCTTTGACCTTTGCATTAAAATAATTTTTAAAAAAGGAGAGAAATTCTACTTTACCGAAACCCAGATAATAGTAAAAATATAATTTTCTCACTGCATGACAATATTTCTACATTCAAATCAAAAGAGGAAGGCATTTAATGGAGGAAAGGAGAAATTTATTTTTTTTAACAAGTAATCACAGGATAAGTCACCTGCAAAGCAGCCCAGCCCATAGGCTGGTATTACATCACTGGCTTGGGAAGAGATGGGGGGGAATAAATTTTTTCCCTTGTTATCAGGAAGATGTTTCTAAAGCAGTTAAGTTTTGTGGGTTAAAAAAAAAAAGAGGGAAAGAGCTGAAACTCCGGGTACAACACAATGCCTGGAAAAAAAAAAAAAAAAAAAGACATCGAACCAGCCTCTAAGGTCACTGAGAGCTTGCAAAACCCACAGTGCTTACACAGAGTGGAAGTTTTCAGGCAAGCCTGCTACTAAATCATTAATATAAACAAATGGAAGGCAGAGGAGGAAGATTCCCTTGTAACGGATCCAAACAGGAGCGCACACGCGCACGCACACACACACTCACACACTCCCTTTTCACCTCCTCCGAGTATGCCCACCTTCACAAGAGAGTGGGAGTCCAACCTGAACCTTCAGGCTCAAGAACCACCTCCTCACACTCCCTCCTCCCCCCGCAAAAAAATCACACTCAAACACACTCACACACTTAATTCCTCAACAGCCAGGGAAATCCCTGTCTCAATTCAATTTTGTCTTCTTATAAGCCTGTGTCCCTTCTTCTCTTTCTCATTTGAATCAGCCCTTTCCCCAGGGGGGAGAAAAAAAAGAGGAGAAAAGTAGCTTAAAAATCCAAAAAAAAAAAAAGTACGTGCCCAAAGTGAAGTGATGGGCACACATCCTTTCAGACTAACAATCCAAGGAAATAGGAGAAATACTCTGAAAAGGGTAAAAAAAAAAATCTAAAACATTCTCTGACTTTTTGAACATCTGGAGCAAAAGGACCCAACTTCCAGGAGAAACCAAAGGAAAAGAAAGGCAGTTGAAAGCCATTCCCATGGTCAGCCAAGGCTCCCGACCCAACATTCGGGGAAAAAAAATCTAGGTTGGTAGCTCCCAACTGAAAAGTTCTATCCTCTCAGGAGCAGTCGCCTTCCAGAATGAACAAGAACCTTGAGTTGTTTCACATCCTGCCTGCCTTCCTCTCCCCGCAAATCTTACCTTTCCAGTTGAACAGATGATTTGGGAGCTGTTTGTTTGTTTGATGTTTAATCAACTGAGTTTGCTGGGTATGTTTCCTCTTTGGGAAGATTCAAATTCCAGAATCTTTCTCCTTTTCTTTTTTTTCTTTCTCTCTTTCTCTGGGAGGGAGTGGCAGGGAAGAAGGGAGGGGGGTTTGGAGGTGCGAAAAGCAGGTCCTTGGTGGCTCGAGATGCTGGCGGCTGCAAGAGGGTAGGACACGCTCGCCTCTCCCTCTCAGTGAGTTGCATGCAAGAGGAGATGTGTAGGGCTGAGCTCGGAGCCTGAGACTGCCGGAGGAGCCCAGGAATTTCACGCACTCCAGAGCCGGCCCCTCCCTCTCTTACACAGACCCCGGCATTTAAAGAGACAGCCAGGCTGCCTGGCTCAGGGCTTCACCTCCTCCCTGACTGTTTTGCAAACAGCTGACAAGATATCATCAGGGAGGGGCACTCCACAGCTGCCTAAGACTAAGAGGCAGTGTCAGGAGCTCAGTTTTCCCCTCACCTCAGCCTAAGGAAGGTTCTTGGCTAGAACTAGAGCAGGAATTAAAATAAAAGACAAAATTCTCATTTACAGCTCTAGTAGACTAAGCCACTTCTCACTGCTGAAGATACATGTGTCTCACTGCAGACTGAGGAAGTGGAGAGAACTCTGACTTAGAAGCGCACCTCAGTTTCCCTGAGTAGTTGTTCCTCCTTGCAAAATCAGGGCAATCCTTGCACGTCTGGTGGAGGTGAGGTCTATAACTAGGACACAAATCCATTTCTTCAACAAGCACTTTGAAAGCCTCTTAGGATGAGGCACAGTGCATAGGATGAGGGCTGGGAACATAGAAATGAAGGTGACAAATGGGCATCCCCCCCAAGGGCTCCTAGTCACCAAAACAGATGGTGGTATAGCCAACCCCATCCATGGGGGCTGTAAACTATGAGAAGCAGACGCAGGGATCAAGTGCTGTGTTGGATCAGGGGGACAGCTCCCTTCTGTGTCCCTTCTATGTCCTGCATCCTGAGCTCAGGACCGAAGCATTTCCACTGCACTCCAAACCCTTCAAAACCCATTGCCAGTTTGGCTGAACTAGTGGAAACAGTCCCCCAGTCGAACCTAAACAAGAGGTGACAGCCGGTGGCACCACGCACAAGGTTTTGTTCAGCATCAAGTGCCTCCCTGTGGGAAAACCTCCCACCCCCTTTCTTCTCCTGCCTCCTCTTTCTAAGGGCTGCTTGGTGGGTCCTTCCTCTGGCCAGCACCAAGGGCAAGAATAGCCCCTAACAGCTGTTGGGGACTTGCCATATGCCAGCACATGGGTCATCTCATTCAGTCCAGTGAAGTCAGTGTTATTTGACAGTCGTCCATCTTACAGTTGAGGAAATCCAAGCTTGAGAGAGGCTCCTCAAGGTCACAAAGCTGGAAGTAACCCGAATTTGAACTCGGGTCTACCTGATTCCAGAGCCTGCCTGCTCAGCCACAGTGCTATTGCCTCCCTTCCTTGGAGGGTGTTTCTTCTATTTCTTCCCTTTACTGGATATTCCTCTAGCCATCCCAGCATTGCCCAGCCTAACAAATTTGACAGCATGTGTACTAAACACTGTGCTCACAGGCAACAAAACAAGTAAATCGAGGTTCCTGCCTCAAGGAGCCCACTATGCTCTGAAGGAAGACAGGGGTGTGTTACTAGAAAGCAAGGGGAAAATAACAGCCATGAGAGCGACATAAAGGAAGTTCTATGGGATTATCAAGAAGCAAGTGAAAATTTTTGATTTAGAGATGGCAGATATCAAGGCAAGCTTGGTAGATGAAGTGGCATTTGAGTGGGGCATGGACATGTGCACTTCCAGCATTACTAGCCTACTTTTTAGTCTATTTTACCTTTAGGATCATAATCTCATCTTTTTATGTTTCTTTAGGTCCCCAATCTTCAACATCTCCACGGTACTGAGCAAGTATTAGGAACGCAAGCAAACATGCCTGACAAGTTCAAGTTCATGAATGACACCTGTGTTAGACCTGAACTGCCTGCCACCTGGTCATATACATCCTCCTTATTTGGCCTGTTTTTTTTTTTTTTTTTTTTTTTTAAATGGCGCATCTTATCTGTTCTCAGAGTTTGGAAAAGAAGTGCAGAGGGCATACTGCATGAGGCTGGGCAAGCTTTCTGGAGATCCTAGGGGGAGAACCATGTGAAGGAACCACCATGACTCAGTAGGACATTGAGAACAACCGGGGCAGCTATAGAATCTCCTTTGAGAAGAGCAGAGAGAGACCTAAGGGACCCAGAGGACATGAGGGCATAAGCCCTAAGGGAGAGCCTGAGGACTGGCTGCCCTACAGATGTCAGTTCCCATGGGACTCCTCCGGCAAACGCCAGTCTTAAAGGTACATCGCCCCAGGAAGTACATTGCACATCAGCTGGATTCCAACCCCAACTTGGCTACCTAAATTCCGTGGGATCTGAATAGTTTCCTTTCCCGCCTCCAACTCTTAGTTGTCTTCACCCATGAAATGGAGATAATATCTGTACTTACTTCATAGGACTGTTGCAAGAATTAAGTGATAAAATACACACAGAACACCTGCCCCACAGAAATGCTTAACAAATGTCCACTGCCTCTGCCCCAAGGTCTGCCTCTGCCCCTGCATGGGATTATTAATTTTGGACTGCCCCCTATAGTTAGTATTCCCTTATTTCATCATTTCACTTTTAATACTTTAGTTTACCACAGTATCGCTGTAATTACTACCATTTACGTTTTCAGCCCTTTTGATTCCTAATCTACTTTACCTTGTGTATTTGAACATACTGGTTATTATTATTTTATTCCATTTACATGGATGTAGACTTCTTAAGTGTTATTTATCTTTCAGTTACTCTGGTATACCCTTTTAGTCTGCCTTTTATCACATAATCTCAGGGTTTACTTTACCTCATTCCTCTATAACATTTAGCTAACTACCACTCTGCTGTTCCCAGTGATGCAGTGTTCCCCCAGATAGCTCCAGACTTATGAGAGTGGATTTGTACGAAAAGCAAAGAAAGATAACTTCAAAGACAATAAGGCGGCTTTCCTTGCAGACATGTAATGCAACCATAAGTGTAAAGCAATATCAGGCGTTTGCCCAAATGATGCTGCCACGTCAGTGGTGACTTTTTTTTTAAAGGAAGGCCTGGACTGCCTCTGCTCACCCCTCTGTCTTGGGCTAAGAGGGCCGCAGTCAGAGGCCATCAGGTTAGAAGTTTCCCTGTGGGCCTACCTTCTTTCTTTCAGCTGTGTGGCTGCCGCCTTCCCTCGGTGCATGGGGAAAACAAAACAGGACAGGATCTGTTTCAGCTTTCCTCAAATGTGCAGGACCAGTGCTTTCAGGATGAAGCAAGAAACAATTTCATCACCAATCGAAAGGATAAGTTAGTTGTCCATGACATTCCAGGGGCAAAAACCGAGTTAATATGATGATAATGACAACAATAATAATAACCGGCACCATCCATGTCACTTTGCTGGCAGCATTGTGGTTAAAATCCCAAGGCTCGGCCATGAGGTCATTTGGGTTTAAATCCCAGCTCCACCATTCACTGGCCACGAGACCTTAGCCAAGTTACTAACATTTTTTGAGCCTCGGTTTTCTCATCTGTAAAATGGAAATGATGCTATCCTCAAACATATCCTGTTACGATTATATCAAAAAACATTTGTGAGAGTAAACAGCACATGGAAAGTTTACAATAAAGAGTATCAGTTATTGTTATCAAAGTGGATTTAAAATATTTAATATCTGAGATGGTATAGGCAGCAACCAATCAGACTAGAGGCTGGCCACAAGCCACGGGTTCGTACCACCAGTGCACAGCAGCTACCAGCCCTAGTCCTTAGCGTTATGTCCCCCTGCCAGGTACTAAAGTAAGCACCTGGTATGCACTAATGCATTATCTCACTTAATCTCCACAGCAAGTTGGCTTTATTGTGTTATTTATTGAAATATATTCAGTTACATATTATAAACATAACTATGCCTATAAAATCAGGGTAATCAATAAACAGACTTAACATATTCAATCTTGTCCTGATGACTCTTGTATGTGAATTTCAGGGGTTGCTTTGGTTGGGAGTTTTGTGGCTTCATGGTAGAGTTTCTTTCACTTGCTAATTCTTTCAATAATCTTTAGAAGACAATGACAATGGCCAATTGCTTTAGTTTCTTCAATCATTAATTGGGTGTGCATACTGTTCTTTCTTTCTGAGTTTCTACTGCTCTACGGCAGCCAAATCTGGGGGTACCAAAGACTTCTCAAGCCAAGACCAAGTCACTAGCGAATAGGCATAAGACAGTTCTGCTGCTCCCCAGCCAGAACTTCAGTAGAGACAAGCCCTCACATCTCCACATGCCTTGCTTGAGCAGATTTCAAATTCAACCTCAAATGCTATTGGCTCAAAGCAGTTTGCCCAATGCCCCTTACAAATATTCTTTCTGCTCTTCTGTTCTCTCCTCCCTCAAGGCCTGTGCTGCATTGCTGGCCTACTGGTTTATTTGACTTTCTGTCATCCACGTGATGATGTTTCCAGTGTTATTAATAAGTGACTGCTTATTAATTACTATTATTAGATATGCACCATGCAGTGCAGACAGCACCACAGAGGGGCTTGGCATCTTCAGGGAGATGACTTGTATAGAAAGAGTTGTCCCCGTAGCCCAATAAGAGGACACAGGGCCAGCAGTGAGTTCTAGGTGACCAACAGCAGCACTCCCAAATTCTGAGAGCCAGGCACCTGATCAGAACTGTGTTCTGGCACAGGATGAAGGAGAACAAATGAATGCAAGATTCTCAGGCGTGGGAGAGCATAAGCCCACAGGGGAGCCTGAGCACTCATGCCCTGAGGAGGTTAGCTCCCAGGGAATGTTTCTAGCTCCTGGCATCCCTTCCACCAGGGTATCAGCCACACCCATGAGTCTGCGGGGAAGGCTAGGTCCTGGGGAGGCCAAAAGTCTCCAACTTTCAACTGCAACGGGGAGCTCTCTATCCTCATTTTTCTTTCCTAATTATTTCATTGAAATAAAATATTCTCCGGGAATTGCAGACAGTAGGAGCCTCCCAGCTACTTCCCTGAATTCAGCAGCCTTTTGCCAGCTGTGAGGAACCAGCTCTCGGGGCAGGACTCCCTTCTCCAGCCTCAGGGTGTTCCTGAGCCTGCATCACACTCCCTGAGCACACAGGAGCAAGCAAGTTGGTTAGACAGATGATGGCAGAATAACTCACTGAAAATACTTGACCAGAAAAAAAATCTGAGCAGAAAACTATCTCCTCCCATTCTAATAATTTTCAGAGCAATTCTAAAGTTTCCTGCTTTGGGATCAAATTTTAACATGGTCCAGGTGTATGTGGAGTGTTTTTGGTTTCAACATTTGAGTGGCAGGGAGTTACCTATCAATACTTGACGGTTGGTGGTTGCTTTCAAAAAAGCATCGTTTTTCTCCATTTATGTTGGAAGTTCTTGTGTGTTTTAAACTTCATGCCTCCTACCAGATAGGTGCAAGCAGACTGGGCTGTCACAGCCACTCTTCTATTGAGTGCCAAGAGGACAAGACCTACCTCTCTGAGAGAAGCAGCATCGTGTAGTGGCGAAGGCCATGAATTCCGGGTCTGGACTCCACAGGCTGGAACCCAGCTCCACCACATACAAGCTTTGGGACCTTGGACAAGCTGTTTGACCATCCTGTACCTCAGTTTCCCCTTCTACACAATGGAGACCATGGTAGGGCCTATCGTATAGGGTTGGTATAAAGACTAAATGAGGCGATATTTTTAAAGTAATCAAACAGTGGTTGTCATAGTGTGAAGGCTATATAAGTATTTGTTCAATAAAAAAAAAAATTTCCCGTGGGCACTACTCCCAGGAGGCCCTTAATAAAAGCTTCCTAATACTGGCAATGGTAATGTGCTGGCTCTGGAATATCTCAGGATTGCGGGCAGGAGAGATGTCCACTCTGCTATCATTCCTGGCCACCATGCCCTGAGAGGTTCAACCAGACCCAGTTCTGATGCCTGTTGCCCTGTGCCCGGCCTAGCCCCTCCTTCCTATCGTCTGTCTCCCCCTCTGCTGGACAGCCCTCACTCCATCCTTCCCACTTTCACACTGTCGAGTCAGTTCAGCTCAATCTCAGGCAGGAAAGGCAGCCCCACCTTTGGATTTTGTGGAGTCCAAACCATGCCCTATCTCCATCCTCATCCGCAGCAACAATTCTCTCTGACCCACGCACTAGAACTATTTTTAAATGATATACTTTTGCCCGGTTGTGGCGGGGGGGTGAGGGGGGAAAGAAACACCCTCCCTAGGATTCAAGCTGAAGATGGAATGATTGCCAAATGCTAACAGCTTTTCTAACAAGACGTAGTTAAAAATATGTCTGAAATGGTTTTAACTCAAGCTCAAAAAATAGCTTAACTGACTGGGGAGCTGTCGGCAGTGGGGGTAGGGAAGCAGAAGAAGAAAAGGGATTCCCTCTTGAAGGGGCCCTCAGTAAACCGCACCACAGGGACATAGAAGAGATGCCTGGTTTATTTTCTCACATGAATAATACCTTTCAGAAATACAGACCAGATCTCCAGGGAGAGCAGTGACACCAGAAAGCTTGTTGCTGCTTTTGTGAGAGGAGATGCTCCTGACCCTTACTACTCTAAGTGTGGCCGCAGCATCACCGACATTGCTTGTGAGCCTGTTAGCAATGCAGAATCTGGGCTCCCATTCCAACCCCTGCAGACCTGCTGAATCGGAATCTGCATTTAATAAAATGTCCAGGTGATTCAAATTCAAGTGCTATAGGTATCATCAGAGACTACCATGACACCGCAACCGTAAAAACGCCTGGGATCAAAATAGTTCTCCCCATTTGATACATGAGGAAACTGAGATCCAAGAAGGGACTCATCGAAGGTCACCGGCTGAGCCAGTCTAACGGTAACATCTAGAATCACAACCCCTCCCCGAGGCATTAAGCCCCAAATCAGGCTTCATCATCAGACGCAGCCCAAGACAACAGAGAATTTGTGATACCTTTTTTCTAGGGGCAAAGGGCTTGGAACATAAAACAAGCACTTAAAGCAACTTGTCCAAAGTAGGTTACATAGGTCACTATTCCTACCAGCTACTCTGTGAAAAAGACTGTTGTCAAGTAGGTGCAGAAAATTCATGATGCACATTAATATATTTAAGTGTCTGAGAAGTCCTGCATTAAAGAAACTTGCTTAACATTGTTTAATCCAGTGTTTTCTAAAGTTATTTTACCAAAAAACAAACAAACAAACAAACAAACTTCTTTCCCCTCACAGAAGACCTATTAATGTGAAAAACAGTAAGTCCTGAGAAATACATGATGGGATTCACCACCATTTATCATTCAATCACGTGCTCACCCAATCTGCAGGAAGGCATAATGTTTCGTAACGTTTCTTAAAGGTGGGGCAGGGGGCAGGATTCCTTTGATAACAACTCCAAAATGTCATCATTCAACCTGTGATTGATTACTTCCTGCAACATGGAGCTCACTATCTCACAAAGTGACCCAACTCATTATTGGATGACTCCAATATTTAGAAACATCACTTCATTAAGCCAAAATCCTCTACTTCATAACATCTTAGGCAACAATTGCTTGAAATCTATCTTCGCCACCAGGGTACACAGGGAATTCATCACTATTCCTCACAGTATTCCTCACACGAAACTATAGTAGTGGTAAACTGATAAGTCTAATCTGTCCTCTACAGTCCAGACCTTCAAATATTCCTCAGAATCATAGCATTTCAGATCTTAAGAATATTTTATGTATCACCTAATCCAACCTTTTTATTCTACAGATAAGAAAACCGTGTCCAAGAGCAATCAAGCTACTTGCCCAGGGTCAAACAGGCAGTGGGAACAACCAGGGAGGATGGATTTGAATATAGCACAGTGTCTGTTTTCTTCTTTCATAGGAGAGCTTTCTTTCCTCATTAGGAATTTCTGGATCCTTGAGATTCACGTCTAACGTCTAACCTCCAAGGCCCATGATAGAGAATCATATAGTCTCCTACATCCTTCCTCTTGATACCCTCGTCAGATGCCACGTTGGGGGCCAGATGAGTCACAGAGCTCATCCAGTGTGGGGACTTGTGTTCCAGCCTCTCCCCTCCTGGAGTGGCCAAGCTGGAACTGTTCTTCACCCCACGCTGCCTTCTCGCCACCACTGCCATCTGCACCCTCCTTCTCAAGGATCACCATCTGTTTCCTGATACCACTCAGCCGCCCCCAGAACTTTACTCAGTTTCCTAACCCACTG
Source organism: Pteropus medius (assembly GCF_902729225.1). Taxonomy (NCBI): domain Eukaryota; kingdom Metazoa; phylum Chordata; class Mammalia; order Chiroptera; family Pteropodidae; genus Pteropus; species Pteropus medius. The sequence continues at coordinate 5,442,298 of NW_024349797.1, read as the reverse complement.
CTTGAGCCACGTTCTCTCTGCAACTTATGATTTCCTTTTTTCCTTCCCTTTCCATAGTCTTCATGTACTCCATCTTCACCTCTTTAGCCCACAACTTCGAGAGCTGGCATGCTTGCAAGCTGCTTTCTCACTCGCTCTTATGCCAAGCCTCCACTAACCTGGAAATTCCACCAACGCCTTTTGCTGGGGCTAAGATGTTGCTGCTAGGCTACATATGTCTGCTGAAAAAAATGAGGTCCTTCCTTTCTGCCCTTTTTCTGGCCTCCCATATTCTAAACCACCATCCCTTAAGCCCACTTGCTCCTCTTCCTACTGGTATAGTCCCTTCCTACAAAGTAGGCAAGGGCTGGCTGAGTACACGGTAGGTGCAAATGTAAATGCAGAGTGATAGTATTAGGTCACTGAGAAATATTCCTAAAAATGACGCTGCTCTTTTTCTCACTAGAAAGGTCTGCACTGCAGGAGGTCACTGATCATCTCTATATAACCATACTTAGCACTTAAAAGTTCTTAATAAACATGTGAAAAAAGACTTTTTTATTGACTACTTATGAAGCCCATAATGATTTCCACTTGTTTAGCCCCTATTCTGTGCCAGACATTTCACACATATTATCTCATTTAATACTTGGAAGAATTCTATAAGCCTGGGAAATGAGGTTCAGGAAAGGGATCAATCTAGGACTTTCTGGTTCCATACCTGTGCACTTCCTTCTTCTTCTCTGTACTCACAAAGGTATCCACCAAAAGGGTCCAAACCCAGGTCCTTCAACTCCTGCTTTCTTTTAACAGAGATTACTTACAGTTTTCTATTTTCTTTCTCCACTTTCCAATCAGTAGTTCTCTTCTCTAACTCTCCCCCGTTCCGTATCTGCAGCCCCTCGAGAAGCCTTAACCTGCCTCCTCATTCTTTACTCCCCATTGGACACTTGGCAAATACGGACATCAGCAAACAAAAGTTTTACATTAGAGGCTGCTCTGGAAGCAAACCAGAGTCCTGTGTGAAGTGTAACTATGAGAAACAGATCTCAGTGATTAATGCCCTATGCACAGTGGTGTTGAAAATAGATTTTAGGCAACCGTTGACTAAGAAAAACTCAAAATGTAAAAGTCTGACATGTAACTATGGGGACCAGGGAAGCAAACTCTTCCCCCACCAAATGCTCTGATATATCGGCTTCCGAACTCTGAATTAACTGGTTCAAAGCTCCTCTCTTTTTTGCATCCTCTGGTAAGTGAATAAGTAAGCACCATCAATGCAAAAAACTGGAAAGAAAATTATCTAGAAGTCCAGGAATATCAACCAAATATGAATAAATTACCTCTGAAGAATCCAAATATATCAAGAGTTTCGCATTTTTAGTTTCCAAAAATTAACTATCTACTTTGTCCTTCCATGCCCCATCACCTTTTCTTCCATTTATCTTCTAATTAACATAATAACTGGGTCACTTTGAAAACTGATGTTCCCACTCCCTCTTAGAATTGCTGCTCAAGCCTGAATCATGTGAGGACCATGTTGCTGGGGATGGGTGAGATTTCTATAGTAGGCATCTGAGGAAAAAAGACAAGATGCCGCTTTGACTTCCTGGAAAAGTCAAGGAAAAATGACATACTCATGGGTCAGGTTAACTGCCTCACTCTCCTAAATCACACCTCATCTTCCTTCATGCCAATCTCCAATGTGAGTTAACATGCAGAACGCTGGAGGAATGGTGTTACATACCAGTCTCACAAATACAGCTACCAAGACCTCCTTGCTTTGGCTCCCAAGAGCTGGTGGCCCTTGCAGATTGGAAGTGGTCTCCCATCCAGTTCTCTTTTTATAAGCCCTACACTGACTTTTCCCCTCTTTATAAACTTACTGTTGCAAATCTCTCCTGATCCAGAGGACTTTATTAACTCCTTCCCCCTCCATTTTCCTCCAAGAGTCTACTGAACTATTCTTGGACATGGGTTAATTTATTGATCATATCACATTCTAAGTTGAGAGAGTGTAGCAATCAACGGGACACACAAATCTCCTGTCCTCATGTACCTCGTATTCTAGTAGGGATGATGGATAGAAAACCATGAAGCACATAAACAAATGAGATAGCTTCAAAGAGTGATAACTGCTATGAAGAAAACAAAACCATAGGATGTAATGAAAAGTGGCTAGGGGAAGAAAGAGCTATCTTAAACTGAATGGTCAGGAAAGGCTTCCCCCCACACAAAAAAAAATTAAAATAGACCTGAATCTTAACTGATAAGAATTAGGCCATGATGGATGAATTTTTTTAGAATAGTGGGACAAATATTACTTGGTAAAATTCCAGCTAAAATGTAAATAAAATTTCAGAAGTGGCATTAAAATGTGTCAGTCTTAGAAGTCAGTCTGTAAAATAAGGTGGGAGATATTTTATAGGAAGGACATGAAAGCAGGGGAGAACTAAACCATCCACATACTTTTCTTATCTCGAGGAAAATGTAACCACTTTCCAGAAAGTTGTATCTTCTGGTTTTTATAGCACAGTAATTAAGAGAATGAACTCTGGAGGCAGACTACCTGGTATCAAACCCTGACTCTGCCATTTACCAGCTGTGTGACATCCGGCAAGTTATATAACCTCTCTGTACCTCATTTTTCCCATCTGCAAAATACAGTCATGTGCTGCATAATGATGTTTTTGTCAATGACAGACCTCACACATGACAGTGGTCCCATAAGGTTATAATTGGTCTGAAAAATTCCCGTTGCCTAGTGACATCCTTGCCCTTGCAACATTGTAATGTAACACTTTACTCATGTGTTTGTGGTGATGTTGATGTAAACATACTGTGCTGCCAGGCACAAAAAGTACAGCAGATACAGTCACAATTGTAGGGTATATCATCTAGGTTTGTGTAAGTATAGACATCCTAAGATGTTCACACAACAATGGAACTACCTAATGATGCATTTCTAGGAATGTGTTGCTATCATTCCAGCAGCACATGACTATGTTATAATAATGGTACCTCCCTCAAACTGCTGTTGTGAAAATTAAATAATATATGTAAACCAGGCATAACAAATTACAGAAAATAGTACATGCCATATAAGTATTACCATCATATTTCTAGGTGCTTCCTTTAATGCATACCCATGCACACATCAGCATCAGGCAGTCTCTCAGCCCACTCCTCAGGGCAATCAGAGCAGAGACCCTTGTGCAGACTGAGAAATGTAGATCCCAGAAGGAAGCTGGGATCTACAAGCCTAAAAGATTTAAAAAAAAAAAAAAGTCGAAAATGGAGATTCAGTTCATGTGGAACTGCAGTGGCCTCTGCTTCCTTTAGAACTCCCTCAAGCCACACGATGATCGTCTACTGTTACACTCATATTCAGTTTATAGTCACAAAGGGAGCCCCAGCTCTCCCAGGATGTTTGCCTACAACCACTACCTGAAGTCCAGAGTTTTCAGTCACAAAATATCAGTACTTGTCAGGGGAAAAAGCAGACTTCTTGGAGTTACAGGTTATCTGATTCCTGCATGAGCTCTAAGTTTGTCCAAGGCTAAGTAAACACCTAGCACATTAAAGGTGCCAAAGATGTTTGCAAAATAAATCAATTGTGATTCTTTCATTATGTTTGTGCTTTAGGTGAACAATAATATACTCCCTATAATTAACACAAGCATCTACTTTTTCCCCTCACCACCAGGAAAAAAACTAAATGAATGAAGCATGCTAACACAATTAGCTGGCATCATAGAATAAGAGCAATTGTGAATGTGGTCATTAGTTTTGAGGGTGGACATCCACCCAGTAATCCCTCAACAGCTTGCTACTCTGGTTTCATCTCAACCCTCCTGTGGGGAAATAATGATCCTTAGAGCTTTCTGTGGACAATTTCCCCTCAAATTCCCTATAGAAGGGTATTGCTTCCAGCACCACGGAGAGCTCCCAACAGCGGCCCTCTCTACTGAGCCGCCTCAGTTTTCTCAGCACCACGGAGAGCTCCCATGCCGCTCGGCCTGTGTGCGGGACTTTCACAGCCAGTGAGAACTCCACCAGGAATTGCAGACAGATGACCCCTAGTGAAACCACTTCCACTGCAGTTCAATATTGGAACAGGACAAAAGGTAGTTGAGGTAAAAAGAACCCCTAAGTCCAAAAACTATCCAAAGAATCTACTAGAGAGAGTAGGTCTGAAGCCAACTGACTAATGATTATAGCTACTTTTGTGCCAGACTGGCATTCTTATTTCCCTTTGCCCCCAGAAGTTGAATACCCAAGGTATATTTGAAAACCGCAGTCCAAACTATGATCAGATCAACGTGGCTGCACCAGAAAACTGATCTTATCTGAATGGTGACTTTACCCACTTTGGAGAGCAGCACTCATTACAATAATAAGGAGTGATGGAAATGGAAGGAATAGCAACCACAGCAGAGCCAGGGAAGAATTTGCTTTACTACCATTTTGGAGGATTAATTCTAAGCTTCCCTCCTATAAACGTCATTTTTCACTTCAGCAGGAGGTCTGAGGTCTGAAATTATTCTAGCCAACTTAGAACACATTACTTTGCACCTGATTTGCAATCCATTTCTGCTTCCTCCTACCAAGTTCAATGATATTTGTTTAATGGTCACCTGGCTGCCTGCATGCTCCACTGTGCTGTGGGAGAAGGTACACACACTGGAGGTCAGGTGATGGAAGACAGGTGTTCAGGAAGGTCTGAGAATATTAGGTAAGGAAAATAGTGAGCTTACAAGCACAGAAGAGGTGACCACACACTCATGAAATACAGAGTTGTACGGTTGCAAGGGGAAGAGGGAAAGGAAAATGTTTTGAAGCAACTGCATATACTTAAGCTAATGTATTATTTCTAGACCTAGTCCCCACTCTAGGTGCCCCTACTAACCAGTTTAAGTAGATTCTCCTCATTGAATATACTATTTCTAGTCTCATCTCCTCAGCAGCCCCCTATATGCTAGCCACACTGGATTAATTGCCTTTCTACAGACTTGCTACACACTTTTACACTTCCATGCTTTTACTCATGCTGTTTCCTCATGCCAAAATTCCTTCCTGACTAATTCTTCTCTTCATCGCACCATCCCATTAAAATCATGTTTATGCTTCAAGGCCAAGGTCAAAAGTAACCTCCTCCATGACACTGCCCCTAAGTCTCCCTCTACGATAATTATTCACTTCTTTCTCTTCTCACAACAGTCTATTTTTAACTTATGTTAGTTATTTGTTTGCTTGTTTCTCCCCCCTCTAGATTGTAAATTCCTTGAGAGCAAGAGTCTTTTTAATCTTTATATTGATGTCAGTACAGGTCACAGTTCCTTGCTCATCACAGGCACATCATAATACATTTTTGAGTAAATGAATGATTAAACAAAATTTAATAATATAAAGCACAATCCAGAATAGTTTCCTCTGTCATCTTCTGCCTGAAATGTTGTACTATAAATAACTTGGAAATGGCCAAGTCTGTCCAGGTGTTGATTTTCTCCCACCAGCTTAACAATTGCGGAGGGAGGAAGAAGAACCGGTCTGAAGCCTCCACTGTCCTCAGTTAGCGCTAGATCCACAGCCCCCAGCAATAAGCAAAACAGAGCCTTTGCTTTAGGATTAGTGCATACCTCACTGACTCTTACTTGTATCACTGGTGATACCTCTCCAACTGATGGTCATATTCGGGACACCACTTTTGGCCCCAAGGTGCTTACTTTGTGTTTTCTACCCTAGCAGCCTCATCTGAACTTAACTTCCAGCCTTTAAAGAGATAGCTACAGCATCCTTCTGATTTTACAAGTACTAGATTTTCCTCTAAAATTTATACTCATACCTACCAGCTCCCTACTACCTCAATGACCCTCACGTCCTAGATCCTACTAAGCACCCCTGTGCCAGGTGCCAATGCCTCATCCCAGAGTTACTGTATGTGTGAATGTGAATGTGAACATGACCAGACACAGCAGGATGTGTATGTACAATTGTTTCCACTCAGAGCATCACCCTGTGTGCCATTATACAAAGTTTGGTGAACACTCCCATGAGGAACAGTGCACTTCTCAATGCCTCATGGAAAGAATGTTGATAAACTTGATGCCAGAGAAGTGCCTCCATTGCCTCCATCATAACCTTATTACCTAGAGTAATTGTCAGTTCCCAGCACCTGCATCCTCCATATCCACCAATCACAGGATTGAGTCTGACCCACTGGAGAAGGGAGTGAAGGCTGCTGGATCTCAGATGGAGCCTGCCTCATCACTGGCATCTTCTTGGAGAGGTTAGTGCCGGGCTCTGTTCTCTAGCCTCCCAGCTTCCCATTCCATGCATCTTCCATCACTAGTTTCTTCATCTTGTTTAGTTCCTTTAAGACTTCTTAGCTAATATTTCATGGATGGATTATAACCTTCCCACCTTGCTTGTCCTATAGGAGGCTGTGTCCTTTGCTTTTCATTTATCTGCTTCCTGAGTCTTAAGCTGTAAGTGGACTCTGTGTTCTGGGATAGTTCAAAAATCTTGCTTTTCCTGACACCCACAGCCCCTGACAAGATGAGGAATATGCAGGGCACTTGAGGTGAGAAGGAAGAGAAGGGAAAAGTAACACCATACTCCAATAGATGCAACAGTCCTGTACCCTGAACAATCATTGATCACCGAGTCTCACAATAATCACTTAGTAGCTAATATCTCTTGTTTCAATATCATTTTTTTTTTTTCCAGTAACCTGTCAGAGCCAAAAGCAGTAGCCGACATGTAGTGGAAGAAGTGTTATACTAAGTTTAAACTTCTTATCTCTGCCTCTTTAATTTCTGAGACCTATCTATCTTAAGCCTCAGTGGTCTCATCTGTAAAACGGAGATCACACTTAACTCAGGACTGCAATGATTAAACCATTACATAAGTGACAGTGCTTAGGACAATGCCAGACATATAAGAGAAACCACTGTTCATGAACCCTGTGGAGCAGGCCTCAAGGACTTCTATAGTGAGTGTGGACTTGTGGCAGGTGGGGGCAGCAGAAGGCCACTGGAGAAGTGGAGGCAAAGATAGGAGATCCAAGCTTTTCAAATCCTTGGTTCTGGGAGACTGGTTCTAAGAGCAGGCATCTCAAGATGAGTCGGGTCTTCTAACAAGGAAATACAGAAGGGGGAGCAGATAGGCACACAGAGGCCTACTTGGGGTAAGTGGGTCATAAGGGTCCTGAGGTCAAGATATCAGCAATTCACGAGAAAATCGGCACCACAGAGCCAGCCACGCCAGCTGGGGAGCTGGGTGCCACACAGAGAGGCCAACCGCCTGCAGTTACAGAGATTTCCTTCTTCAGTGGCTTCTCAGAGCCACTGCACCATGGGAACCAGGTTGTCTTCGGCCTCGACACAGGCAGCTCATATCAGCAAAACTGTTTCATTGGAGGAACGTGTTTTTATATGTAATAATTCACACCTTTAGCACAACTATAAAGATTTAAGAGTTTCTCCTGGCCTGATAATGCCCCTGTCTTAAGAGGCACTTGTTAAAATGCCCATCCTTGCAGCTTCCTTGTCTCATATAATCCAGCTACAAAAATAATTCTCAAAAGAGCTGTGTGTGGACTCTGGGGCAGGTGTCAGATAGTCACCCTCAAAAATTATGGAGGCATCTGAATTCAAGTTTTATTATATGTAAAAAGAAGGGACTGAATCAGGTCTTTTTCCTGTGTTTAAAACCTCTAAGATTCTAAAGCTGAAAGCATCAGTTTTTCCTTCATTCACCTTGTGCTAAGTGGCAGCTCCACACTGAGTGAACCGCCCCCACCCCCCCGCCTCACTTTGGCAATGATGTCACTTTACACTCAGGTGGGGCATGAGGACAAGAATTCAACTGTCTCCAACACTGGCTTGTGGGGCTTTGGTAGCATGCAGGCCTTGAAATTGTATATAGCACATATGGGGCTTGCCCCCCCAAAACCACCCCTGGCTGCACATTACAATCACCTGGGAAGCTTTTAAAAAGTACCGATCTATTGGTTACAGGGATGGGGAGCACGGCATAGAGAATGCAGTCAGCATTAATATATTGGCTAAGTAGAAAACCATAGGAGAGAAGGAGCGATTAGGGGGATCATTTTATAAACTATATAAATATCTAACTAATGCACTGTCTACTCGAAACCATTAAAATAAATAAATAAATATATTTTTAAAAAGAAAAAAAAGGAAAGAAAAAAAAGACCTATCGACGGCTAAGCTTCCATCACCAGGAATTTTGATTTTATTAGTCTGGGGTAGGGTCAGGGATAATGAATAAAATATCTACTGACCAAAAAGGCATGAGTCCAACCACTCATGCCAATCAGATGAGCTCAACCAATCAACCATACCTGTATGCACACACTGAGGGACAACCCCAGCCTTGGGCCTAGTCATCAGTATGTTCAAAAAGCAGCCCAGGTGATTGTAATGTGCAGCCAGAGTACAGAATTGTTGGTTAGACTTTGCCTCTGGGCATATACCCAATGACTGAAAATCCTCCATCAATGAGAGCAGTTCACAGATAAACCAACTAAGATACTCTCTGCACTGGGAAAGAAAGCAAAAAGATAAGCTTGTGGTCACAGGACACACACACACACACACACACACAGGACCGTGTGGTCTTTGAGGGCAGGGAAAATGTTGCCCTCATCTTCAATTCTCCAGTGCTTCTCACAGTGCCCGGCATATGGTAGGGGGCCAATAAGGTCTGATGAATGTATGAACAGCAGAGCCTTCCATGGGCTTCTGTCATGAGGCAAATGACACACAACTGCATGGAGAATGCATAACCAGCATGCAGATGCTGCTCATACGTCGTTATAAAACAGGCTTTATTTTTATTGGATGAAGGGAAGGGGGTGCTGTTGTTCATTTTTCACATCAAATATTTTCAGGGTAACCAGTAAGTACTTTGAAAGGAAGTGGGGATTTCTTGTCTCTCTGTAACCATCCAACCCTGATCCCTCTTCTGGGTCCAGGAAAGCTTTCGGTGCGGCTGAATTTCCAGCAGCACCGGCCAAACCCTGTGTTCTCGCCTCCAGAAATCCTGACGGATGATTCAGCTCTCCCTCAGTCCCCTGCTATGTCCCTGGGCCTGCTTTATCAGCCTGAACTATGCTAGCCTTGTCCTCACTTCTCCTGCCACACTCCCCACACCCCCGGCAGCACTGACCCACTTCTGCCGTCGGCACCATGGTGTGGGTCTCTGGCTGAAGTGGGGGAAAAAAAAAAAATCAGCCAGTCATTTGGAATCTTAATGAGACCAAGTTCATTTCATTATGTTGTCATTTCATATTTCACCACTTTGACAGTGAAGGCACAGGAGACCCCAGAGGGCCTTTCTGCTTTGCACACAGGGTAGAGAGGCAAGAGGAGAAAGGAGGGAAGGGGCTCACAGACAGGAGGAGACACGCCCCTCCACCAGACTCCCGCCACACCAAAACCACGGTGGGAAAGAGAGGACCAGTCCACCTCTGAGACCAACAATGAGAGGCAGATGCAGGAGGCTGAAGACCTTTACCCAGGTTACAAAGGGGCTCAGATTGTAGCAGGGCAGGAAGGGAGGAGCACCCTCAGTGCCAAGCTCTCACACATTCTCAAATACAAACAGAGCTGGCCTCAGGGCATCGTAGAAATTGCTATTATAAATTCAGATGGTGCACCAGGGGGTGCCTCATTTTCGATTATTGTGGTTGGTCTCGTGAGCCACTCCAGCGATAGGATCTCAAAAGTGCAAGTGCTACCCCCGGGGGCACCGTTAGAAACACATTATTTTAAAACACTGCAATAAAGCATGAACTCAAACAACTTCATTGAAAGAAAGATTAATACGGAACATGTGTTCCTTAGCCTCCTCCCACCCACACAACCTACAACCCATACCTTTTCCCCCACACAAACACCTGGTGGTCCACTCTCCAGACCACCTGCCCCGCCGACTGCTTGCTGAGGTGCACAGAACTTGAGTGACCCTCGGGAAAGGAGGACGTAGGAAGGCAGTGCCAGACACAACATGAACAAGCAAGGAGACCATTCCATTGAGACTGCAGGCCCGTTAGCCAGTGGGATGCAGTGACAAGAGGCCCGCATCCGGGTCAGGGGTCCTGGGTTCTCTCCCAGGTTCAGCCACTAACTTGAGACAGAACACATCATTTAACCTCTTAGAACCTCAATTATGTTTTCTTCGAAAGCAAGCTAAATATTCTTCCTATTATTCGTGTTTCACACGGTTACAGTGGAGAAGAAACAAGGGAAGGCAGGTTGTATGAAATGTCATGAAAACTAAAATGTGCCATCCCAACATCAGATACATGTGCATTTTGCAGGGTGTGTCCTGGGGTAGGGGAGAGCCTCAGCTCTGACCACGGAGCCACAGGAGAGCAAGCAAGGCCACCATAGGGAGATACAACACTTCCTCTCAGCTCGGCAGAGCTAGGGAATGGGGTGGGAAGGGAGGAGGGGACCCACACTGCACACGGCGACCAGGGCTTAGAGAGGGGTGACCAACTGGGACAGTCCAGGCTTTTTTGTATAAGCCCAGGAGATACAAGCAGTAAAAAAGTGGACCAGTGAAAAACGAACCCGGATGACATTCTACTAACAAGGGCTTGGAGGAAGAGGAGATGTGATCCAAGAGGGAAGCAATAAGTAATTGAAATAACTTCACTGAAATTCATAACCGTCTCTTTCACCAGAGAGCATCGACCACTTTCCTCATAGTCCTTCATCTCCATGGAGGGTGGGAGTAAGAGACAGCCCTTCCTCTGTAGATCAGGTGGGGCACGTAGAGCTTATCTACGTTGGAAGGTCAAGAGACAAAACCTTCCCTAGAAAACCCATAATCTGGCCTCTAATCCTGCCTCTTTTGCTAGAACCCAGGTCTTGAAGCTGAGTATTTAGAGAGAGTTCTCCTTTAAGGGAAAGTATTATACTAGGATGTGGTTGCCTAAAATGAATTCACAGACTGAAAATAAAATTCATGTTAGAGGACTGGCCTTTCATTCACAGGTTCAAAGAAGGACCCAGCATCCTCCCTGAAACTGTGTTCCCTGCTGTAGTTCAGCAGGACAGCATGGGGGTGGCTGGGAGCACCGGAGAACCCCAGAGGATGGGGAATAATGATGAGGAACTAGCACAGAATTGGAGGGTGGAACAGAACACCCTGCAGTTACTAGTATCATGCAAGAGGAAAAGGGACTAATTAAAAGTGGGAGACAGATGCCCCAGTGGGTTTTGCATCTCTTTCACTCTGTTTCTGGAAAGGAAAGGGGATTGTCACAAAAATAACTGAACTGACATCAAATATTTAAATTTCAGAAATGAAGGAAAAAAGAAAAAAAAGAAAAAGTGAAAGTGAGATAAAAATATGCTGTCAAGAAGGCACAACTCTGACAGGAGGGTTCTTTCCTCTCTGGCTTAGTGAGTGACACCAATGTGCCACATGCTGGATGTTTCCAAGGAAAGAGTGTGGGGTAAGAGGACGCTCTTTATCTCACCTCAGAGATTGTGGCTGAATGAGATCATGGACTCACTCATTGATGGACTCACCCACTCTGAGCTTTCGTACTGGGGCAGCAGCTCAAGAGGTGCCAGGGACATATGAGGAAGAACTGAATTGTTTGGCTTCAAGGCAAGGGCTGGAGGGGTATCTTTCCCCCAGATAGAAGTACTGGCAGAAGTCATTGTTCCTTTGTTGGGCCCTCCCCCACCCAGCTTGCAGACACAGGCAGCTGCCATATCTGAGTCTCCATCAAACTGGCTAACACTGGTGGCCCTGCCCTGGTGATTCCCTGAGACTCTACCCCACCCAACTTGCAGACCCACCCAAGCCACTTCCAATGGCTTTTCCATACATATGCCCTCTCCTGGTTCATGCTGCAGTTTTTCCTAAAATCTCTCAAAGGTTCACAAATCCCAAACAAGCAGTATCTGGACTTGGCATGCCCTGGACCTCTTGGTTTACAGCTAGGCCTCTCAAGGTACCCCTCACCTCAAGCCCAGCATGGGTGATGACCATCTGCAGATTGCTTGTGACTCTTGACATGTGACCCCAGGAGGGCACAGGCTGTTGCTGAACTTAGCCTGTGGCAGGCCCCTCCCAGGAGGTCCCGGGCTGTCATGCCCAGTGGCTGGCTTTAGAGCTAGCCCAAGCACCACCCAGAGCTGCACTGAGGACAACAGACTCAAATGGCAGACTAGGTAGGCACCAGGGCCCTGCTAAAGCGAATCCTGTTTCATATGGTCAGCCACTGCATAAGAGCCCCTCAACTGTAGTCATGGCCTATCCTCACAACCAGTCAGCTCAGGGTCAATCCCTCCCATTAACATGCAAACAGCAACCAAAGCTCAACTACAACAGAGGGCACACACAACCCATACAAAGGAGACACCTGGAATACCTGGCTAAGGTGACAACGGAAGATTGCACCACTGGGCCCCACGGGACACCTACTACATAAGGCCACTTTACTAAGATTGGGAGACATAAAAGCCCTACCTAATACATAGAAACAAAAACAGGAAGGCATCTAAAATGTGAAGACAAAGAAACATGTCCCAAATGAGAGAAAACAAAAAAATTGCAGAAAAAGAACTAAACAAAATGGATACACACAATCTGCCAGATGCAGAGTTCAAAATACCTCTTATAAGGATGCTCGATGAACTTAGGGTTAAAGTGATGAACTCAGTGAGAACTTTAACAAGGAGATAGAATGCATAAAAATAGAGATAGAAAACATAAAAAAGAACCACGCAGAAATGAAGAATACAATAAGTGAAATGAAGAATACATTACAGAAATTTAGTAGATGTGGTAGCAGAAAACACCCAATCAGAACTGCAACAAGAAAAAAGAATTTAAAAAAATAAGGATAGTTTAAGGGGCCTGTGGGACAACATCAAGTATACTGACATCCACATCATGGGGGTACCAGAAGAAGAGAGAGAACAAGGAATTGAAAACCTATTTGAAGAAATAATGACAGAAAACTTCCCTAACCTGGCCCAGGCAGCACAGAGTCCCAAACAAGATGAAGCCAAAGAGGCCCACTCCAAGACACATCATCATTAAAATGCCAAAGGTTAAAGACAAAGAGACCATCTTAAAAGCAGCAAGAGAAGAGCAACTAGTTACCTATAAGGGATTCCCATAAGACTGTTAGCTGATTTTTCAACAGAAACTTTGCAGGACAGAAAGAACTGGCAGGAAGTATTCAAAATGATGAAAAGTAAAGACCGACAACCAAGACTACTCTACCTAGCAAAACTATCATTTAGAATCAAAGGACAAATAAAGAGCTTCTCAGACAAGAAAAAGCTAAAGTTCATCATCACTAATCCAGTATTACACAAAATGTCAGAGTGACAAGGAGAAGGAGGAGGAGGAGGAGAAGGAGGAGAAAAAGAAGGAGGAGAGGAGGAGAGAGAGGTGTAAGAGGAAGGTAAGCAGGAGGGGAAGGAAGAGGAAGAGGGAGACGGAGACAGAGATAGAGACAGAGACAGAGACAGAAGGAGAAGGAGAAGGAAAAGAAAAGGAGGAAGGAGGAGGAGAGGATATAAAAAATATGAATAATAAAATGGCAATAACTACATATCTATCAACGATTACCTTAAATGTAAATGGATTAAATGTTTCAATCAAAAGATAGGGTGGCTAAATGGATAAGGAAATAAGATCCTTACATATGCTGTTTACAAGAGAGTCACTTCAGTTTGAAAGACATATACAGACTGAAAGTAAAGGAATGGAAAAAGATATTTCATGAAAATAGAAACAAACAAACAAACAAAAAGTTAGGGTAGCAATACTTATACCAGGCAAAAGAAAGCTTAAAACAAAGGCTATAACAAGAGACAAAGAAGGACCCAGTAATCCCCCTTTTAGAAATTTATCTGAACAAACCCAAAACACTATTTCAAAGGGACATGTGCATCCGTATGCTCATTGCATCATTATTACAGTTGCCAAGATATAGAGGCGATTTGGGTGTCCATCAGAGGATGAATGGACAAAGAAGTGGTGGTTCGTATACACAATGGGATACTACTCACTCTTAAGAAAGAATGAATCTCGCCATCCACAACAACATGGATGGACCTAATGGGTATTGTGCTGAGCAGAGTAATTCAAACAAAGACAAATGCCATGTAATTTCGCTTACATGTGGAATTCAAAGAACAAAATAAACAAACAAACAGAAACAAACTCACATAGAGAGAACATATTGATAGGAAGGGGGTTTGGAGGTGGATGAGAAGGGGAAGGGATTAAGTACAAATTGCTAGTTACAAAATAGTCATAGGGATATAAAGTATAGCATAAAAATATAGTCAATATTGTAATAACTATGTATGGTATCAATGGGTACTAGATTTATTGGGGTGATCATTTCATAAATTATATAAATGTCTAATCACCATGTTTTATACCTGAAACTAATATAATATTGTATGCCGACTGTAATTGAAAAATTAAAAAATTATTTTAAGAAAAGAAAAATATTTGGACCACTGAGAATATTCAAAGCAATGTGCCACAACATATTTTCAAGAAACCTAAATGACAGTATAAAGATTATTGTGAATAAACATGCATATGTCAGTGTGTATGTTTACATTCATGTTTGCAGATGCATAAAAATTTACCAGGAAGACACTCATTAGTTTTGACAGGGATCTTCTCAAGATGCTAAGGTCATGGATATTTTTTTAATTGTATTTCCTTGTGTTTTTTCAAACTTTCTATAACAAACCTATAGAACTTTTATAATCGGGGAAAAAAATACAATAAATATTTTATATATTTTTAATGTACCATGGACCCTGAAGGCAACTTCACATCAGAAGTTACAACATTGCTTGGCTCAGGAAAGTGTCAATGGATTAAATTCACTGCCTTCCATGCTACAACTTTTGAAGGGCACAACCCTCATTTAGATGTACAACTTCTATTATGTTTGTTTTTTTAAAAAAATCACTCCACATTAACTTAGGGCCACATTCTATAATGTCATTCCTTCTGTGCCAGTGGCAACTAAGCACTGTAACGAAGACCTTCCAGTATGTGCAGTCACTGACCCCCATAGACAGAACCCAAGACAGACCTGCATTGTGCCAAATGCCATTCTGCTACATAAGGTCATGGTCCAGAGTGAGGCCCCAGTGAATTTCCTTTGAAAATCCCACACTACACTCAAGAAACCTTTCTGAAGGAAAAGAGGAAAAGGCATGACCCCATCTGAAATGTAATTTCTTGTGTTCTCTATCACCAGATATCCAAGGGTATTGGCAAGAAGTAACAATAACAAGAATGGCTGTAATGACAAAGTAATCCTAGATGTTTTAGATACTGTAAACAAATGGGAACTTCTGCCTCCTTTTCAGGGACCAGTTGGTCCCAGGCTCAAATTGCTTAATAACGTCACAGTTGATGCTTACCAGCAAATGGGATGGCAGAAGAAATGCATTGGGGTAGGGCTTGATTTGACCACACTGGCAAGAAAAAGGTAAGGGTCTTGCAATTAAAAAAATAAAAATAAAAAATAGAGCAGTTACATTCCTGAGATGAGTTTTTCAAATTTCCAGCAAATCACTGTCTCCTACAGGAACCAAATCTTCCTTCTGTTGGTGCCTCACATTTGCCCAATTCATGATATCTCCTCCAATCTTTCTGATGTGGAATCACCAAAAATACTCAGTAATAACAACAACAAAAAGGTTTGCATACTGCTGAGGAAAAAAAGGGAGAAATAAAGGAGAGAAAAGGACCATGAGCTGCAGACTGACCTACTTGTTTTCAGCAAACTGGAACTTAGGGTGCCTGCGCTCCACACGGTGCGGCCTAAAAGCAGCTCTGATCAGCTGATGAGTCAGAAGGCCCTAGAGGATGCAGGTCAGAAATGATTGACGTATCTATCAATTTAATTATTTTTATTTAATCTATACAAACTTAACAAAAGCCTGAGATTTCAGAGAAAACTATGTGGGCAGGGAGAGTTGACCAGGAAGAAAGGATATAGGAACAACCTAGTATTTCCGTATCTCTTACAGTTCAGCTGAGAGATGAGCCCTAAAAGGAGACATGCAGTTTTGCTGTATGTAAACTACACTTCAACAGCCTGACTTTAAAAAAGAGGAGACATAAATGCAGAAATCTTCCTGTAGGATTCCCCCTCGCCCCATGTAACTAACTTCTGATAATGAAGAGGAAGGTACATGAGGAATCCCACTCTGAGCTGCTTGAGATTCGCATAGATGACAAGTGTCTGTACCTCTCAAAAACAGACTCTGGAAAGATTCAACTGTGCATCTGTAATGATGTAAGAGAGAAATACTTTCCTTGTCAAGGAGCTAATCAGTCAATCAACACCTAACCTTTTAGAAAGAATTCATCCACACTTCACCTGTCTATCTAAAAACTAGGAAAGCATCATGGGATACGCCTGGCAATAGTTCGGCAGATGGCAAAACTTTAAATATGGAAAACAATCATCCAACCAAACAACAGGTTTTGAGCATATATTCTTTTGAGACACAGTGCTAGACACTGGAGGAGACCAAGTGTAAGAGCTTCTGCCTTTGGTAATTTTCCTTTATCACTGGGGAGATGGCTTATTAAAAACTGAATACTTCAAAAATGTTACATTCCACTTCGTATATATTTTAATAGTTTAATGGCTCGCAATCATCACTTTCACATGAATTAACTCAACACTCCCTATATGCCTATGAAGTTTGTCCCTTTGTCTTATTATTAGGTGAAATAAAACAACAGTACAAAAAGTGTCATAACACAGGATATGATGACTGACAAATATATAATATGGGTGATATATGCTATGGGTCTGGTTTCACAAAGGAAATGTGATGTGAGACTAAAGCTTTATGAATGTAAAACACTGAATAAAAGAAAACTAAGAGCATTTAAGGCAGAAATGGTGGTGTGAGCAAAAGCATGGCTGCATAATAACTGCCAGAGAATCGATCACTGAGCTATAGAAAACCTTGACCCTGGACAGAATGCAAAGTTCATGGCCATTTTAATTCCATAAAATGACCCAGAATAAATGCCTGTCCAATACGGGTAGGAGGAGGGCCCTAGATATAAGAGTTCCTTGGCAAAACAATTCTCCAACATTATCTAATAATATATGACAGTCTCATATGATGTAGCACAGGAAAATGATGATCAAAAAGTTTCAGAGGAATTAATAGTGTCTTAGTCCATTCAAGCTGCTATAACGGAATACCATATAACCCAGGGAGCTCATACAACGAACATTTATTTCTCACAGTTCTGGAGGCTGGGAAGTCCCAGGTCAAGGTGCCAGCAGATCTGTGTATCTGTAGGCCCTGGTTTGCAAATGACTGTCTTCCTGTTGTATCCTTACATGGCAGAGAGAGAGATAGAGGAAAAGGAAGAGAATGGGAGGGGGAGGCAGGCAGGAACAGAAAAAGGGAGATAGAAAGCTCTCCTGTCTATTTATAAGGTCACTATATCCTACTCACGTAGGGGTTCCATGACCTGATCACGTCCCAAAAGCCTCATCTCCAAATAACATCACAACGTGGGTTAGGATTTCAGTACAGGAATTTTGGAAGCACACAAATATTCAGACCACAACAAGTGGATATCAAAAGGGGTTATGCTGTGATGTTTAGAGAGATGTCTAGATTTCAGGGTCTTGAGTCATGTCTATACAGCCAGCACCACCTACTAGCCTAATTATCCCTTTCCTCTTCTATCTGCTAAGGAAGGAAGGAAGAAAAGAAGGAAGGAGGGAAGGAAGGGAGGGAGGGAGGAAAGAATGGAAGGAAGGAAGGAAAAACGGAAGAAAATTCTAAGCTTATGAATCTCATGTGGTTTAATTATCAGACAGTTTTCTCAAAACCTCTCATGGAAAACACTATAGTGTGAAATGACATCATTACCAAAATCTAGAATATTCTTGAATTCTCTGGTAAAAAAAAAAAAAAATGTATAGCCTCTTCTCTGACTCTTTTCAAACAGGTAGGTAGACCCAGTTGTCAGGCAAAGGAAAAAATGGCTTAAAATAAATCCTAATATTTCACTGTAATATATCATTCACTGAATTCAAGCTTTGTCCAAACTGCATCCCTGTCTGATGTTAAATTCTAAGCCAGTTGCTTTGAAGCTGTATGCTAGGCCCTTCTCCATGGTCTGACCTTAATGGCCAGACATGTATTAGAGTTCTTTCTGTAACCAAACAGCACTTATTCCATATTATATGCTGCTTAGGCTGCACCGCAGAAGCAACCTGAAAATGCCTCAGCAGCATAGCTTTCTGCATTTCCCTGGAGAAGTTAAGCCTTAAGCAGGCCTCTTATCCTGATGTGTCTTCTCCCTTCAGATTGGGTCTTATCACCAGCTCAGTCACCCTCTTAACCTACTTCTAAGAAACGAAGATTGGGGGCCAGGAAGTGTGATTGAGTAGTGCCCTCTCAGATTCCTGCACAAGCCCATCTTTATTCTGCAGTTAAATTTTCTGAGAGTTTGAACAAGTAAATGTTTCAAACTGAGTGATCTCATTATGGAAACTTCGAAGGAATAAAATGAACATCATGGTTTCTTAGGCAGGACGATATTCCAAAGTTTAAAATATTATTCCATCTGGAAGACTAGATAGGACATGACATGTCTGTGCCATTTGTATGTTTGTGTGAATAGTCTTAGAAAAATGACAGCACTACAACTGATGGCCTCTACTTCCTATGATCCTGTCTCTTATAATATAAGCTTCTTTCCAGGAGAGATACCACTTGACTGCTGGTAATGCATGCCATATAATTCCAGGTAACTCAATTGTTCGAACTCTTTCTTTTCAGAGATTACCAACAAGAGTGCTCAGAGCAATGGACCCCACTTCCTTCTGAACCAGATGAATACTAAACTGGTTTTATATCGTCTATTTGAAAGTATTCATATTTTAGAAAGTTTGGGATTTAAAGAAAGCAACATTGGTCTAGAAGTGAAGACTCTCACCCCTAAGAAAATGAGTTCTGGTGACCTATTTGGTTGGGAAAAGTGGTGAGGATTAATGCTTAATATTTATCGAGCACCTGCAGTGATCTATGTTCTGTTCAGAACATAGCAGAGGAGGCATAACTTCTCTTTCAATCAAGTTAATGAGGAATTGATTTTTGAAGCTTTTTAAAAACACAAAGTACAGTACTAATATTAAACACCAATCATATTGGGAGTGGTGCTCACCTAGCTAACTGCCTAATATGGAAGGAAAATGTGAGCAATCAATAGCAGATCTATAGCTCTTTCCCAGGGTGGTATTAGAGTGCTTTCACCCTCGGCAGCACACGCAAAGACTCACAGTTGTTGTTGTTTTTTTTTGCTCAAAACTTTGTTAGGAATCAGAAGGGGACTCAACTTCTTTCTGTAAGTAACAGGTGCCCTTTTTAATTATGAGATGTAGTAAAAACAAAATCTAGAGGGGTTACATAGGTCAGGAACAAGTAAAGGCTCTGTCGTAGCCTTTTGCAAAATGTCTATCATGGTTTCTCAAGACAACTGAGCCACCTGGTGTTAGAAAGTTAACAGCTAAAACTCTTTTCTCTGTTTTCCTTGGAGGGCAAATAAAGCTTTTTCCAGGTGACCTTAGGGAGAATGACAGCCAACATCCTCTACACTGAAGGTGGACTCAGCATTAAGCTTCTTGACTCCAAACATTCTGATTCTGGTCTGAGAACACTCAGAGCATATATTGTATTGGTCAGGTTTGGATTGTGCAGACGAATCTGAATCTATTGATGTCTGAGTGAGACATACATCCTCACTGGCAATAAAGACTAAAATGATAGTAGCTACCAGGTATGGAGGATTTAATATATACCAGACTCTGAGTCAATCAGACACCTTACCTACAGTATCTCATTTAATCCTCACGACAAACCGATGGAGTATGTATTATTATTGCCATTATACAGGTTAGAAATTGAAGGTCAGAAACAAGTGAGTTGCCCAGCTGGTAAATGTTAGCATTGAAATTGCAATCCCAGAGCATCAGACTGCAGGTCCTGTGGCCTTAATCACCCTAGGACCTGCCTTCTAACAATTATAGCTGCCACCTGGTGAACACTTACCTACTATATGCCATGCTTAACAATGAGTGGATTATATATTTCATCTCATAACATAGGCAGTTAAGGTGAGTAATACGGCAACACCTTAGTCTCCTGAGGGCTGACTTCATAAACTCTACCAAAATGTTTCCTAAGTAGGAAGGAAGCAAAGGTCACTGGCCGCAAAAAGGTCATTCTTGTTCCAGTGGACCCAGAAGTGGATCCTGAGATTCAGGATGGGTTTTCGTATCGGGACGACAATGCAGCAGGACTCACTGAGTAATATAAATAAAGAGGTCGATCTGAATTCATTTAAAAAGTCTAAATTATAAAACATGTGTAACAAAGTATAACTTTTCCAACTTTAAGAAAAAAAAATATAACTAAGGTAACAATGTATTATTGCCAAGCAAAAATCCTGACTAGCAAAGAAAAAATCTATTTATCATTAATTTCACTCTGAAAATGAAAAGTACCTTCTACAGTGCCTGCAAATAGTTTATTCTCTTAAGGTGAAAGAGTCCCTGTGAAATTCAACCTCTGCTTGCATTATGACAAACTCCAAATTAGTAGTCCCTTAGCAGTGTCTATATTAACAAACATATATTTTATCTTATATTGACTTCTTAAAATAGCTTTTTCCAAAAAGTGCAAATGGTTTTAGTCCATCATCTCATTTACTTTTATATAATAAAGTAAGATAAACTGTGATCCATAGGTGATGTTACATCACCCAAGTCATATACTGAACTTAGAAACAGAATCCAAACTCTGCTCCGTCAGGCCTCCTAGTCCAGCCCATGTGTGCTTTCCATGTTCCCTAAACCTACTGGGGTGAGTCTTGCCTCTCCATCGCCCTTGACAAGTGAAGTCCAAAACAATGGAAAAAGAACTTTTCATGTCTTTGCATATAAACTCACGGTTAATAAAGTTATTAATAATGATGTCACATTTAACAATAACAGAAGTTCATCGAGGAGAAACTCTAGTACCCAGTCAGAAAGGAAGAAAACAGGGAATAAGAGAAACAAATGCTTGTTTGTTTATTCATCTACCTGTTTGTAAATTTAGAAGAAACAAAGAAGTAGATGTGTCGCATGCCAGAACTGCTCATTGTTCCCATTCTAGTCTGCGCTCCCTCCTCACCACAAAACACCAAGTTTGCTCAGGGCTACAATACACTCAGATGAAAACATTAACCTACCCAGACTTCTTCATAGCTAGCAGTCAGGTGATCCAGTTCTGGCCAATGAGACATAAGAAGAAATCCGAAGTGGGGGATAAGGGTGTTCTAAGGGAAGCTCCTATTTTCCTTCTTCTTCTTCTTTCCTCTTCCCTCCTTTTTTCTGCCAGGAGCATGATCACAATTCCTGGAGGCACAGCAACCATCTTATAATCATGAGGATGAAAGTCACATATTATGAATGACAAAGCAAGAAAACAGAAGAAGCCAAGGTGTTCAGTGACATCCATGAGCATCTATACTGGCTTTGGACACCACTCCCACCCCTGGGCTTCTCTCGGGTTAAAAAAAAAAAATATATATATATATATATTATATATATATATATTATATATATATATATATATATATGTATATATGTATATATATATATGTATATATGTATATATGTGTATATATATACATATATATATAATCTGCTATAATCAAGATTTTTATTATCTTCCACCAAATAAATTTTTTTTAAGATTAAGTATAATTTTTTTGGTACTCTAAAAAAAGGTAACAAGACTTAGGGTATTTAGAGTTGATGGAACTGTTGAGGTCATCTAATTGAAATGCTTTTTTAACAAATTAGAGACCAAAGAGCAAATTAGAGAAGAGATGTGCCTCAGGTCACAAAGCTAGTGCTTAGTTCAGTGCTCTTTCTATGAGTCTGTTTTGCCTTCCCTGAAGAATAAAAGACTGGAACGAACTAGAAAGAGAAACATTTCTCAGAGAGCCAGATAAAAGCTAGTCTGCAAGGGAATAAGCTAGACTCAGTATCTGGATAGCAATGTATTCAAAAACCGTTAAAACAGTCCTTGTAAGAGAAAAAAAGAACTCACAGACTTCTATAACTAGAAGTTGGAAATAATTGTTTATTAATTTTTTTTTAGCAATCTCCCGAGAGTAAGCTGTAAATAGCAGTGTTGGTTTTACTTTTCTTTAAAAGAAAATGAAAAATTACCCTCTTCTTATTTGAGAAAAAAATATTAAAAAGACAGTTCAACGTCTGTATAGTCTTTATAGTGTCTGTCTCTGGAGGTTGAGAGCATGGACTCTGGAGCCAGACAGGCTGGGTTTGAATCCCAGCTCCACCACTCATCAGATGTGTGACTTTGGATAAGTGATATGACCTTCCTGGACTTCCATTTCCCATCTGTAAAATGTGTATAATAATAATATTTACTAGAAAGGCTGTCGTGGACATTAATTGAGCTAATATATATAACGTGTTTGGATGTGGAGGGTATGTAAATACACATACATTTAAATACATACCCCCATACATACATATGTATGTTATCATTACTGGAATAGCCATCACCATATGAAACAGACAAGAAAAAGAAAAAGAAAACCAAGGGATTTTTTTTTAAGAGAATAAAAGCACCTATATGAATGACTTTCTAATTTGAAAGACCCAACCAAATATTTGTTAAATGAATGAATGAATGAATGAATGATGTCAAAGGAAGCTGCAAGCATTTTTTGATGCCTAACAGGCCTGAAGTCCCAAATAATTTTATAAATTTTAAGAAAGATATCTAAGGGTAACGCAGAAAACAAAAATTTCAATCAGGATTTAGAAATATGGCTAGGATTAGTTTAGCCATAAATTATAATTTATAAATAGCAAGAAAACATGTCATTGTACTCTAGTTTGTATTTCTTTTATCATCTGCTAGAATAATACGGTGTTTAACTTCATTAGGTTTAATAATAAAATTATATTCCTCCTTTTAAAAGAGACAGAATGGTTATAAGCCTGTCATGGAGCCTTAGCAAACCCAGTGAGAATGCCAAGGCATATGTAGCACCTGGGTCTCAGTCCTGGCATCTACTGCCACTTGGTGGACACTCCCCATCACCTCCATGTTCATATAGACGATGACAGCAGTGGGCTGAGAACCAGTACCCCAAGCACTAGGTATTGCTGTGTGACCTTGGGCAGGTCACATAACCTATTTGGGCCTGTCTTCTAACAAGAAAAATGAGTGTCTTGAATTAGATCATGACCAAGGTTAAGTTCAATGATTCTAAGAAATCTTCTATAGGATAAAACTAAGAGTTAAGAGATATAAATTGTGACAAATGATACAGATAACAAGTCAAGGAAAATCAATAGCAATATTTCCAAGGCTTGACAAACTTGGACTGTTTTACCTACTTTTGACATACCTATCGCTATTAACATATAGTTTTTACTACGATTATCTCCTTACTATTGCAGAAAATGTACCTTTTGTATTTAAAATAACTAAGCAATTATAATAATCTGCTATGGGGTCAAATGGCACCACATTTCTGAGGCCAAACTCCCAAGAAGGAGAACAGGGGTGGGGCGGGGGGTGGGTGATTAGGACTTACAAGATGGAAACTAAAGGCATGCCCGAAACCATTATCAGAGAAATCATATTAAATGCCATATTAATTCTGGAGGCAAGGGTAGAATTTTGAGGCAAAGGTCAAGATGCTGTAGGAGACATCTATTTTTGTCATAGCATCTATTCCCACTTTGCCTTTTCTAACATCATCCTGAATTTTCCAGCCAGGCATTTACCTGAGATTGACTTCACCCTGAGCCAGAGGAGTTGAATCTTGACTGGCCTAAGCCACTCTGTATATCCCCTCTACCCTGAACACAGTTTTTGATTCAAGAATGACACATGTTATAGACTGAATGTTTGTGTCCTCCCTAAAATTCATATGTTGAAATCTAATACCCAGTGTAATGGTATTTGGAGGCAGGGCCTTTGGGAGGTAATTGGGTCATGAAGGTGGAACCCTCATGAACAGGGCCCTTATAAGGGGCCAGAGAGTTACCTTACTCTCTTTCCATCGTGTGAGGATACTGCTACCTAGAAGACCTTTGCCAAAACCCAACCATGCTGGCATCCTGATCTTAGTCATCAAGCTTCCAGAACTGTGAGAAAATTCTGTTGCTTATAAGTCATCCAATCTATGGTACTTTGTTACAGCAGCCCCAACTGACCAAGAAAGCACATGATCAAAATCAGGCAGATCAGAGCTAATAAGACTCAATATTTGATTGAACTTTCAGTTACTCTTTCTTATGGATATGAATGAGGAAACTGTCAGGGAAGATGTTTACAATAATCTTTGACACAAGAAAAGAGGCTGCATGACAATAGGAGTCAATGTCAAGGAATGGGGAGAGAAGCTAGATTCTAGTCAAAATATTCAAGCCTTGCCTGAACCATTTAATTACAAAGCAAGTAGATTCTCCTTTTTGACTTTAGCCAATTTGGGGTTGAGTTTTCTATTACCTGCAACCCAAAACTTCCTAACTAAAACACTTTACTAACTGTTGGAATGGGGGATATTAAGAGCCAAATGAGGGCGTATACCCGAACCGGTCATGATTCAGGAGACAAAATTACCAAAAGCAAATGAGTTAGCAGAGAAGAACTAGCAGAGCAGTCCTGGTGTAAAGGGATCTGACAGAACTCCACTAGAAGTAGCTGGCATACATTAACATTTAAAAGATTAGGTGCACACACCTTCCTACCGGTGTCATAGGACGTCCTGTGTAGAAGAAGTAAAGGAGGAGGCTTCTGGGGCTCTGTAGCTGTCAAAACATGGAGCAACTCCACTGAGAATCGTGTTGAGACTCAGTGGTCTGCTGAGAGAAAATGAGAGAATGTTAAAAGGAAGGCAGGGCTTAGGAAATGAAACTCTTAAACCATTGTCTAAAAAGCCTGGAACAGCTTAATATGACTTAAGGCAGCATCAGTATCCACAGTGTCCAGCACGATGGGGTCAGTGCCTCTGGGCAGCAGCCATGCATGCCGTCAGACAGGTGGTTTGGCATGGTTCCAGGTAAGCAACCCATTTGGGAGCAGGACCCAGAAAAGGTGAGTACAGGGGAAAATTTTCTACCTGCTGGAATGGAAGTTGATATTGGCAAGAGCTAAGCAGGAGACCCTCCCCCTTCGCCTCAAATGTGGTTTCTCCTTCATTACTCCCATCTCCAACCCTACGATAACTTTGTAATTTATACTTTATAAAGAACTGGGCAGAAATATTGGAATATTCTTGAATGTAAGTTCCATAAGGGAGGTAACTAGCATCCGTTTATTCATTACCCTGTCCCCAGCATCCAGCATAGTGTCTGACACATAAAAGGTATTCAAGAAATACTCATTGAATGAATAAATGTACTTGGCAGGCTTTTGTCCCAAGATACAAAAAGGGTTTTCATCTGTAATGAGGAAAATGAAGCATTCCACAGGAAAAGACTACATGGTGTGGGGGGCGGAGGGAGGGGAGGTTGATGGGGTAAAGTCACTTCATCGTTGGCAACAGGAAAAACTCTGTTCCCCATCTTCTGGGGAGGAGATTGATAGGGAAGTCAGAGCTGACATTTGGCAAATACACATTAGTTCAGCTGTACTAGATGTTTACAGATGAATGGTCAGTGTTGTTGCTACACTGGTTGTTAAATATTTAGACTATCACCATAGGGAGAGTGGGTACTACATTTTGGAAAGTACTCTCTAGTCCAGACAGCATGGCCCCTGGGCCTGGGCAGTGCAGGTGAAATCCATCAGGGCCAAGAGATGAATCAAGATGGTCAAGGCAAAGGCTGCTCTTCATCTTTAATTTGGGGATATTTCTCCTGGACAGTCCCCTCCTACCTGAATCTCCAGATTCCAGATCATTCATTTACTCATTCAAATAATGTGCTTTGAGCTTATATTCCATGCACTGGAATTACAATAGTGAAGCAAAGATAAAACATCCCTTCATTTATAGAGTGTATAGTGAGAAAAAAGATAATAAGCAAGTAAATAAATAAATGAGGTCACTTAGACAACGATAAGTGCTATGAAGAAAATAAAACAAGGTAATAGGGGAGAGAGTACCTATGGGAGAGGAAAGTCCTTTAGGCAGAGTGGCAGGGAGGAGTTTAAATATGGATAAGAGAAAGTAGCAAGCCCAGCAGATATTTGGGGAAAGGGTTTGAGGATTAAAGACAAGCAAATACCAAGGCCCTAATGTTAGAATTTGCTTAATGTTTTCAAGAAACAGAAAGGAGGCCATAATGAGTAAGGGGCACTCTGGTAGGAGATGAGGTAAGAGAAAAGAACAGGGGCTGGATCACCCAGGGATTGGAAGCCATGATTAATTAATGCAAGTTTAGTAGAGAGCCAGAGATTTTAGGTAAATGAGGGGCACTATCTGACTTAAGTTATGAAAGATCATGCCTGTGTGGCTAATGGACTATAGAGACCAATGTGGAACCTGAAAGAACAGGCAGGAGGCTGCTGTGGGACTCCGGGCAAGAGATAGTGATGGTTTCGGTGCTAAGCGTAGTAGTGGTGGACATGCGAAGAAGAGGAAAAATTCTCCTTGAGAGCTCTTGACACATTGTAACAGTTTTAGTCCCTTCCTTACCTCCACATTAAAAAATAACAACAATGGCTCTGAGCAGTAACTGAGTGCCGGGCTTCATTGTTCAAGGTGTGTACTTTTCACATGCAATCATCTCATTTCATCCTCTCAGCAAATCCATGGGGAAGGTTATTATGAACTGATTGTGTTCCCCCAAAATTCCTACATTGAAGCTCTAACCCCCAATGTGACTGTAGGTGGAGATAGGATCTTTAAGGGGTAATTAAGGTTAAGTGAGGTCACAAAGGTGGGGCTCTAATCCAACAGGACTAGTGTCCTTTTAAGAAGAGGGAGACACCAGGGATGTTCAGGCACAAAGGGAAGACCCTGTAAAGGCACAGGGAGAAGGTGGCCATCTGCAAGCCAAACTTGCTAACACCTTAATCTTGGACTTTCGGTCCCCAAAAATTTGAGAAACAAATTTTTGTTTTTAAAGCCACCTAGTCTATAATATTTTGTTATGGCAGCCTGAGCTAACTAATACAAAGGTACTGGCATTAAGTAGTGTGTAGCCATGGGCCTCAGAGCTAGACTTCCTGGGTTCAAATTCTGGCTTCCCACTAATTAATTTACCTGCTTCCTTCTTAATAACGATACTCTACTGCCCTCCAGAGAAATAGCAATGAGTCTGATGAATAAAAAACACATTAAAATTACATTAACCCTACATATCACCCAGTGGAAAATGAAGATGAAATGTCCTCAGCCAAAACAGTAAGCGATCTGTCAGAGAGTGGCTGTGTTTAAGAGATAGGTATTGGGGGTGTGTGCGAAGGAAATATTAGAGCTCAGAGGGAAAAAAGATGTTCCCTTGAATGCTTTCACTCCACTTAGCACCTAAATAAAGTTTGTAAGATCCTTCTCCACTGATCGAAGCCACCCTCCACAAGCTCCATTGGGCCGCGGAATCACAGGTTGACCCAGCAGAGTCTTATTCTCGTCCAGACCTGACGAGTGAGGAGATCGAGGCCTGAAATGGCCAAGTGCCTTGTAGAAGTCCATATAGTTTGTGGACCCCTACCAAAGCCAGTGGTAGCTTTCATGAACTGTTTTCTTTCTTATTTTTAAATCTCCCTGAAAGTCTGTATACTTTAGCAGGAAGGACAGGATGTCTCATCTCAGACGTGGCTGAAGTTCAGGCTAATCTAATGGACGGAAAGCAACCCAAGACTCCTGGGGCTACCTCTTCCCATTATTTCAATCCTCTTTCAAGGACAAGCGGCTCACATGAAAGACAGGTGGGTGGAGCAAATTCCTCCAGAACAATTCAGCCACTGGAAGGGATGGAGCAGTGTGTTCCCGGCAGATTTTTTTTTTTTCTTTTTTTTAATAAATGCTGGCTTCCTTCCGCATTTTGCAATAGGACCACTTAGTGACACACATTTTTTCTCATTCACATTCAGCTGCCTGTACTTCATCACTTTCTACAGATGCTTCCAGACTCAGATCACGCCAGCGCTTTGTCACTGATACACTCTTGCCTTTGAGCTGAAGTTAGCAAGAGGAGGGAGGTGGCATTTTTCCCTTGAATGGCTGAGAAATTCCCTCGCCCCCACATCCAATCAGCCACCAAAGTCTGTCATTTCTTCCTTTCCGTCTCTCGCATCTGTTTCTCCCTCTCACTCCAACTGTCGCTGCCCTGGTTGGGGCCTCGACTGCCTCCTGCCTGGGCTGCTGCCGCAACAGCCTCCTCCTGCTTTCCTTCCTCTGGCTTCTGCCTCTCCACTCACGCAGGATACCACCATCCGAGCAGTTCCCCCATTGTTTTCATCACTCGCCTGCTCTGAAACCCCTAGGGGCTGCCCATTGCCTAAAAAAAGTCCAACCTAAGCTCAGAATTCAAACCCTGTGTGCTGGTCCCAGACGACTTCCTAACAACGTCTTCCACTCTGCACATACACAAACCCTGTGCTTTAACCTACAGATTTACCCAAGGTAACCCCAAAACTTCAGGCATCAATTCCCCCATGTCATTGCCCTTGTCTTTTATGACTTCCCGGCTGTCTTTCCACCAAAGACCTATTGATTCTCTAAGAACCAGATCTCCATTCCTTCATCCTTTCCTCTTTCAACAAAATTATTGAGAAGTGCAGTGTCTCCAATGTACTTGGGGAGGCAACGGGTGATGAAGGCAAACATGATAATTCCTGCACGGTACTTACAGGCTAGTGGGGGGGAGGGGATAAATACATAAATAATGTATCTAAAGTAATATCCACAAATGTGATAAGAGCCAGGAGGGTTCTCTGAGATAAGAATAGGGGGAGGACTGTCAGGCGACCCCCTTAGAGTGAGAGGTTAGGGAAGCCATCTCTGGAGCAGTGAAATCCTAGCTGAGAGCCGAAGAATGAGTTGGCCTGTACCGTTTGAGACAGGGAATCGTGAAGGCTCCAAGGAGATGAGAGAGATGGTGAGGAAGGCAGAGGTAGGTCTGCCCTCCTGAGAAATTAGAGTACTGAAAGACAAATCAGAATCTACTCCCCAAAATGAAGATGATACACACTTGGAGTCCTCATTTACCGGTCCCTCCTGTGAGGATAAAGAAATTTGTAATATGAAAATGGACTGCTTGCCCATCACAGATCTGGCTGAGCCAATGAGCCACTGAATAAATACCTAGAGCCGGCCAGTTAGTAGTGACCATGAGTGACCTTGTCATCCCTGCCTGTTGATTCTCCCAGACGTGTTGGGACCTCAAACTGAGACATTCTCAAAGCTCCCGAACATGTTTCCTGGGCTGTTCAAGCATTCTGTATGTTATATATGCTCACGCATATACACACACACCCCCAGGTGCATTTGTATGAGTGTAGATGTAAGGAGGTAGAGGTCTCTGTGCTAGCAGAGTACTAGGGGATATGCAGATGCTCAAGTTTGCCTCTGTTAACCTCCAGTCCTTTCCTCATTACCTACCTCTGCCTCTTAACCACAGACCATTCTTGGACTTATGACCACTATCAAATTCAGAAGCCAGATGTCACTTGAATTTGACCAACCTTTGAGACATCTCTGATTCATTAGGGAGAGCCCAATTGGCATCTACTTCCTCACCCTTCCCAAAAACGTGCCAATTTTAACTGGACTCAATGCCCTCTTCTCCTCTGCCACCCCAAATCCTATACCCAGAGACAGAAGTGAAAGCCACAGGAGTCCCCTGGAATGGATCCTGGCAAAAGTCAGAGGGCTTACATCATTGGGCCTTCGGTTTCTTCCGAAAGGCTGGGAATAGGAGCAATAGAAGTCACTCAGGGTCATCAGCCCTTTCATAAAACATACCTGATGGAAAAGGCATAGGAAGGTCTCCAGGCAAAGGAAAGAGATTTGGGAAGCCCTTAAGTGGAGAAAGACCTTGGCATCTCTAAAGAATTATGTTCTTCGAAAGTTATCTGGAACATAATGAATGAGGGGGACAAAAATCAAGGGGGGTTGGGACAGCTGGCAGCAGCCAGATCACTGCAGGCTGACGTTTTAAGTGCACTGGAAAGCCACTGATTTCTTTTTCAAATCAGACACACCATCCGCTTCCAACTTGGACCTTCCGCATCGCTTTCGCGTTACTGTTCTTTTAGCCTCTTGCCATGAGCTACATGGTGATGCCTTCTCCATTGGCATCTACTGATCCCACACTCCATGTTCAACGTGTCAGAGTTGAATTTGGCCCCTGCAGGTCTCCATGAGTTGTGGGTGAAAACCTCCAAATCTAACTCCACATGTTCAGCCAGCTTGCCTAGCCTTCTGCCATGGCTCTTCCTTGGTTTCACTCCAGTTCACTCATTGGGATTGAAGCCCCATCCTAAAGTACAGCAACACCTCACCATCCTGCTGCCTTGTGATCATTAGTGCTGGGTGCTCACAACACCAAGAATTATCTTTGCCAGGATATTCCTGTCTCACTTCAGGAGTTCAGCCTCCTACGCTTTAATGCCGGACCCCATCAGACCTTAAGCCATGTGTTCTCAAAGTGGTCCATGAACCATTCATATCAGAATCACCAGAGATGCTTATTACATACAGATGCCCAGGCTGGCCCCTCCCCAGACCCTCTTGAGGTAGAGTTTAGACATCTGCATTTTTAACAAGTTTCCCAGATAAAATTTTGGGACATCAAAGTATGAGAGCCAATTTTCTAAGTCTTGAAAGCTTTACAGTTTAATAGTTGCACCCTCTTCCCCAAGCCAATCTTAGCTCATTCTTTTCTTCCTGCCAAAAACTACTGGGATCCTAGGGAATCCAGACCATGTGACCCACCACACAGCCATAAGCGAGTGGCTTGGACATGGTTGATACTTCACAAATATGTTCCAAATCATTATAAGTGTCCTGAATCTAAGCTTGTGGCCTATCAGGGGCTACTCTAAGCATGTTTGCTTCTATATACCATTCTATGTGAGTGAGCACCATTATTCCAGGATGGCCAGTATGTAAAATCAGACCACAACCTGGATTTTCACACTCGATGCACATCTTTTCTCCCAACACAAGCAGTACCCTGAAATTCAACAGATGCCTTAGTCATTGGTTCTTGCAAACCACTCCTGTTACTGAGCCAGCCACAGAACCCATGCATGCCTGATGGAGGGGGGGACATTGATATCCTCCTTTAGAGGCATCATTAGAACTCTTCTCAGGATAAAAATGGCTTGATTTTGCCCAAATATGTTTCTATTTGGGCTGGTAAGAACAACAAAATTGGTTGTTTAATTGAGTACTATGATCAACACTGTTACCTGTAATAACTCCCATTCCTGCCCATAGCACCAGGACACTGGAGAGCATCTCAGCATAGAAAACCAGAAGGAGACATGGTGGAATGGGTGTGACTGACATCAGATAGTCTCAGGTTTAACCCCAACTCCAGTGCTCATTAGCTGAGTGACCCTGAATAAGATCTCTGTATTCAGCTGCTTAACCTCCATGAACCTCAGTTTTCTCCTCTGTAAAGTGGAAATACAGTTCCCAGTTGGCATGGCTATAGTAAACCAAAGTTCTTCCCTCCCCTCCCCTCCTGGTGATTCGTACAGGGCTGTGGAGAGGGAACCAGTCAGGCTTGCAGTGCTGCCTCTGCTTGCACTTATAAAAGCAATGTCTGTCTGAGGCTCCGCCATAGTCCTTGGGCCTCCTTATCCTCAGAGACAAATCTGGTGATGAATAATGAAAAGAGCCATAAGCACTCTAGCTAAGCAGGTGACAATAAAGCAGGCTTTCCATAGCTTGGGTCTCCTGCCTGCGTCAGGACATTCAGTCTTAAGTCATTCAAAGACAGAGTAACTTTATACTTTGTGCAAAAACAACTTAAAAACGAGAGTAACTTGGCATTTCACGTAAGCTCCATGAAAGCAGGGAGCATTTGTACCACACTCTTTGTTGTGACCTAGCACATCTGTGGTAGTCATTGCAAGAACCCTAGCCTGGGGCATAATATTCCCATAGAGCAGAAGAACATCGCACCTCATCCTCTCTGGCCCCCTCCCTGCTTCTCCTGTCAAGAGGAGCGGCTTAGCAGAGCAGTGTAGGAGAAGAAATTCAACGTGCTGCATTCCACCCGCACCCTCCCTCACTTGCAGAGAGCCCTGACCTCAGACAGTTTTTTCCCTGTTTGTTCATACAGTTAGTTTACCAGGCTCAGCCCCTGGGAAAATAATAATAATAACAACAACAACAACAATGACCAATGCCTACTGAGTATTTAACAACACTGCTTCAGCATTTCATAGGCTGGTTGCATAAAATCTGAGACTGTTTGCTTCTGCGTGAAAGAGGACAGCTCCCTTGCAGAAAACTGTGGTGAGGATTAAGTAACATACCGTACGCCAAGTGCCCAAAAACCTGGTAGGAAGTCAGTCAACACTGTTTCACAGCCTCCTTCCGTCTCACTGCCAGACCTTGTGTGGAGCCCGGGATTCAAAGTCACCTAAACATCAACCTGCCCTCAAGGATCTCCCTGCCTGGCAGAGCTGGGTAGAGACACAGAAACAGGATTATAACATAAGGTGAGTGAGACACGTGGTAAGAAACATGAGCCTAGTGCTACTGAGGACAGAGCGGAGTGGTTTCTTCTTTCCAGGAGGGTCGGGCCGTTGGATCTGGATCTTGCTGGTTAAATGCGAGTCTGAAAAATCTTTTATTGCTACCATCATCAAGGTCAGCCCCAGCGTTTAGATTCTGTCTTCTCTTCTTGTGACATCATGGGAAGGTTCACAATATCTGTTTTACTAACTTCCTTTGAAAGACATCACCGGGCAATAGCAAGAGAGCTGACCCCATCCAGAGGGCTGCCCATGGGTTGCATTTTAAACAGCTCTTATTTTCTCATGACACAACAGGGAACCCAAGGAGCTGTTTTATATTCCATGTACCTACAGATTATAATCCATTATAGAGGTGTATTTGTTCCTGGGAGTGAGACAATGCTGGGCAAAGATGCAGAATTAATTGCCCTGAAGCTATAAATCTACTTCTTGATGAGTTTACAACAAAAACTTGTAAATTCCCCCACACCTATCTATCTCTCTACCTACCTACACACACACACACACACACACACACACACACTACATCTTGTGCATGCACTTAGGAGAACTGCCTAGTTGGAAAGGTAAGCCAAGGAGCTGATTATATCAATGACAACAACAAATAATGGCAATAGTGGCAGTAGTTACAATTCAATGAGGACTTTTTGCATGCCAGGCTCTATATTAAGTGCCAAACCTACATGATCTCTCATTCAATCCTCCTAGCAACCCCATGAGGTAGGTTATATTGACCTCGTTTTAGATAAGGTGACAGACTGAGACTCAGAGCAGCTTCAAGATACAGAGCTAGTAAGCAAGGTCAGGACTCACACCCAAAGCCATGGACAGCAGGTCCACGTCCTTAACCATAAGCCGTGTCAAGAGAGCCCGGCAACAATAGAAAGGTCCCTGCTGAGGGATGATATCAGCTCGAGCTATTCTTTGCATGGAACCTGAGGACCACAGCACTTCCAAACGAAGATTTTGAGGGACTCAGTATGTGGTCCCCCAGATGTACGGATGGAGCTCATCACACCCAGTGCCGCTGGGTATGGGAGGAGCAGAAATTAGAAGCCTGGAGGATCAGTACTTTGAAAACCATTTAAGTAGGCATCCCTTTCAGTTCCCAGTCCAGGAGGCTGGTGATGAGTCAGAGGAATGGCACAGAGATGCTCAGTAAAGGTGATGAATGGAGAAGCAGAAGAAGAAAGCGGGGAAGGGCGAGGGAAAGGCGGAGATGTAATCCAGATTTAGAGGGAAATAAGGCAAATTAATAAGTTTTCAGAAAGTAAAAACTTGGGAAGCAGTTGCTAGGGCAATGTAATAAATTCTGACGAATGGCATATTCCTCATCCAGGGTCCCCTTGCGACAAACTGACCAAACACATCAATCTCTACCACTTCTTCAAAGAGTTGCCTAATTCATGATAAGATCTGTAACGTCCTCAAAATCAGCTTGAGTCCTTTGTATGCCATACCTCTGACCCAAGCCTCATAACAGGATTACATAAGGGCCAAGCCTGAATCATTCGACAAAGACATTATGCTATAGCATCAGGCAGAGCGCCGTGAGTTGATGATACGACAGTGAACAAAACACTCAAAGGACTTAACTCCTATGGAGAAGACAGTAGGTAAAATATAAAATACGTTACATGGGCATACATACTATGGAGAGAGAAATAAAATATGAAAGGGGCTAGAGAGTCCCAGGTGGGTGGTGAGAACAGTGTTTGACT
This sequence comes from Pteropus medius, assembly GCF_902729225.1. Classification (NCBI taxonomy): domain Eukaryota; kingdom Metazoa; phylum Chordata; class Mammalia; order Chiroptera; family Pteropodidae; genus Pteropus; species Pteropus medius. The sequence continues at coordinate 5,407,809 of NW_024349797.1, read as the reverse complement.
TTCAAAAGGAAAGTAAGAGAAGGCCTCACATGAAGGTAACAATGAGCAAAGGCATGGAAAATGCTAGGGAACAATGAAGGGAAGAGGTTTGTAAGCAGAGAATAGCAAGTGCAAAGGCTCTGAGGTATAAATATTCTTGGCACAGTTGAAGACCACTAAGGCCAGTGTGGCTGGGACAGAGTGAGCAAGGAAAGTAGATAAGAGAGATCAAGGGGAGGGGAGGTCCGAGGCCATTGTGGGAACCTCAGCTTTTATTCTAAGTGAGATGAGGAACCTCTGTGAAGTTGAGAATAGACTTGACCGTGTAAGGGAGGAAGCAGATTAGCCAGTGAGGAGGTTATTGCAAGAATCTGGGTAAAATATAGTGAGGGCTTGGATCAGAGTGGTGGCTGCAGAGGTAATGAGTGGCTGAATCAGGATTAGCCAAAGGATAAGATGTGGAGGGTGAAGGGAAGAGGAGTCAAGGTTAATGCCAAGATCATCCATACCCAACTCTGTGTTCTAACCTTAATTCCTAAGGAGACTTAAAGTCTAAGCCCCTTTGAATAAAATGTAAAGACTTTTTTTTTTATTCTTCACTTTTGTTTCCTTATGGTACGATTGGGGGTTTGGGGAATTACAATGTATAGGAGAAAAAAAAAAAAACCTTTACATTTAAATCTTTCATATTAATTATGTACTATTCACATGAGGTCTCATTTAATCCTCTGCACTCTTCAAGGAGGTGAGCACCACAATCACCGCTTCCTCAACTAAGGTTCAGGGGAAATGAAAAGCTTGTCCAGGGCCACACAGCTAGAAAGGGACAATATTTAGTCCTAGAGCCCAGGGATCCTGACCGTATCTCCCATGAGCTTTCTATTGCCACATGGTTTTGATTCTGTCAAAGTTCATTCAATAAATATTTATTGAACATCTCTAGGGTAAACACCAGGCACTGGGTTTATCTCTGGGCATAGCAATGAAGTCTTGATGCTGGCACTGAAAGAGCTCTCAGTCCTGGCTTAGGAAGGGGACAGATCCAGCCCCCCTCCACCGTCCTGCTGAGAAGCACACTCCTCTGTGCCTGGGGAGGGGAGAGGTGATGTGTCTTGACCTCCCCCCTCTTTTCTCTCTCCTCTCATTCACAGGCAGGCACACCCTGCTCCCTGGAAAACTGCTAGAATTCAGCTCTAGACTCACTGGCTTGGAACTGGCATGCTGACCTTATGCAAATGAAGTCACTGTAGCCCAGGCCCCCAGCTGGGTGTGGCAAAATTGGCCACAAGCAAAAAAACGATAAAGAAATCTCTAACATGTGCCAAGGGAGAGATTATCACATGGGCTTTTGCTTTTTATGAAATAGGAAAAGTGGATTTTTCTAGTTGACTGCATTTGATCGTTTTTCCTCCATTTGTTTTAAAGTTGAACATCTGATCTGGCAGGGACTTCTCACATTCAACTGAAAAAAAGATATCTTTGAGCTCTTCTCCCAGCCTCCCATAATAGGGAATGGGGGTGGCAGAGCTTGGAGCATCATTCCACCACTACTCCCTAACATATCACAGCCTTGGGCATAAATCTGACTAAAATTCCTTCTAATTTTGTCCATGCTTACCCACCCAGGGACCTTTTCCTTCTGGGTTTATCAAAATCTTTTTATATTTTTCCTATGGTCTCCTATTTTTTTTTTTTCTGTTATCCTTTTATACAGCTGGCCTTTCTCCCTGCCATAGGCTACTATTGCCATCTGGAAGCCAAGAAGAGGTCATCCCAGTAGGATCAGAAAGCCCAGGAATCTTCTAACCAAACCAAACCTAGCACAATTGTTTGCACTGCCCTGAGTCAGGGCATGGAAGGTTCCAGAGCAGAGAGGCAGTAGGGTGGAGCAAGACAGTGCATCTTCGGTGTACACACCGATCACATGGGAATCTTGTTAACATGCCTATTCTGGTTCCATACATCTAAGGTGGGCCAAGATTCTGCATCTCTAACAAGCTCACAGGTGATGCCCATGCCCCTGGTCCATGGACCACACTTTGAGGAGCTAGGAGGAAACAGAAAGTCCATGGGTTAAGAAGCTGTGACTCTAACTAATATTAATTCATAAATCTTGCAAGTGGGCAAGATTAATGTTTCTAGAATGTGGCTTGCAGAATATAAACCCCTTGTGATTCTCCCTTAAAAAAAATTTTTTATGGTCAAGGTCACATATGTTTGAGAAATACTGCATTCTGTATTTGTACACCACGCTTACTACCAAGGGGTCTGCAAAGTCCTTTTCAGAATTGCTCAATATACTTTAACTCTGCTTATCCCAATAGGATCCTTCTGTTCTCAATGTGATCTGTAAGTTTTCAGCCACTGAAATGCCAGCCGTATGCCGTCCTTGTGGCAATAATTGTTTCTATCCAGGAAGGGACCTATTGTGGGGCGCCCTGTTATCCTCTGCCTTCTTAGGGGCCTCTCCTCCCTCCTTTCTCAGTAAGCAAGCAAGAGGCATCCAAGGCATTCTCTCCACAGGTTCAAGATCTGAAGGTAGAACCAACAGCAGAATCTTAGTTGTAGAGAATGGGGTCTGGTTGCAGAGAAACTGGATGGACTATCTTCCATGAGACCTAATCTGTTCTTTATATACAGAAGGAGTTCAATGAAAAGTTGACCGAAATGCTGTAGATTTAGGGAGCGAAACCAGGAATTCCAACTGGCCCAGTGAAGTTGAAGGAATCCTTTCTCTTTCAAAACCTCTTCCTAATCCTAAACTTGGAAGTTTTCCACAGCAAGGCTAGAGAGAGCAGGAAAAACCCAATTTTAGTTCTCCGCTTCCACACAAGTCATATTGTCAAAAGGCTTACAGTCCTGAGAACTGGCCTTCACAGCCTCTGAGTCACAGAGTGTTACAGAAACTCTTTGTCTTCATGGCTTCCCAAGAACTCAAGAACAAGCATATCAATAAAATCGACTTACAATGTACTTCACTTATATAGTCCACTCTTCTAAAAAAAAAAAAAAAAAAAAAAAAAAAACCACTTTGTAACCTGAAGCTGTAGCATCAGCAACACTGAATCTTGGGACCTGAAATGGTGGGAAAAGGGGGTACTCATAGCTAAGACCCAATAAAATCACTTCTTTTTTTAATAAAAATTTTTTAAATGTTCGAGCACAAGATACACTAATGGAATTGATTATCCCAGTAAAACTTTCAGTCACTCCTTGTAGTCCAGTGAAATGACAAATTAATAAATGCAACGACTTGCATAAACTATTCATTTAGTAAATGACTATCTGGATCCACAGGGGCTGGGCAGAGCTGGGGTGGGAGAGGGACAGGGAGTGGGAGCAGATGCTGGGACTGACCAAGCTTTCCAGGGTCATCATTAAGGAGGAAGTTTTAAGGAACAAAAGCATGAGGGTGTTCAACTTCCTTTCCCCTCACCCTCAATCAAGAGAACCCAAATACCTGAACTACCTGATTTGCAAGCCCAAAATTTGGGGAGGTCTTTGTATCAATGATTTCCATCTCATTCAGTAACTAAGGAAACTGAGGGAAGGGAGATCAAGGACTTACATGCAATCACACAGCCAATTAGTGACAGATTGGGCCCATGTGATACGAAATTCCCTTCACCAGAACTCTACAAAATTGCCGAGCCCCTTCTTATCCAGTAACCCAGTGGGCCCCTGGTCTAAGGAACAGGAGGAACGGGGAAGAAGCCAGCTATAAGTATATAAGATAAAGTTAGTTTAATCAGCATTTTCCCCAAAGCTGCCCAATCTCCTTACTTTCCAAGCAGATATCAGCCCATATAAGCTTCCCAGCTACTATTACCAGGAATGGAACCCATGACTGGAAGAATCATTTCCCCTCCACGTAGACTAGTGAAATGAGGGAGAGAAGCCTGGAGTACAGAACAGCCAGCATTCTCACATGCTACAGCATCCTTGACCTCTTTCCCAGATTTCCCAACTTTCTAGCAATTTGAAAGTCATTTCAGTTGTCTCCGCTCCTTATTTAAAGAGAAGTATCTTTTGAGAAAGTTAAGTCTACCAGTTAGTCACACCTGAGTATGAATGACTGTTTCAACTGCCTAATTTGAAGTTGGAGTTGGGGGTGGGGGAGGAGCGGGGAGTGGAGATTTTACAACAAAGGCAGTTGAAGGAGGGCTTTGGTGATCAGTTAGTTATAGCATTCTCTTAGATAGCTAAACTGCTCCTGGTGCTACACCAAGAAAACCAAGTAGAATGGAAGGTGTCTTTTCTAACTATGCCTAAAATCCAGAAGGTATTTTTTTAAATTGATTAATAGGACAAAAAATATTTTAAATAAAAATAACTTCATCATGGTAAAACACTACCATTAAGGGAAGTCGAAAGACAAATAATAAACAGCAAAAAAGATATTTCCCACTCATGTCATCGATAGAGTTTATCTTCCTAATATATAAAGGACTATCAGAATATGTAAGAAAAAGAACTATCAGAATGAGTAAGAATAAAGTACACTGAAAAATGGAAAAATAATATTAGAAAGTTCACAGAAAATACAGTGACTCTTAAACATATAAAATATGCTCAAACTCCATTGTAATAAGATAAATGCAAATTAAAATACACTACAATGCCATTTTTCACCCATCGGATTGGAAAACTCCAACAGTTTGATTATATAGTTTGTTGATAGTCATAGAGAAACAGGCACTCTTGTATTTCCTGGTAGTAATATAAACTCATACAACCCCAGTGGAGGACAACTGAGTAAAATCTATCAAAAGTGTCAATGAATGAACCCTATGCAATTCCATTATCTGGGAATTTATTCTATAAATTTGCTCATATGTGTGCAGAATGACCTATGTACACGGTTATTCATTGACACAATGTTGAAGTAATAGCAAAGATCAGAAACAACCCAAATCACCACTGATTAAAAACTGGCTGAACGAATTGTGATACATCCATACCATAATTCTGTGAAGCTATTAAATAATGATAATGTTTCCTATTTATGAATATGAAAGTATCTCCAAGATATATCATGAGAAGAAATAAGCAGAAAACTAGGTGCTATGTAATAACTTTGAGGCAGGGTAGGGAGGCAGGGCATAGAAATCTTTATTCATATTTGTTTGCATGCACATAAAGAAACTCTAAAGGCTTACTTATCTAAGAAACTAATGACAGAAGAGCCTGGAGTGGGGCTGGAATTGAAACTGGGTGGATGTCAAGGATGAGAGCAGGAGCATGAAGACTTTAAACCACATAAATATCTATACCTATTCTAAAAAATGAACTTACAAAAATGTACTATGAAAATAAGACACCAATCCTACTTCAAAGAGCTCATAGGGTACCTGTCAGTATTCATATAGATCCACACACGAAAGGACCTATAGTAGCTGATGCCTTAGAAATAGGAACACTTGTTTTAAACAGAAAGTGAAATAATCAGACCCAGTGGCAGGCCTCAGTCCTGTCACATCTCACCTTGCCTACAGCCTCCCATGTCAGCACCTATATATTTAAATACAGCAAAGCTACCACAAGAGCGAGGGCCCAGCCAGGCCTCTTCCAAGCTGTACTGATCTGCTCATCTTTAGAAACATAGAAAGGATGTCAGCATGGCCACTGTGGACACGAGCCCACTGGCAACCAAGACCCTCTGCCAGCCGAGCGCCTTCTTCTGACATCTCTCCTGCCATACGTGGGTGTTTGTGTTGGGGGTGGAGGGTCGGGCAGCAGAGAGGATGCTCTGAGTTCCAGGAAGGTTCCTTACTAGATTTGCCTGCCTCAGTTTGGATTTCCCCCAAAGCAGACCTGGAGACAAGAATTCAAGTACAGGTAGTTTATTGGGAGATAATCCCAGAAAGCACAGCAAGGACCTGAAGAAGTAGAACAGGGAAGGGAGGAATGGCAATTAAATGTATGTCAATGAATAGGTCACCACTGTGGGAAAACTGGGTCTCAATCCCATCCCAGGGACTCGGAGAGATTGTGTAGAACATACCACAAGATCAGTCCCCAATGAGAGAGGAGCTGAAATACTGATCCATGAACTCCCATCTCTCATTGGGTGTAATTTTGCCAGCATTTCCAACTTGCACAAGTAGACAGTGTGCTTCTAAGGCTTGAGAATGCCTGCAGGCAGAGAGACACAGGAAGACATCATGTCCAGTACATTAAAGTGACCGAAAGATAGGCCTGGTGACTTGGCAATAGACCTTCAGCATCTGCTACACCACCTGATGCAGCACTCAAGAGGCTTAATTTAAAGGAAGAAAGACTCAGGGGGCCGCCAACAACGTTTTCAAATATGCAATAGTCTCACACAGACCTGGTGGAAGTATAAATTACTACAAACATTTTGGAGGGCACTTAGAAACGTCTATTGAAATTAAAAGTCCATAAATCCACTGGCCCAGCCAAGCAATAATTCAGTTTTTCCTGATCCGCTTTTTTTCTTCAATAAAAATGTATTTGTACCACACACTAATAATACAAAGATTAAAGTGTCCTGTTGCTATGCCCACTCCAGGAAGCTACTCGTCTACCTTTTACCACCATCACCAAAATTATCTGTCCTATGTCCCATGTCTTTCAAGCATTGCCATTTAAAACGGCCAGGGGATCAGCAGATAACATAAGTGAAAGAAGCGAGCCAAAGTAATGAAATAGAACAAAGGAAATGGCGACAACGGTGGCAACTCGAGAACACAAGTCCCCTCTGAGGATCTTCAGCTGCGGTTTAAAAACCAGTATTTAAAAAGAAACATAAAAGTGACAAACAAACAGGACAAATGGAGACTCATGGACATGGACAATACACTAGTGGTCACCAGAAGGTGGGGCAGCGGGGGGACGGGGGAGGTAGATGGGGTAAAGGGTCAAATATGTGGTGACAGAAAGAAATCTAACTACGGGCAGTGAACGCACAATGCCTTACTGTTGAATTGTCCACCTGAAACTTACTGGATTTCATTAACCAATGTCACCATAATAAAAATTTTTTTAAATAATTTAATTTAATTTTAATAAATAAATAAGTAAAACGAGTAAAATATATATATATATTTTGAACTTCTGTTCCAAGATGGACTAACAGGGAACAGATTTACCCTTCTGCTTGAAAAAAAAAAACAAGAAATATATATATAGTGATTTTCAGGACATCAGACATTAAACAATGAAAGCCAGTGACACCTGAGAGTCAGGAAACAAGTGAGGCCTAAGACCACTCCAGCTTACTGCCTTGAGAGAGTTTCCAGGCCATAACGCGAGTGGACCCCAACAGACTCCTGAAGGCAGCTACCATCTGAAAGTCAGATTACCTCTCTTTTACGGAGAGGACGTCATAGAGAGAAAACTCCAGAGATCTGCAAGGTCCCCGCCACCCAAGTCTTCATGGAAGTCAGGAAACGAACAGGCTGGGGAAAGAACTCCCCAAAAGGATTAGAGGAAACAGCACCTAACACCCACTCGGGGCTGGGAATAGTGCCTGTTCCCACCAGCCAAACTGGAAAAGCACAAAACTCATCAGGCATTGAACAGAATACTCAGAAGAGTCTTGTCTCAGTAGTGGGGAATAATTTTTCCTAGACTAAGCGCTGCTCAGGTCTTGTATAATAAAGCTTTAAAGCCAGGCCTGAAAGAATCACACTATTTTCAAATAACTTAGCTTAGTTCTGGAGGCTGGAAGTCCAAGATCGAAGTGTCCACAGGACTGGTTTCTTCCAGCCTCTCTCCTTAGTTTGCAGGTGGCCATCTTCTCCCTGGTCTTTACATGGTCTTCCCTTGGTACATGTATGTGTCCTGATCGCCTCTTCGTATAAGGACAAGAGTCACAGTGGGTTAGGGCCCGCCCATATGACCTCATTCAACCAAATTACCTCTGCAAAGATACTATCTCCAAATCCAGTCACATTCGGAGGTCCTGGGGGTTAGGACTTCAACATATGGATGTGGGGAGGAACACGATTCAGCCCATAACAACTCCTCACATTCCTCCTCCTGCCTCTACCCTAACCCATACATTTCCAGCTGCTGAAAGATCCAGACTCCCTGCCAGTTCTTATACCCTCACAGATCATGTCAGGAGGAAGCGGGGTTGCTCTCACACACACCACCTTCCACTCTTTTGAAAGCCCATAGCTATTTCTCCCTCACTTCACTTAGGGGTTCCTAGTTCCTACCACCAGAGGTTTTTAACAAGTGGTACCCTAAGCCCGAAGCTCACCCTCTCTCTCTCTCTCTCTCTCTGAATGTCAGTTAAGCACTTCTCTCTCCCACTCCCCTGCCCAGTTAATGTCAGGATTACCACATTTAGAGAGCCAACATGACCAGTGTAGGCTCTGACCCACTTATCACAGAAATACCAATCGCACTGTCCAAAGAGGTTAGATGACCACACATTTAACTGACTGTAAACAAAAAGGAATGATGTAGAAGAAGCCCTCACTGGCATACCTACTGCTGATGCTACTACAAAAGCAGTTTTGGAAATTTGGGCAATACTCAGGGAGCCCCTTTGGCATCAAAGCACTGTGTAGGGTTTCCAGGCTTGTGAGTGGCCTGGAAATCAATGAAATAAGGTCTATTTACCTTGTTTTGCTCAAAGATGGGATGAGCATCTTCAAGTACCTAGAGGAAATAATTTCTTGCCAAGAGATGGGACAACCCATTACATAAGTGTTAAAATTGAAGAGTCAAGAGAGAGATTGGATCAGCCTGCCACAACACCCCGCCAGGCCAAGAATGAGTGGATTAGTCTAGAGTCCTCTAGAACAGAGGCCCTGCAACAGCCTATCAGTCCCAGAAAAGATACTTAATCAAAGTCTGAGCCTATCAGATTCTCTATCGTGGGAATTTGAGACTTAAGGAGATGGAGGCTAGAGATCTTCGGTATCCCTCAGAAACTCCTGATAAGGGGGCAACTGGAGACCCTAAGCAGGCCTTCTTCCTCCTCTTTCATAGGCCTGGCTAGTCTCCTCTTCTGAAAATGCTGGCAACCATCCCAATATTCTTCCTATTAATTGGCCATTTGGCTTACATTAGCCAGGGTTGGTTTCTATTAAGCGCAATAAAAAGAATCGCAAATGATCTATTTTCATTTTATGCATTTTTTGGTCCCAATACCCGCCACAAAATTTAACATGTGGTAGATATTCAATAACTTTGTTTTAAATGTATGGAAGCCCAATTTTCCCCGTCAATCAACTTCACATAAGATTAAGAATAAAGACAAAGTGTCCTATGGTAAACAGAAAAAGACTCTTTGGTGCCAACCTGTCCTGACACGCAAGTTATATAAAGACTATGCTCTGGTTTTCTCTGAAAGGGGAGGATGCATTAAAAATTTCTAGCAGAAACAATGACCTGATGCCAGATGCCCAGCAGGGTCAGAGGTGGGAAGAATTGGATCCTAATCTCTGCTGACTTGGCAGCATCCTCAGTGCTGCCCAGAGTAGGCTGGAGGCAAGGAGCACTTCTGTCTTGCTGGGATCTGCTTACCCCAGGTAGAACATTATACCTTTATATCCTCACTAGGGCTCCTCACATTTACACATTCTCTCTGTAAAACTTCCATCATTGCCACGGTTTAGTCTAAGACTTGGGATACCCACCCAAATATCTAACCACACATTTACTCAAGCTTTAGTATTCACTGAGCCCCCTGGCTGTGCCTCCAGACTCCACATATAGGTGACTGTGCCAATCTCAACCACACTGTGGATGGGACGCCCTGTAGGGTCACTCCAGGCCCTCCTCTCACCCCTATATTTCTATAGCACCCTTCTAAATGATCGCCTAGCCCCTAGCCTCCTGCTTCTCCAGTCCAAACTTCATTACATCAATATTAGCTCCCCAAGTTGCCAATAACCATGTTACTTTCCTACTCAAAAACATTGAGTAAATGATAAGCCAAACCTTAGCTTATCATTTAAAAAAACACCCGCAATCTGAACTCAATCTATTTTTTAAATTTTAATCTTTATTGCTCGAAATTTTCTCCTGCATGAAACCTCTACTCTCACAGAAGCAGCCTGCTTATCTGCCTCACTGCTGAGCAGATAGGTATAAGCCTGGAGTTTATATATTTTTTTTTCCTTGAGGTTTTTTTTTACCCCTCAAAATTGAAAGATTACTAATACAGCCACCTACCCCTCATGGCCCATTCTTAGGCCCTGAGTCCTCCTCAAAGGATATGGCAGTGGCTCTCATTTCCAATATCCTAAAATATCATGGACGATATCATTCATGGGAGCCTTTCTGTACACAGCCCAGTGACAACTACTACCTGACCCCTTTATACAGGTGAGAGGCTCTTACTACCAATCCCTTCCCACCAATCCCTTCCACACCAACTTGCCAAAACCAACACTTCATTCAGTGGTCAGAGGTGCAGGCTTGGGGCAGCCAGAGAAACCAGGTGGGAGCAGACACTGCTCAGTTGTCCCAAGCTATGACCCAGGCACCCTTTCAGAAGCCACTCCAGCTGAGATTTGGACCGCTCCCAGCAGCCAGTCTGGTCAAGTTGTCTGTCCACAGGGACCAGGTGGGGCAAGGAGGTCAGAGTAGGTGGAGGAAAATAGACAGCAGAGATGAAAGTCAGAGGAGGAGAAAGCCACCATCTCACAGGCTGCGATTACCTGCTGATGGGCAAAGCTTGTTAGCTGAGGCCAAGGAAGACATAGACCTAGAATGTGAGCTGCAAGCCAGCTGGGAGCTGGGCCACCTGAGGATGCTCTGCACCTCTGCTTGCTGTGCCCCTCCCTCCTCTTAATCCTGAGTTGCTTCTAAGACAAACCTGCAAGAAAGCCCTCACAGATCTAACTGAGGAAGCTGTCAGCGGAAGTCTGCTCTACACCTTCTCTGCTCTCCTCCTCCATCAAAGGCCCGGAGTCTCACCGCAGCTAGAGGCTGGTGTGGCTTGAGGCAGCCACCACACAGCACTTCAGGGGCCCAAAGATGGACTCCTGGAAGGCGAGCATTGCCTCATTTTTCTCCCGGGCTAGCGTTTCTCCACCACCATTGTCACTCAGAGCCCATTCAAGGACAGAATGATTTTTCCTAAAATGAAAGAGAATTTGTAGTGCCAACAAGGTGCCTTGGACGTGAGCTACAGGTAGCGAGGCTCTGTTATTCAGTGTGGCAAGGATTTAAGTGGTGTTTCTCGAAGCTGCCCACAGAGCTCCAGAGTTACACAGAGTTACGTCAAGGCTCCCACGGAGGGGAAAGGAGATGGAGAGTCAGGGCACAGGTATCTCATCCCACTTCAACCTCAGCAGCTCCACCTACAGCTGTCTTTGCTTCCAGGTTTTCAGTTTGTACTTTTAGTTTCATTTTTTTTAAACCATTTTTAAGTGTACAGTTCAGTGACATTAAGTACCTTTACATTTCTGCAACCATCATCACCATCTATCTCCAGAACTTTTTCATCTTGTAAAACTAAAACTCTGTCCCATTAAACAATAACTCCCCATTTCCATCTTTCTGAGCCCTTGCCGACCAACATTCTTTCTGTCTCTATGAATTTGACAACCCTAGTAAGTGGAATCGTACGATATTTGTCTTTGTGACTAGCTGATTTTATTTAGCATTATGTCCTCGAGGCCCATCCATGTAGCAGCACGTGTAAGAATTTTCTTCCTTTTTAAAGATAAATAATATTTCATTGTATGTATATACCACATTTTGTTTAACCATTCATCCATTGATGGACACCTGGATTGCTTCCACCTTTTACCTATTGTGAAAAATGGTAGGGTGTACAAATATCTGTTCGTGTCTCTGCTTTCGATTCTTTTGGGTATACACCCAGAAGTGGGATTGCTGGAACATATGGTGGTTCTTGTTTACTTTTTGAGGGACTGCCATACTGTTTTCCACAGTGGCTGCACCATTTTACAATCCCACAAACAGTGTACAGAATTCCAATTTCTTCACATCCTCACCAACATTTGTCTTTTTCTGTTTTGTTTTGTTTAAGTATTAGCCATCCTAATGGGTGTGCTAAAAGCTGTGGCTGGGAAGGTTTGGAACCAGCGCTCTAAAGAACTCAGTGGTCCTTGATCTTCCCGAGCCTCCCTGTGATCCTTTGCCCACCCATCTACCCGTCACCTACTCTTTGACCTGGCAGACCCAGGCTGAATGAGCTCTTCTTCCTCATCTGCCCACTGCCCTCCTCCACCCCACAGGAATATCATGGCAGCACCCCAGCTCCACACCAGCTGAGCCTTAGATCCAGCCTCTCCATTTCATGCCCCCGAGGCTCCAGCTAGCAGCCAACTTAGGGGACATGCCTTCAGTAAGTTCCATACGGCAGCTCCAGTAAGGTCCTGTGGCCTTGCTGGGCTAGGAACTCCCTAATGGGAAGGTGGTAACCTGGTATAGGAGCCACATCTCTGAGCGAGAAGGCCTCAGACATATGAGGATATCTCCTCTTCCTCGCCAGTCACCAAGTCATCTCAAAAGCCAAGGCAGCACCAGGACATGAAAAGAACAATTGGGTCCAAAAATCTCTTACTCAAAACCAGTCTAAGCTGCTACCCAGTTATGTGACTTTGGGACTTGTGGTAGGCTGAATATTGCCCTTCCCATAACCCTCAAAGTCGTCCATGTCCTAATCCCCAGAACCAGTGAACATGTTACCTTACATGGTAAAAGGGACCTTACAAGTCAAGGATTTTGAGATGGGAGGTTTTTCTGCAGTATCCAGGTGGGTCTGATGTAATCATAAGGGTGCTTATAAGAGGGAGGCAGGAGCTCAGGAAGAGAAGAAGGCAACATGACAACCAAAGTAGAGATTTCAGTGGTGTAGCCACAAGCCAAAGAATGTGGCCAGCCTCTAGAAGCTGGAAAGGGCAAGGAACAGATTCTCCCCCTGGATCTTGCAGAAGGAACCAGCCCTGTGGACACCTTGATTTTAGCTCTGTTAGACTTTATTTGGATTTCTGACACCCAGATCTGTAAGAGGATAAACAGAACAGCGTGTTGTTTGAAGCCATGTGTGTTGTGGTCATTTGTTAGAGCAGCAATAGAAAACTAACAGAGGACGCATCTCTGCTCTGGGTCTCCGTTTCCTCGGCTGTGAAATGAAGGGCTTTGGACTAAACACTTTTAAACTTGCCTTTCTAGCTCCCCTGATGAAAGTGCTACTCAAATGCTTGTGATGATCCAGGCCCTGTTTGAAATCCTTTTTAGGCATTACTTCTTTAAACCTCAAAACCGTAAGACTGTAAGGTATTAAGATTCTGGTCACCCCTTGCAATGTGTGGGTTTTTCCCATGCCAACTAGCAATTCTCTGACACCAGCTGGGTGTCCTACAACCCAACTCAATGCTGACACTACCTGGAGAGAGCATCAGATCCCACAGGTTAAGGGCCCAGTCCCACAAGACCAGCCCCTCCCCCATCAACTTCAGATCAAGTTCACTTACAAGCCCCGGTTGTTACCTGTGCTTCTGACCAACCAGCTGTAGATTGAGAGTTTGCAGTAGCCCCTCCTTCCGTTTAATTAATTTGCTAGAACAGCTCACAGAACTCAGGGAAACGGTTTACTTATCAGATTACCAGTTTATTATGAAAAGATATAAATCAAAAATAGCTAGATGGAAAATATACGCAAAATGAGGTATGGGGCAAGGCGCAGTGCTTCCATGTTCTCTCCAGGTGTGCCATTCCCCTGCTACCTCCCTATGTTCACCATCCCAGAAGCTCTCTCCGATCCCCATTTTTGGGGGTTTCTATAGAGGCTTTATTACATAGGCATAATTGATTAACCCATTGGCCATTGGTGATTGCTTCAGTCTCCAGCCCCTCTTCCCTCTCCAGAGGTTAGGGGTTGGGACCTAGAGTTCCAACCACATGGTTGGGTCCCCTGGCAACCAGCCCCCATCTTTAGGTTACCTAGGGGCTTTCCAAAAGTCACCTCATTAATATAACAAAAGACACCTTTATAGCTCTCACCATTTAGGAAATCCCAAGGGTTTTAGGAGCTCTGTGCAAGAGACAAGACCAAATATATATTTCTTATTATAAATCACAGGTATTAGCATCCACTCACAGATCAAGGAGACAACCAACATCCAGAGAGGTAAAGTAACTTAGCCAAGATCACACAGTTGTAAGTGTCAGAGACAGCTAGGATTTGAATCCAAAGAATCTAGTACTAGAAAATCTGTGCTCTTAATCACGAAGCAAGGCCAGTATTGTTGCCCTGTACACAGACGAGGGAGCCCATGACCCATGTCACAATGACATGGCTGTATAGCAGCAAATCTAGATCTTCTAAAGTCAGGCTGTTCTCACCATTCCATCTGATTCCCAAATTCCCTAAGCATATTTGGACAAAAATGAGGACAATGAGCATCCAAATGCTTTCACATTCCTAGAATCCAAATCTTGTTCAGATACCCTATCTCTGCCTTTCACTCCCTAGTCTTAAGTCCTCTGCTTTTTAAACAGAGTAAAATAAATTAACTTCATTGATAGGTTTTTCTCCCTCTCCTTTTCCCAACCTCACCACCTCAGTCTCCAGTCTGCCACCATAAATCACTAGCAATTCAAAAAAATGCCTCCTGAGAAAACAGGCCTCCTGGCTTGATGGATGTGTAAATTTCCATCTCCTCCATACAAGTCTTACTTTTCAGAGGGAAAAAAAAAATCTTTATTGGCGTTAGCACATTTACGAGTTTAAATAAAAACAAATACATCTCTATTGACTGTAGTTATTACGCTCAGTTTCATGCAACGTAAGTGCTTCAAATAAAAATAGATTGGTTGGAGTGAGTATGCATCAGTTCCAATAATGATGCAGCCAGTTTCCGTAGCATATGCGTTTCAGTAATGTTCCCCAGGCTCGCAGGAGGGGAAGCACATTGCTACTCAGAGCTTTTAGGCTCCATTTTCTGTCTAAGTGCTCCAGGTAGGTGTGAATGTTTATTAGTGTCATGAAATGAATCTGGCAGGCAAAGGCTGGCCTTCGCAGGAGAGGCCAGAGTTTAATTACCGAGCATGAGCCAGACTAGGCAGAAAGTGCAAATCCTGTGGTATGTGAACCCAGTACCAACCCACCAAATGTGTATGCAGTACCTACTGCATGCATGCCTGCCACCTGAGCAAGGGTCAGCCCAGGACAAAATATTTAGAATTATTTATTGAGGCCTGTCTCCTGAATGGAGTTGTAGCTTATGAAAGAGAGGGGACCTCTCTGTTCTAATCATCACTGATGCTGTTCGTTAAGTTAAACACATGGGCCTGGGCATCAGCCTACCGGGATTCAAATCCCAGCTCCACCGTTTAAACAGGAAGCAGACACTTACAGAGCACCAACGATATACCAGAACTCATTCTAGGTGCTGAGGTTATAGCACTGAACAAAGTCTCCACTCCTATGAAGCTTAATTCTGTAGAAGCGAAGGTTTAACTCCGAGTAAATCACACCTCTTGAACCTCAGATTCTTCATCAGTAAGATGGGGATAATAGCACCTACTTCATGGGATTGTTGAAAAATTGAATAAGAAAATTCATCTAATGTATTTAGCTCAAGGTCTGGCATACAGTAGTGCTGAATGTCAGCTACTATCATTATCGTTGTCAGTATGGACACCTCATATGCATCACTTAGATCCTTTGGCTTCATCTCTTATTCCAGCCCCTGTTGCAGGAAACAGCTCAGTCTGGCTCTTTACAGGTTACACTGGTGCAGCCTGACAGCCCACTCACCTTAGGTCCATGTCTAGGACTTCTCACCTTCACCTAAGGCTTCTCTGTTCATGCCATGCCAAAAGGCTCGACACACATGTATATACAACCTGGAACTACAGTGGACTTAGCATAGCGGGGAAAACCTTTAACTACGGTGCAAAGGATTGATCTGCATCTCTCAAAAAGGTATAATGAGGTCCTAACTCCCTGTGACATAACAGGAAACATATATGCTCCTGTTTCCTGGCACACAGCTCCTTACAATCTCCAAAGTCATAAGTGTCTTTGTATGCTAATAAATTTGGGGCTCCTGGATAGCCTCAGGAAACCAAGTGATAAGAAGGTTGGAAATTTCAACCCCATTCACCCACCCCAAGACATCCAGGGAGGGGAAGTTTAGTTAATCACTAATGACCAAAGATGTAATCAATCAGGCTTAAGCAATGAAGCCTTTATAAATACCCTGTGAGTACCATCCCTCAGGTCGCTGAACACACAGAGGTGCTGGGAGGCACACCCCTTCCCTCGTCCCATGCTCTGTGCATCTTTTCCATCTGGCTGTTCCTGACTTTTATTCTTTTATAATAAACTGGTAAACAAGTAGATTGTTTTCCAAGTTTTGTGAGCCATTCTAGTAAATTATTGAACCTGAGGAGAGAGTTATGGGAACCTCCAATTTATAGCCAATCTATCAAAGGCACAGCTGACAACCTGAACTTATGATTGACATCTGAAAGGAAGCAGGGCAGTTCTTGCAGGACTAAACCCTCAACCTATGGGATCTGATGCTATCTCCAGGTAGATAATGTCAGAATTGAGTTAAATGATAGGACATGTGGCTGGTGTTAGAGAATTGCTTGGTATGGGGGTAAAAAACCACATATTTGGTTCAGAAGTGAAGTATTGAGAGTAGTGCTATGAGTAGAGGGAGAAACAGAATTTTTCTCTCACTCCTATGCCTGTGAATGCGACTTTATCTAGAAGTAGGGTCTTTGCATATAGAACTCGGGTAAGGTCATACTTGATT
Source organism: Pteropus medius (assembly GCF_902729225.1). Classification (NCBI taxonomy): domain Eukaryota; kingdom Metazoa; phylum Chordata; class Mammalia; order Chiroptera; family Pteropodidae; genus Pteropus; species Pteropus medius. Next base: position 5,391,100 of record NW_024349797.1, on the reverse strand, counting down.
AAGGTTGTTCCTAAATCCAATGACTGTTATCCTTCTAATGAGAGAAGGAATTGGAGACACAGAGACACACAGAGGGAAGACAGCCATGTAAAGACAGGGACAGAAATCACAACAATGCATCTGTAAACTAAGAAGTGCAAAGGACTGCCAACAGCCATTAGAAGCTGGACAAGGCAAGGAAGGATTCTCCCCCATAGCCTTCCAAGGGAGCATAGCCCTGCCAACATCTTGATTTCAGACTTCTAGGCTCCAGAACTGTGAGAATAAATTTCTGTGTTGGTTGTAATTTGTTATGGCAACCCAAGGAAACTAATACACATGGGCTATAGAAATAGATGGATAGATGCTTCTTCCTTGCCTACTTGAAACAGGTGGTCCTGTGACATGTTTCATATGGCTTCTCAGATGTTCCATGGGGTCTATCACCCAGTCACCCAGAGCCATGGCCAACTCAATAGTGCATCCTTGATGGGGCTCACCCTCCTTCTTGCTTTGCTCTTCCTGTCCCTCACTACTGCCCCCTGGGGTCACCGCCCGAAAAAAGATTCACTCATAAGGCATTTGTCTCAGTTTCCATTTTCTGGGAAACCCAGCTTAAGACAGCTGGTAACTGGCACATAGTTGACATTTAACAAATGTTTGACTGACTCAATAAATTAAGATATGAATGAAGACCCAACCCTGCCCTCGAGAGGTTTTCAAACAAATTATCAAAATAAAACAAATACATAAATACTATATAAAAAAATAAATTATAGGGGCATTTGAAGGACAAAAAGAACTTGAAATTCCCAGAAGCTGGACCCAGCACAAACAGTAAAGTGAGGCGGCCATTTCTAACATTTTGTATGGCTTTGTTCCCTGTCCCTTCCACATACATTTTGGTCAGTTTTTAATTGCAAACAACAGAATCCACTATGATTAAATTAAGAAGGAAAGGAATTTATCGAAGGATACTAGGAAGCTCATAGAATTTCATAGAGGGCCAGTCTCTGAAGAACAATATCTAATCACAGCCACAGGGATTTCTCTGGGGACTACAAAGCCAGCGGAAAAATAACAGCCATAAACTGGATTCTGCTGCCCAAGCGAACCAATCCCTGACTGTAATCTGAGAAATCCAGGAACTCCACAGAGCAGTCTCATCCCTGTTCTTGAGGAGATCACTATAATCCACAAATGAGCCACGTACAGGGAACTGAATCAACCAAACTCACCAGCCCTGGGCCTTATATTAAGACTCCACTCTCAGGGCAAGCCGATTGCAATCTTTTTTCTAGAGCTTCTGGATTTTACTAAAAGGTCCCAAGGTTTCACAGCTGGTAAGAGGCTAAACCAGGATTCCGGCCCAGGGTCCAGGTCCTTGGTGCTCAAAGTATGGTTTGTGGACAAGCAGTGACAATACCACTGAAAGCGTTAGAAATGCTGAATCTGGGGCTCCAACCAGGAGCAGCTGAGCCAAACCCAAGGTTTCACAGGGTCCCCAGTGATCTCTGTGCACATCGAAGTTTGGAAAGTGCTGGTCTGGTCTCCTTCTTCAACTCTGGTGGTTCCCAAATTTAACTAACCATTCAAACCCCCTAGAGAACTCTTTTAAAATGAGGATTCCCAGGCCCCATTCCAGATGAGCTTATTTAATAGGCCTGGAATGGGGCCCAGGCGGCTGTGTTTTTGTTTTAAGTTTCTTGGAGGTTCGTGATCAGCTAGGCTTGGGGACTGCCAGCCTCCAGTGTACAGCTCTTGTCCCTCAACAGCTGTCCTCTCAGTCAGCACTGTGGGACTCTCGGGAAGGCCAGGAGATGCATGCGGATACCTGGTTCCTCCCCCCGAAATTCAGACTTCCTAACGTCTAGATAGAACCATCGTAAGACTGTAAGAGGCCCCAGGTACCCTTACTGTGGGGGCATCACCCACCTCGTAAGGAACATACTAAAAGCCATCTGCATTCCACATTAAATATAAATGATATGTAACTATGTGAGAGCAAATTGACTCGTGGTTGCTGAGTTGACAGTTATATTTTCTACATATTTAATTAATCATTTATTAATTTTAATTTTGCAATTTTCTTTTTTATATATTGTGGCCAGTATTTTTTCCTCCTCAAGGCTCACCTGTTTCCATAGGTCCCTGAAGAGTTTGGAAGCTTTTCCACCAAGTGCTCGGGACTCTGAACTTTAATAAGCCTGGTGAGGTGGTCCTCAGAGCAGACCTTGACCACAGTGGAATTGCTGGCCTCCAGAGAAGCGAAGGTGGGTCTCCAGGGCGAGCTGGCATTAGGGTTGGTTGGCTGGAAGGGAAAGCCATCTGAGCTGGGAAGATGAGGGAGGGCAAGAGCTCTGCTCACTGCCTGGAACACCCCCACAATTCCAGAGAAGCCCTCTGACCAGGGCATATCCTCATAAGGATCCCCTAACAGAGAACATGGCATGCAGGAAACACTACAAATGCCCGTGCTTCAGCATTGCTTGGACTCCGTCCCCGAGACCAAGGAAAAGCAGCTGAACTTGAAAGGATCATAGAAGTATTACAAAGTCCATAAGCCGTTAGGAAGCAGACGGTTGTAGGAAACAGGATTATTTCATTCGGAAAAGAGAAGGCCAGATGACCCATCAGGGTCTCCAAACAAATGGTGAATGACTATACAGGCATGAGGCCTCCCTGCCTGAGCCTCGGCATCTGGACTTGGCGGGCAGCCCAGCGGGGCAAACCTGCCAGAGCCTCTTCGTGAGATCTGTGGGCCTTCCTGAGGATCTCACAACCCACAAAGCCCAGGATCAGGAAGGAGGGACAAACCTAGGCAGGCTCAGACCTAGTCCCAGCTAGTCCTTGTGGGAACTAGGTCCAAAGTCTGAAGTGGGGAGAGTGGGGGATGCTGGAAATGAAAAGTGAAAAGAGACATCTCAAGAGAAAACCTGAGGTTGAAACAGATGCAGAGCTGCTTTAGGGCACTACCTCTCATCACTGTGTGACCCCAAAAGTACATTCAAAGGAATTCTCTGCCTTTACCTTTCTTCCACCGATCCATGCTTCAGTATAGACTCAGGGACAGCCTCGGTGGCTCAAGGGCTTCAGAGAAAAAATGGCCTGGAGAGAGATCAGAAGAAGGGCAGTGATGTCCACTGGAAAACAGTGGGGAGGTACCTGATGGGGGACTTGGGAACCACAGCAACAGCTGCAGAGCCCTGAGGCTGTGGGCCAGCTCTGACGCATCACTCAAGACCCCTGTCCCCAGATACTCCCAGAAGTGTCAGGGATGGAGGAACTTTGTAGGGCTGAGGTTCCAGGCAAGCAGGTAAAGTCAACAGCCAGGAAACAGGTCATGGTCCTCCACGTGACCCACTAGCACTCTTGTACCCATAAGGCCTGGGAAACAGGCTGCCGGTGTGAGCAGTGAGTGGTGGTGACCAGATGGCCATCACAGGATCAAACAGGGAGCTTAAAGGCATTGACCTTGATCCTTCTCTGAATGCCAGATGCCCTGGGCACCTCAACGAGCAGTCACGGAGTCTACAGATGGGGACAAAACCAAAAGAGAGAGGAAGCAACCAACACCCCAATGGCTGCTACAAAACCAGCTGGGTGATTAATGTACATTAACTCAACAAATCCTTCCCACACCTTCAAAGACAAGAGTTATCTTTTTCAGGGGGAAAAAAAACAGGCACAGAGAGGTTTCATCTCTTACTCAAGGTCACACAGCCAGTTCACAAAGGAGCTTGTATTTGAACCTACTTTGGTCTAACTTCAGAGCCCAGGTCCTTAACTCTGTGCTCTTGTGCAGCTCTGAGGGCAGAACGAATGAAAAAGATGAAGAAAGCAGGTCCCACTGTGTCTATAAAGGAATTGTGTCCATAAAGCCCTCAGTATATGGTAGCAGGAGAAATCTATCCTCTATTACATTGCACATACCAAGTGAAGGTCAAGAGACAAACACACCCCATGCTCCATTCTCTACTGCTGAGCTCCCAAGGAGCCATTGCCTGTGGGGACCCAGGAGACCCAGTGTCCAAAGGGTTGGCTGTGCCAGCTATCTAGAGAGTAACAGGCTGGGCCCCCAATGTCACCAGATCCCTGCCCTCCACTTTGTACCATTCTGCCCTCTCTTTCCACCATGACACACGCTACCAACCAGCGACCCCACATTTGGCTTCTGCAGTCACTCTGGCTCCAGGACTGCAGGGCCTTGCAGCCATGGGAACAGATGTTCCCCTTGCACATGGCTGGACTTGGATCTGGGCAGTGATGGTCAAGCATCATTGACTGGGGTAGATGGGCAGCTGCAGAAAATGAGAAAGAGGCAGTAGCTGCCTCTCTATCCCATCTCCATTTGCAGAACAGTTGCTACCTCCCTTCCAAGGCAAGGAAGGGCAAGGACACCTCAGACAGCACTCCCACCCACCCGCTCCCCACCACTACTCCCAGGCTGAGCACCCCGGCCAGGACACCCAGAAATCAAGAGAGATGCAGCCCAGCACCTTGCATGCTGCTGTAGTTTCTCTCCCTCCCCTTCCCCCTCGCCAAACATCTGTCAGTGCTTACTCAGCTGTGATGGACTGACCCTTCAGTTACTACACTGTCATTACTGTTGAATGGATTTATAATATGGCTCAGGAAAGACATCAAGCACGTTACAGAAAAGGGCATGCAGAATGACACGTCAGAATGTGCAGTGCTCATCCCGGAAAGCAAGGACTACACCTGATTTTTATTTTCTTTCTTTCGAAATACACTTTATTTTCCTTGTACTATTTATATGCTTTTTTAAATTTATTTGGAGCGAAGTGACATGTGATGGCCTTGGGTCCTCTCTGTTATGTTGAGAATGAGGTCCTCCACGTAGGCCATTCAGAATGGCAAATGCCACATGCCATTAGAAGGTACCAAAAGAGCATATGGAAAAGGAAAAACTCTGAAATCCATGGAAACAAGCTGGCTGGGGTAGGGTCAGAAATCTTTATGTGGTAAACTGGATGTTTATGTTTTATATCATATACACTTGTCCCTTTGGCTTCCTCTAAATGCTCTGAAAAATCTTGAATCTCTGCATTGCATTTTTCAGCTGCACTTGGACTAAGAAAGAGTTTTGCCTGCACTGGGGCCTGATCTTTAAACAGGAGAAAAGCATATCCATCCCTAGGATCACTGTTTCAGGGACCATGGGGAACCCCTCCCCACAAAGACACATGAAACTCGGGGAGACCATGAGTCGCACCACCCTTCCCTACTCCCAAGGCTCTCCTGACAATGCTGAAATCTGTTTTAATGAGGATTGTTAAACTAGGATGGTTTTAATAAGGAGCATGATTCATTTATGTGAATACACGTGTACACAGATACACACAAGTTTCATTCAATCCAGCTGACCATTCTCTCTCAGGAATACTCCTCAGTCACCAAAAAGTAGGTCTCCTTCACTATACCCCTCCTGGGGGGCACCTTCTACGTGGTTGTCTCTGTGAATGTCACCTCTAGCCACAGACCCGAGGTCAGTAATCTGCAGCCTGCCCTCTGGTTTTGTAAATAAAGTATTACTGGCACACGGCCATTTCCATTCATGGCAAGTGCCTGTGGCTGCTTTCATGCTACAACAGCAGAGCTGAGTAGCTACAACAGAGACTGTATGGCCTGCAAAGCCAATAATATTATCTGGCCTTTTACAAGTCCGCCATCCTCTGCCATAGACTAAGATGTGAATGATGCTTCCCACAGTTGCACAAAGAGCAGCCCTAAGACAGATCGTAGGCAGGAGGGACTCAGGACAGAAGCGGGGCTCAGATGGGACCAACGCAGCTCAGGACCCCCCAAACTCTTGCCTGCACATCTACCCTAATGCTCAGCACCTTTCTCCAGGGCAGCCAGGGAAAGTGATCTCGGCAGAGAACTTAGAACTCTGGAGTGTGGAGTCAGGCCGACCTGGGAATCACTAAGCAAGTCTTCTGGGACTTGTATTTCTTCATCTACAACACGGTATTGATAATAGAATCTCTCTAACAGGAATGTTGTGAGGATCAGATTAGGTATTGCAAGTTACATGTTTAGAATAGTACCTAACACAGTAAACATTGAACAAGTGTCAGCTCCCAGCTAAAGCAGCGGCAGTGGTATCAGTAATAGTATTATCATTAGCCCACATTGCTTTACTCTCGTGAAAGCAGCCAACCACTTCCTACCCTGACAAGAATGTGAGAATGAAAGGCAAGACCCCAGAAGGACTTTGCTTACAGTCCAGCACCTGGAAACCAAGGTGGGCTTAGAAGCTTCCTTTGGCCGCTGGAGGCCTGCAACAAGGTGTTAATCCTCTGGAATTTCAATAAGACATTTATTCAGGAATATCAGGTCCCCTAGTTACACAGTGTACACACACTCGCATATAAAACTAAACAGAGAGACTCCGGACACCTTCAAATTCTGTATGCAATAGTTATGAGCAGATGAGCCAGAATTATACCACACTGTGCTGTTCCCTAACATTTACAAGATCAGATTAGGCTCTAGATTTTTTTAAATTGACTATTTTGTAGACTGATCCTGTAGACGGGATCCAAAACACCCCGCCACAAATGGACAAACACCCTCACCATACAGACAGATAATCTCACACGAGGAGAGAGACTGTTCTAAAGAAAAGAGGCAGGCAGGAGAGGAGGATTAGATAAGAAAGATGGGTTCTGGAGAATTCCAGATCAGACAAGTTTCTAAATATTTTTCCCTTCCATGAAATGCTTTGCACGGTTACCTACTTTTCTGTAAATCTTCCCCTTTCTTCATTGCTGTTTTGATTTTGCTCAATTAGCTGCTAATACACTTTTAAGACCTGCTAATCTCCCTTTTTAAAAAGAGGTTACTGGCCAAACAAATCTGCAAATTCCTAGAGTCCCAACTGAGGGCTGGGAAACAGAACTCTGTGATACCACACTTGCTCAGGTCTGAGAAACTCTTAGTCATTATTGATTGAATAACCACTCTTGGGGGAAGACAAGCAAAACACTACACCTAAAGTGTACATATTGACTGTAAAACACAATATGATTTCAGACACATTAAAATGGGAGTGGTATCTTATAATAGAGGACAAAAATAAGAAAAATTACAACAGTAATAATAGTTACCATTTATTGAGCAGCTACTATGTTCCAAGGACTGTGCTAGTTGCTTTTTCTGGGTTTTTCTCACTGAATACCTACCCCGTTGTAAAGCAGATACTACTGTGCCATTTTACAAATAAACAGAAACTTGGGGAGGCTCGCTACCTAGAACGGCTGAGCCCCAAAGTAACCAAAAGCAGAGGGGCAGAGTCCTACACTTTTTGCCTCTCACCATGCCAAGAAGTGGCCCCAGGGTTCCACCAGAGACCTCGGCCAGGAACCAAGTTCCTGAAGTGAGACAAGCCCACAGGAAGAGGCCACAGAACACAGGGACTTGCTGATGCCTGAGCCATCCTTACCCCTCAGCACCACAGGGTCTCCCTGTTCGATAAAATATTTGTTAAAAATGCATGATGATTATTAAAACAAGGATTGGAAGAAGCAGGTGTCAGCGAGACGCAGTATGACTGTAGGGAAGATGGTCATAGCGCCCTCCCCTACAGATGAAGATGGGAGGCGTTACTCTTCCCCAAACCTACCCCCAGAGTACTGCCCTCTGCCACTGCCACCCCGGACCACGGCCCTCCGCCTTCCTCTGCAAGCTCCGTGCTAGTCACTTGACTTTCTCACCACAGTCTTTGAGAGCTGGGCAGGTCCAGATGGAAATTAGCTTCAGTTGGTCTCCTAATTTCAGGTATCAAGCAGGAGTCAGATCAATCCAGCCACAGGCAGGCAAAAAAGGGATCGATTCTAGCCTTGCCAATGTCCCCAGTTTTTCATCTTCATGGCCCAAAGGCAGTGTTGTAAGACCTGTGGCGGCAGGGTAAGGCCAGTGATTGAAGGAGGCTTATAGTTGCCCCTTGAGTAATTGATACAAAATTTCATGAGATTTATCCCATCCTCTAATTGACCACGTTCCCTACCCTTACAGCCCCAGGAAGGGAGGCATGACAGGGAGTGGGACAATCCCACTGGCCCTTAAACAACTCTATTTTAGTGCACATTATCATCCCGATTTCCCAGATAAGAAGGAAGTCACCTGCCCAACGTACACAGGATGTGGCAGAGCTCAGAGCTCAAATCCAGTTCTGCCCAACTCCTAGCCTCTTCAGGTTTAGCTTCAACAAAACTTACTAAGTACCTACTGTGTGCCCGCTCTGCACCAAGCCCTGGGCAGAGAGCTATAGGAATACAGAAATGAATCAGAGAATCTACCACTGAGAAACATCGGGTTACTACCCCACTAATTCCCACGGCTGTCTGCATATTTAGAATCACTGGGAGAGAATATTTTAAAATAAAAATTCCTGGCCTCCATTCCAGAAGATTCTATTTCTGTAGCTGTAGGGAGGGACCCAGGAAATATATACTTTTTAAAGACTTCCCAGGATAAAAGTGAATAATTTGAGGGGATATTTATTTTGTTGCTTATTAATATATACGTATATAAACGTATACTTAAATAATGAGATTATATGAGTGAAATTTATTTTGAATCAAAGAGGTCAATAGTTATCAAATTAAATTTTTTCTAATTAAGCCAAAGGCTGCCCTGGAGATTCTGAAAGTGCAGCCAGGTTTGGGTACCACACTGACACTACACAGTGCTGCCTCCAGCATTTCTTTGAAATTGATGCCCACTTTGACCAAGGATAGCAGTGGAGCAGGGAGGAATGTAGCTGACAAGTTCATTCACACTAAGACTTCCGAGGCTTAAAAGTACACCACTCTCCCAGGTACTACCATTTTAAAACAGAACCTCATGGAGAAAGTACTGTTTACCCAAAAGGAATGAATCCCTAATGGTAAAATATAGGTACCGGTAGAGGTGTTTTGAGGTAGGAGAGTCTATTAGAATCTAGACTTTTTCTAATAGCACAGCTGCAGTACACAAGAAAGAAATCAGGGCCTAAACGAGTTCCATGAGGCCCTGTCCAGAGCTGGGGGAGGGGCCAGACACTTCATCACTGACTCAAGTAGTTGTTTATCCTTCAACTTTATTGAGTTTCAGAGAGGGTAAGGCCCAGTGATTTATGGGCCAACCATCTGGTGGCAGCTGGGATGGCTGCAACGTTAGCCAGCTCGGGCTGCCTCAACCAACGTACTTATTCATCTTCATATCAACTAGCCAAGCCCAGAGCCCTCCACAGGAGAAGAACAAGGGTCCCTGGAGAGTCTGGAGGGGTCCCAATGGTCAATGAAACGGAGCATCTATCCTGCACCCTGCTCATGGTTGGGGCTAGAAGTTTAAAAAAAAAAAAAGTCGACCACTCCCCTAATCTCAGGACCCCTGTGATCTCACTGGGAAGAGAAGACAAACACATATTTTGAATATGGAGCAAGACAGAGGAGAATGACCAAGCTGAGTGACTCTTGGAAACCATACCCTACCAGGGTGAATGAAATAATCCAGCAACAGTCAGCCTAGATGACAGCTACCACCTATATAGGTGCCATGTGCCAGGTGCCGTTCTGAGCACTTCATGTGCATTTATTCGTTTAATCGTCAGAGCAACCCTAGAAGGATGTGTGCTGTACAGACAAAGAAACTAAAGAACAGAGATGAGGGGTGGCTCCATAGTGTAGTAGTTAGCATGTCTGCTTTACACGCAGAAGGTCCTGGGTTCGCGCCCCAGGTGGAGCCATGGACCAAACTCCGGCGCCAGGTCCTGGGCACATTCTGCGAGCATGTGGGAGGAGACGCCCTGCCTTCAGAGATCCAGTTCTTAAGGGGAAACGGCAACATGGCAACATCCATAGGTTGGGGCAGGGGGAATTTAAAAGGGGGAAAAAATAATAAGGAACAGAGATGATAAGTAACTGGCCCTAGTCACACACTTAGCAAGTGTCGGAGCTGAGCTCAAACCCAAGCAGTGTGACTCCAGAGCAGGGGTGTGCTGTAAGTGTTTAACAACTGGCTTCCCAGGAGGTGAGACCCTGTTCTATCTGCCAGCTTCCATGGTCAATTTCAAGCTACCAGTGTGACATCACTGAACACAGAGATCGGTAGTAGCACACCATCGTATGGTATTTCCATCATAGAATTTAATTTTTAATATTGACTTTAATAATCAGCTCCAAAAATTCCTAAAAATTTGGAAATTGGCTCTCATGAGCTGGTGTGCACCAGCTCAAGCACTGATCCACAGTTCCTACATTATACAAGACCGAGGGATGGAGAAGGGCACGCTGCTATTTTAAAAAGATTTTACTAGGAAGAGGAAGGAGTCAGTCATACGTGGAAGACTTTTATAAGGAAAACTTCTTAACGGACAAAGCTGTCCAAAGATAGACTTGATTTTCTAGATAGATACTGAGTTCCCCATCACCAGAGAAATCTAAAACTAGACAACTACTTGACGACTGTGGGGAGAGTATAAGCCCCAGCTAGGTTGTTAGATTAGAACATTATTTTCCAAACTGCAGTTTGAACTTAATATTCAGATACTGAATCGCAGAATCAATTTGGTGAGTTGTAGGGACAGCATTTTTAAATTAAATAGAAAATATAGACATATTAAGGGTAAGTATTGCTTTGTAAAACTTTCACTATACATTTATTTAATATGTATGTAAATATGTATTAATAATATATATACATGCACACCAGGTCATGATGCAAAATATATTTTTCACTATTATTATTATAGTATAGATTATGTATTATATAGTAGATAGTACTTTTACTATTAGTTCATAATCAAAGAAGTTTGAAAAGTATTGGGATAAATGATAAAATCCTTCTAACGTTGAGACTCTAAGATTCTATACATAATTAGCTATTATTGGATAGGTACAGCCTGTCTCCCCAAAAAGGACAAGACCGAAGATGACGACTAATAGCACACACAGCTCCAGCCCCTGGCCCTATTCCCTAGCCCACTGAATGTCTTTAAAGACATGTTCAGTAAGAGGACAGTGATGGAAATAAGATGTTTTCTCTCCAAGGGTGGGGACTAGGTCATGTGCAATTCACCCAGGAAGTGTAAAGTCTGAAATGATGCTCTTCCACAGCACCTCTCACCAGAAGGTGCTCAGACAGAAGGTGCTCTGCAGAGCGCACCCTGACCAAGGGGAGCTCCACCAGAAGTTATGGGTGGAGACAGGGTGGAGGAGGGACTCACAGATGATACTAACAATAGCTTCGAGCAGAACACCTCCAGGAGCTACGCGGAAAGGAGGAGGTGAGGAGCCTGTCACAGGAAGAAGGGTAAACTCACACCCAGTGCTGAGGAGAAGGGCAGGAGAGGGTGGCCAGCAGTGGGGAAGTAACATAGAAAGCCAGGAAGAGAAAAGAACCAGGAGAAAGGAGCAGGCAAAATGACAGGTGTCATTTAGTCACGAAAAGCCACACGGCAACAGATGACAGTGCCCAGAATTGGGGCACATGTAACTGCTTACTTTATATCTGCTTCCCCCTCTAAATTCCAAATTTTGTGAGTACAAAGAATCATTGGCTGGTCTATTCTTGGCAACTCCTAAGAGAGCAATAAATATTTGCTCACTCAACAGACAGATGAGATTATGAAGGTGGAATCTATTATAACAGGGAGTCCCCATCACATATCCTAAACTAGAACTGCCTCCCATTTTGAAAATCACTAACAGATTACAGCCCTAATAATACTGGGGCAAGGACCAGAATCCATTTATCCACCATTCGAAAGATATGCTTGAGACCCAACTCTGTCCTAGTTGCTTTTCCAGGTGACCAAATATTATGAGCCAAGCCAAGGTCTGGTGGGATGATCATGGACTTCTCTATTTACAAAACTGAATCCAACAGGCCAGTCTGCCCAACTATGAGGAGAAAGCTCATCTCCCAACTGACTTAAAGGAGTGGTTGTAGGACTTTGAGGGCAAGAGGGAGTGCATTTCACATTTCCCATTCCCAGCTCTCCTATCTTTCCCCAGGAAAGTGCCAAATAAGGCAGAAAACTCTAGTCATAAGGGCTAGAGCTGAGTTGAGAATACTTTGCGAAAAAGGTGATACAAGGCAGACCTCGGAGCACCACACACAGACACCCTGCCCTGAGAGAGAATGTTCAGAGGAGGCTTGGGAGGTACAGGCTGCAGGAGGGAAGGGCAGAGCAGGCCTGCAGAGCACACCTCCCCAGCGCAGGGCTCAGGAGGCTATGCGGCCAGCAGGAAGAGGGCAGGGAGAAAGCAGACTCGGAAGTCAAAGAAGCCAGCTCTCAGTTTTTGACTTTGTCCTTTACAAACTGGGAAATATCTTGAACATCCCTGAGACTCATTTCCCTTGCCTGTAAAATGATGATACCATAATCCACCATCTACAGTCATTTTAAAGAGTCATGAGTGTAAGTGCCAGACACACAGCAGACGCATCTGATGTGTAGAAGATACGCGATAGATATTTGTTGATGTAGATACTGAGAACTGAGTGCCAATCATGTTCTTTACTCCTAACCACATCAATGCCAAAGAGTCCTTTCTGGGCAAGTTGTTGACACCCCATACCCTGGACAGCCAGGCTTGGTGACAGATACACTGATGGGCCCTTTTCTGAAACAACCCCTCACTTCGCCCCCTCTCACTCCTCTTCTCCTACACCCCCCAGCTTCCCTACACTCCTTTGGGGAACTCGCTTCATAGTGTGGGGTGTTTTGCCTCTCTCTGCTGCTTCTCCTTTACTCTTTTCTCTGCTGAGAGCCCCACTTCTCGGTCCCTGGGTAAGTGGACATTTTTCCTTCCCTCCCCAGAGGCCTGAGTTTATTCCCCACCCTACTTTCTATCTCAGACTCAAAGCAAAAGTGAAACCAATAGAGAACAGAGAGGAACATCTAGTTTCATCAGGTTTATTTGCTTTTTAAATGTTCGGTTTACTTATATCAAAAATGGAAAAAACACTTATAGAACCAAGGTTGGCTCAGAAAGCTTGGAGATCAGAAATTACTATTAAGAAGAAAAAAAAATACTTATCCTATTGAGAATTACTCAGAAGAAATAAATGAGTTCAGCAAGAGTGCAGGATATATGATCAATATATAAAAATCAATTGTATCTCTATATAGTTGTAATGAATAATCTAAAAATTAAATTAAGAAAACAATTCCATTTATGATAGCATCAAAAAGAATAAAAATACTTAGGAATAAACTTAACAAAATAAGTGCAAAGCTTATACCCTGAAAACTACAAAACATTGTTTAAATCAAGTAAATACTTAAAAAAAAAAAAAAGGAAAGCAATCTCGCGTTCATGAATCAGAAGACATAAAATTGTTAAGAGGGCAGTATACCCCAAATGGATCTACAGAGTCTACATAATCCCTATCAAAATCCCAGCTGCAATTTTGCAGAAACTGAAAAGTTGATCCTGAAATTTATATGAAAATCCCAGGGATTCAGTATAGCCAAAACAATCTGGAAGAAGAGGAACAAAGTTGGAAGACTTACAATTCCCGGTTTCAAAAGTTACTTCAAAGCTAAAGTAATCGAGACGATGTGGCCTTGGCATAAGGACAGACATACAGATCAATGGAATAAAACTGAGAGTCCAGAAATAAACTTAATCACACACCTAGTATGAACAGGTGTGTGATTAACGTCAGTTCTGTAGAGACCCTCTTCCCACCCTGGGCCTTGGGATTCAGCTGTATATATGTGGCTCTTTCAATGCATTTGGCAAGGATGTTTCTTGATTGAATTCACAGGGGAGTTTGTTTCCTTTCCAAGGAAAATTTTTGCCTTATAAAAGGGAAAAGACGCAAGGAAATCAAATAGAGCAAAATACACCATGGGATGGAGATCCTGAGCCAAGACTATGAGGTCCCCACACTAACTTCCTTTACACGAAAGAAATAAAGTCTGAACCATCCAACAATGGTTCTAGAAGTCAGTTCAGAAAGTCTGGACCTCATGAAACCCCAAGTTTATGCTTCTAAATCAGTTAGGATCACTTCAACTGCAAGGAGTAGAAATATAACCCACAGTGGCTTAAACTATAGGGACAGTTAGTATTTACTAGACCAGAAGTAGAGGTAGGTGGTCCCAGGGTAAGTACACCAGCTCAGCCATGTCTTTGGGACCTAGTTCCATAAATCCTCTGCCATCCTCATTATATTACGTTTCTCTCATAGCCACAACACAGCTGCCATACTCCAAGCATCATATCATATTTCAGATCCAAAACAATATTAAAATAAAAAAAGAGCAAGGAAAAACAGCTTTTTTCTTTCATACTTCTTATCAGGAAGGAAACATCTTTCCTAGAAGCCCCCAACAGTCTTATTTTTGCAGCTCATTGGCCAAAACTTCATCACCACAGACTATCAAACAAGGAAGGAGAATTGGAATCAGCATACCATAATCCCATTTTAACCATGCTTAAAGCATCACCTGGCCTGGCCTGCTCAAGGAGAGGGCTCTAACCACCACTCCCTTCAACTCATCTCCTGACTTGACCAGACCAGCTCAACCTCCCTGAAGATGTGGGCTGGGCTGTGATGTGGCTCCAGCACACCCACCAGCAGCTCTGGCTCCCAGGCCTGGCCTGATAGGACCACAGAGATTATGGCTCCTGCCACCATTTTTTATTGTACACTATTTGATGATATCAAAGGTATTTCTTACTATGGGCCATGGAAAAAAACAACAGCAACAACAACAAAAAACAGAAAGCCACTGCCCCTCTTCACCTTCTTCACTCAAAACCAGGAGCTGTGGAGAAACATAGTAAAAATGGTTCCAGACCACCCACAGGTAATAAACGGTGAGACACAGAGGAGCAGACAGCTCCAGGTCTGTCCCCATACACATAAGTTCATATAATGGCACACTTCCTTCACAGAGCATTAAGCTCATGGAGAAAAACTGATCTCTTCTCTTGTTTCTTGCCTGTTTTTAAACCCACTTGACCTGTCTCAGCAGAGGCCCAGGGCCCTGCTAGCCTCCGTGGAGCAGTGTGAAGGGTACAGGGCCGGCTGGTGGCCAAGGTCAAGCCCTGCTCACAAATCATGCTCCAGCCATGCTTCATACAAATTTCCACCTGGTACTCAGAGAGCTGAAACCTTCAGATTAATCCTGAATCTGTCAGCTTCCATGCTGTTCACATGGGAATGGGCTCTGTGGGAGGCGGGGCCACTGACCCCGGCCTCCTAGCCCACACTGCCCTTCCACCTGAGGCCCCCCTGCTGCCTTTTCTCAGCCCAGTTCCCACACATGCTCTTCCTTTCTGGACTCTTTGAATGTCCTTCCTCACTTCTCTTGCCTCCAGCAAGCTCCCTCCTCTGTTATTCTCTGGTGGGTAAGAGTATGAACTCTGGGGTCAGACAGCTGGGGGTTCAAGCCCGGGGCCCACCACTTCCTGGCTGGGTTACCTGGGCAATTTCCTTGACCTCCCAGTGACTTGGTTTCCTTACCTGCATCATAATAATAATGCTCCCTCCCAGGGTTGCGGTCATCTGCTGCCAGTCCACTCTTGGGGTGGCCCTAGGCTGGAACAGGGCCATAGAGTTTGCAGACTAGCCAAGGGTTCCCCTTCTCTTGTTGGGCTGATTGACAACTATTAAAGACTAATCAGACTTAAAGTGTATTGATAGAGCTATATCATTACTCAGCGTGACAATAATTTGCTAACTGCATCTCCAAACGAGAACCAGCAAAGGCCACTCTCCACAGAGCTGGCCATAAATCCTGTTGGGGGCAGCCCAAACCTGCGGGTGGCACAGCATGGGATTTCTTCATCCTCATTCACGCAGCCTCCCTCCTATACCCAGATGAGTGGGGGAGAAGTGAAATGGGGAGAGGTGGTGCTGGGCAGGGCAGACGCCAGGGCTAGAAGACAAAGGGCCGAGAGTGAGTGCTCTTTACCATCCCTCTATGGCTTCATTAGAGTCCCCCTGAGTCTCTGTCTGCTCATCTCTGAAATGGGTGCAGCAAACTCCCCTACCGCCCTCCTGGAGCATCATGATCATTAAAAGAAGCGCTATGTAAGGAAGGACTTTGAAACGCCCAACGTGCAGCACCCAGAAAGAGCGTCATCCATGCAGCTTTTCAGTACAGGGCAGGTGAGTCGAAGGCAGAGGTTGCGAACCACAGGTCCCAGCCAGCCTGCAGCTCTGTTGTTTGACCTGTGCTCTGTGTGGTGTGTTTTTATAATATGGATTTGTTGCCAGCGTTTAAAAACTAGGACATTTCACGTAAAAATCCAGATTTCTGGCTTGTCCTGAAAAGATCCAACAATTAGCCACAGCTGAAGAGCATCTGCCCCTTCAGCCAGGATGAGGAGAGCTCCATCCACCAGAGACATCACTCCCCCACCCACCACACACACACACATACACATGCACATGCACATGCACACACGCACCCTCCGTCCCTCCCTTAGCTGCCTAGTCCTTGTGTTTCAGATTCCTGGTCCATTGCTAAACTTTACTGTCTGATGACAGTCAGACCTAGAGACTAATTTCAGCTCTGCCACTTACCCTGAGAATTACTTCACCCCACTGAGCCTCAGTTTCCTAGTCTGTTAAATAAACATTCATTTATTCAACAAATATTTATTTAATACCTATTCTAGGCCATGCATTCAGCAAACAAGATAGACAAAGCAGACACTAAGTAAACAAGTAAAAAATAAACAAACAAGGTACTTTGCTGATTATGATCAGTGCTATGAAAGAAGTAAAACATGGCAAGGTCCTAGAGAGAGGCTGGTGGGGGTTCCCTTGTAGGGGCCCCTTAACTAAGGTGGTCAGGAAAGTGCCTTACTGAATTGCTGGGGAAAATTATTGTACTTGCTGCCAAGGGCTGTTTGGGGCGTTAAATGTGAGGTGGTCAGTACCTAGGGAGGACGTTGCTTGGTTGTCCCTATCCCATGCTGGGTCTGGTTAGGAGATCTAAGAAAGAAGAGAGTGGGGGAGGGGCAGCTCCCAGGAGCAGGTGGGACCCAGGCCTCCCCACCCCCACCCACCAGCCCAGAGCTGCAAGCACAGCCTCTACAATTATCCTATCTATAAATACAGCCTGCGAGCAGAGAAGGGACAGAGACACAGGCAAGAGGAGTTAACCCTTGAGTGGGCCTCCCTCAAGTCTCCTCCCCTAACAGTTTTCTGCTCCCAACTTTGTCCCCATTCCCTGCCATTGACCCCTCCCCCTCCACCCGAATCCCTTCCCAGCGGCAGCTGAATCAATGTTTGACTTGCACAGCCTCTCCACTGCAAGTGGGCAGGGATTCAGAGGGAACAGTGGATCAATCTGTTCCTCCAGGAGGTTTATCCTACAAGCCTGTGGCACTCAAAGGCCACCAACACTGCTCCCTGAGGCTATCCAGCGTGGGGCCACAACCGGAAGTCACCTTCAAAGGGCATGTCTGTCTTCTCCTCTCACTCTCCCTAGGAAGGAGAACAATTTCCTGCAAGCCTAGAATTGTTACATCGAAAAAAAGTATTTGTTCAAATAAAAGCATGGTTAGATTTCCTATTTACCCAGCATTACAGGAGGACCTTCTGGGTGTCCCTTGTCCCTGCCCCCAGCTCACGGGCCTTCTCTGGGTTCCCAGAATGTCATGGCTTCCTTCCACCTCAGGGCACTTTTGTTCCCACTGTGGGGAAAGCAGTTCGTGTCCAGTGAACACCTCTTTCAAATCAAGGATGCCTCCCTGGTACCCCAGACTATATCAAATCCCTTCATTCAGCTTGATATGCCTTATGATTTTTGTTTATCTGTCCCCTCCCTCATACACTGTCCTGTGAGTTATGTGTCTGTGGATACTCACTTTTGTATCCATACATCAAGCGCAGTGACTGGAATCCAGCTGGTACTTAAATATTGGTGAATGAGTGAATAGGTGAATCAATGAATGGATGCCCAGTCATGTGTTCACACCTTGAGATATGCAGAAGACCATAAAATCTCTCTAGGATATAAGCATGGGAGAGGAGTTCACGGTGGTGCCTGCCTTGTTCAACACTTTGACCAGTGCCTGGCACATGTTACGCGCTCAGTGAATGGTGCTTGAGTGGAGTGAGTGAGTTGAGTGGAAGCTCTTAACCACCAAGGAGCTCGTATCTAGGTACTACCTGCCCGCTTAGGGGCTTCTCAGCAACATTGAAGAATAGTTCGAAATTTTTTTCCAGCCAAGCTACCATAATAAACATTATAAAGCAAACTGTAAAGTTGCTATTTAAATTTAAACACACACACACACACACACAAAATTAATTTTAACCATTGATAAGAAGGGAATCAACAACAGGTGACTTGTGATGTGCACATGGACTGTGGGTCCCAAGCAGGAAGTGGTGTGAGATAAGGTCTAGAGGCCACCAGAATACTTTCCTAGTGGAGGTGGGACTAGACGTGGGCCAGGAAGTTAGGGGGTGAAGGAGAGGGCTCCGTTCATGAATTTATTCAACAAATCTTAAAAATGAGATAACACAGGGGAAGCTCCAGGAGCAGTGCCTGTCCCACAGGAGCGCTCGATCACCCCTGATGGCCATTAGTTATCATCATGTGCAAAGCACCTGACGCAGGTCTAGACTGTGGGCATGCAATGGTGGCGAAGATCCCAGCTCTCCTGGAAATCTCGTTCTAGCAGACGGACAAGTAAGTAAATAAGAAGATAGTTTCAGAAGAGGAGAACCACTACAGAGAAAATAAAATGATTGACCGAAGCCAATTCTAGACAGTGTGGTCAGGAAAGCCTCTGAGCAGGTGAGGTGAGTAGGAGCAAGAAGGAGCCAGACACTGAAGAACCAGGTGGGAGGTGGGAAGGGGACACTGGACAGGGTGTTCCAGAACAAGGGCCAAGCGAAGCCACCCATGCAAAAGCACTATGTAGCTAGAACAGCTAGATGGTTTTCATAAATACAAAGACTGAATCTCAGTCTCTTACAATCCTACATGTTTGTGCCCCTCGCTTCCCACTCCCACCTCCAGCTGGTTACCTAGAACGACTTCCTGTTTCCTGGAGCAAGACAAACAAAAAAACACTAGGTGAAATTAGCTTTCTTCATTGCAGGATTTCTAAGAACTTTTAACATGCTAATGACTCTTCAACATGGAATCACTGACCACTTACCACCAAATACTGTACTTTAGTTTTCCTTTATAATCTTTTGTGTTGTTAGAGTAATAAGTTAAAAAAAAAAAAAATAGAGGATTTTCACTCCTGGACAAGATAGAGTAACAGGGCCTAGATTTACTCTTCCACCTTAAACAACTTGGAAAACCAGACAAAACATATGAACATCACTTTTCAGAGATGAGATAACAGGCAACACAGGACTGTGATCACTGGGGAAAAAAACAAGTCAGATGAGCCCTCCTATCACACCTGGTTATTACATAGAGCTAGTTTCTGACCACAGAAGGAAAGGGTGCACAAACAGAGCCTGGCAGTCTCTCTGAGTTGGGGAGACAGAAATCAAGGATGCCATGGTGGCTAGAATTTCTGAGGTGAAGTACCAGAGAGGAGAGACTGCAGAAAGTTCTTCTCAAATGATTCGCTGAGTACCCATCTGAACGTCTGTGAGAGGGAATTACTTGAGACTGGGGAAAGACCTACTGGAAAGGAGTAGGCAAAATAATACACCCAAATCTGGACATAGTTCAGGTTTCAACCAGAATCCAAGATGACACTTCAGGTCTCCAAGTATCTACATCGATTCTGACCTTGTGTCAGTCCTTCAAGTGTTTAGCTCATTCTCCTTTCCCCATTACAGTTACCCGAGTAGATAGCCACGAATTACTTTGTGGGGAAAATGAGAGAATTATCACCACGTATACTTGCTGTGATAGTACAGGGTCTCTCCTCCTGGGAACCTGGCCTCTCCTTCAATCAAGTTCTAGGTCCGAAAATGGCCTCTTTTCAAGGGCTTGTGGGGGCTTTTTACTGGGGCGAGTGTCAGCAGCATCCTGATAATCCATCCTCAATTTCTGATCATTGTACAGATTGAGTAGCGGCCGGTCAACTGCCCCTAGAGATGCCATGTTCAATTAACCATCTCCTCAATTCTACAGCTAAAACTCCCCTGCCTGATGCCTTTCCTGCTCTCTACAACGATTGTGTCCACCTGGCTTCTGAAGGAGAAGCAACATCACCTGAATTCCATTGCCTCAGGATCCTACCCTCCGCATTGCTCTCAGCGAGCCCTCTTTTGTAATGGCTTATCCTGCCATCAGCCCGCAGCCTCTGGAGGAGAGCCATCTCAGTGATGAGGGTGCCCCTCTCACGGACACGTTCCTCGCTGCTTCCATAAATCCTCCTGCTCTTCCATGGAACATCATGCTCTGGTGGGTTTTCTGGCCTTTGAGTAGAACCACTCTACCATGCCCATTCTTCTCAGCCTTTTGACCCCTCCTCCCACACAGCCCCACAACAATCCTGTATCTTCTCAGCATGGGCCAACGCTTTAACCAAGCTACAAGGACCTATCCCAACAGTGTGCCCCCAGGCAGAGGACTTGCTCCCAAATTCTAAACTCTCCCTCAACCAACTCTATGTTCCACCCCACCTTGATCAAACACCTCAAAATGCTGCCCCAAGCATGCTCTCCCAGCTCCTGGTGGAATGTTGTCTGGGTCAGGCAGCTCCTTAGAGAAATATTCCCTTTCTTCCTTATCAGGCCCAGTATGTGCCTAGCCAGCTGTTGTGATCGTGCCCTAATTTTTGGCCCAGTGGCCAGGAGTGGGGGCAGTGAGGGGGTGCGGGACATTGTGAGGTAGACACACACTGTCTTGCAGAGATCTTTGCATTGTCTTTAAGCAAAGGAGAGCTCCAGCCCTTAATAGGGAAGAAGGGGTCATTTCTGCAGGTGCAGGGGTACAGGGAAGGCTGGGGATTCAAGATATTCAGGAACATTAACCTGAAGTCCCCATACCATGTGTCAGGGTTACATTCTTTTCTAACCAGGGCCCTGACCTTGGTTAGACTTTACCTAAGTTAGGTAGAGACTTTAACCTTCTTTGAACTCATCTATTCCTATGATTGAGTCCTGGGCCTGGGCCTCAGCTTTCCCTGCTTTCTTTCTGCTGGATATGAAAACTGCTTTACATGTTACCGAGGAGGTTCTCTGGCCTTCATTCTTAGCTTTATAGTTGTGCTTAAGCCCTCTCATTCCTTCAATATCAAGGCAGCAGATGAGCCACCACTGACCTCCAAGGAATTAGGAAGCTCAGATGACACTTCCCCATTATCCAGAGCTGAGATGAGGGGCCAGAGCTTTGTACCCTGGCTTCCATCAGTCATGGGATATGAGCCCCTCAAAAGTGGGTATGACCTTGAACTGGGAAGCTCTTTGCAACTGAGGCCATCCCAGGAGGACCGACAGCTGAGGTCAGCAGGTGGAGAGCCACCCCTTTGTTCCTGAGGGAAGTTCTGAGTGGTACAGCCAGTGTCGCCATCCTCCCAAATGAATCACCTGCACCCAAGTCTTTGCTTCCGGCTTTACTCACAGGGAAACCCAGACAAAACAACTGTGACCATTTGGAATGTTTAGTCCACTCATAATGGTGGAGAGATTCCCATCATCCACTAAACTGTGATTTAGGGAAAGAAGACAAAAAGAATATCTCTATGAGAAAAAGGAGGAGGGGGCCTTCTAAGTCTTTGGAAATATCTGAATGAAGCTGTAGGAATTTTTTTTTCCTATTTCTTTTCCAGGAAAGTCTTTTTTTTTCACCCTGCTTGAACCTGCTATTCAGGGAGGACTTTCTGGGCCCTCAAACACTGCAGCATCAGTCTCCACGAACAAAACAATTCAGCAGCTGAATTGCAAAGTTCTTGTGGAAAGCTTTGTATTAAGTGGGAGAACAGAGCAAGGCTGGGCTGGGTGTTTGGGCCCTGACAGAGGTCTGGGCTTGGAGCAGAGCCCCATCAAGGAGGACAGATTCATCCTAGCTATGCCCAACATTTGCTTCCTCTCTCCTCTTTCTTAAACACATCCTTCCAGAATGCATCCTATCTCGAGGCAACACAAGAGCATTGGAAGAAATCTCAGAGCTTTAAGCAGCTTGGAAACCAAGAGAAGATTGGTTACATTGCAAGCCAAAGGTAGGCATCAGTATGACGTGATATGATAAATGATCCAGGAGGCAGGAAGAGGCACATTTTCTGTTCTGGCCTCATTTATAGCATAGTTCCAGCCAGAGTCCTGCTCCATCGGGCTGACTGGCTGCATCAGCCCCACACAGGATCCTCAGCCAAAACCTCCAGCAGCTACAAGTCAGCATCCACATGAGTCCAGCCTCTCCCCTTCTCTCTAGCATGAACTCTAATCTGTCTTTCTCCTTTACTGAAAACATTCCCTCTTTATTAAAGAACAAGACAGTGAGAACCTTGAGTGAAGCATGGTATAAAAACCACTGCCTTTGGCATCAGACTCACCAAAGGTTTAATCTCCACTCTACCATTCACCACTCTGGGCCCTTGGGCAACTTCGTCTGTGTACCTTGCTTTTCTCATTTGTAAATTGTGACTACTACTTCCTAATGTATAGGTTGGCTGTGAGGATTAAATGAGACAATATATCTGAACCTTGCCTAAGGTGCTAAATAAAATCTACTTCCTAACCTTCTCACTGACAGATGGCTTTGGTTGCCATAAACTATACTAAGAGCTACTGGGATACAACACATGATGTCAATCAAAGAACTTACAATCTGTAAGCTCCACAAAGGTAGAGACCATGTCTATTTTATTCACCAGTGTATACCCAGTGTCTAGCACAGTGTCTGACACATATAGATACACAGAAATATTGGTTGATTGAATAATAGATGAACTTTGCGAACCTGAATCTTAAAATCTTAGAACTATAGCACTGAAGAGTCCTTAAAAAAGCATGCAGTCCAGGGATGGCAAGTCATTTACTTGCTTGCCCACCCCAATGGATATGTAGTTAATACCTAGAGCACTGTGTGAAGAAGGATTCTGAGGCCACATATCAATTAGCAATATGTCCCAAAAGTATGAAAAGGCATCAAACATCACTAGTGCCTGTACTTAACCTTTTTGGTTCAAACTAAGACACATTGTACAAATGAGAAAATGGGAGATAAAAGATCACACGGTCAGTTAATGGCAGACAGGCACAAACATTTACCTCTGGGTTTGAGTAGCAGAAAAATCAAGACCAGCAAAGGCCTGATTTACCGGATAATGGCAGCAAGTTGAGAACAAAGGGCCAGAGAGACACCAAACAGCCTTTCCTTCCAGCCACTGTCCCAGGATAAACATTTCTTCTCAACCCCCATTAGCAGAGAGGTACAAGCAGTAATCCAGAAGAAGTGCTGATGGAGAGCACAGACTGAGAAATTTCCATTAGTCCCAGAGAACAAACTCCCCGTTAATTCCTTTTTAACCATGTCATTTCCTTTTAGGGCCACTTCATTTTGGTAAGTGGCCGCCTCTTCCTCAGCCCGCCAGTTTCTTCAGTCACAGCCCTCATTTAAGATAAATTTGTCTCATCTCTCAAGATCACTGCTTGGGAGAAGCACAGAAGAGTAATTAGCAAATTCAGCATTCTGGTAACCATTCTACAGGGAAAGATAATCATTTGTTAGCTTAAGTAAATCCCATGCCTTCATTAGCTGTCTGACTTTTTTTTTTTTTTTTTTACTGGAGTCTTTACGTCCTTAGTTTTAAGTTCGAAAAACAGCATATTACTGAATGAATACCTGGTCCTTTCACACATAATTTTTAAAAGACAAAAAATTTTTAAAAGAGAGAGAGAGAGAAAATGGGCTCACTCACTGCACCTGGGCTTTGTAAGAGACTTGTAAGGCAAGCAAAAGTCAAAATAAATACTTTTTTAAATTTAAAACTGAAAATTCCTCCCAAAGAAATGGAGCATACCTTCCCACTCCATACGTGTGGGCTGTACATAGTGACTTCCTTCTAAACAGTACAGTATGAAAAGGGGCAAAAAATAA
This sequence comes from Pteropus medius, assembly GCF_902729225.1. Taxonomy (NCBI): domain Eukaryota; kingdom Metazoa; phylum Chordata; class Mammalia; order Chiroptera; family Pteropodidae; genus Pteropus; species Pteropus medius. Next base: position 5,367,114 of record NW_024349797.1, on the reverse strand, counting down.
TAATAACTTTACACTGGAGAAACCTGACAAATGCTACCTTAGCCAGGTGTTCAAAGTCAGCATCACCAGTGATAAATCACATTGATACAATGTAATGTGAAGGGCACTTCACCTTTGTGGTCTTCCTCCCTAAAACCCACAACCCTAGTCTAATTACGAGAAACATCAAACAAACCCCAGCTGAAGGACAGTCTACAAAATGCCTGACCAGAACTCCTCAGAACTGTCAACGTCATCAAAAACAAGGAAAGTCTGAGAAACTGTCATGGCCAAGAGGAACCTAAGTGTTATGTGATATCTTAGATGGGATCTTGGAACTGAGAAAGAATATCAGGTAAAAACTAAGAAAATCTGAATAAAGTATGAACTTTGGTTAATAATAAGGTATCGATATTGGTTCATCAATTATAATAAACGTACCATACTAATGTAAATGTTAATACTTGGGAAAACTGTACATAGGTATATGGGAATTCTCTGTATTCACAATTTTTCTATAAATCTAAAACTCTTCTAAAATGTTTATTTTAAAAAAAAATTAAGGCAGGGGTCTTAAGAATCATCTCTAGAACAGCCCAGGCAGGTGGCTCTGGGGACAGGACTTGTTCACATTCTCCCTCCCCCCGAAATGACTTTTTCTCATTGAGAAGCCAACTAGCCTGTTCTCTTCCTACCCTATTGATTTGAGTTCTGCTCTCTGAAACTAACAAAAAAATTCTGGAGTCTAGACTCTCTTTTCAAACATATCCCTCAAATGTTTCAGAGTTATGCTTTATTAAATCAAGAGAGACCAGCAAACATCTTCCAGTCCCAAACCTTCATTTTCAAGACAAGGTAACTCAGACCCAGGGGGCAGGAAATTCACCCAATAACATAGGCACTGAAACACAAGTTTGTTCACACCAGCCCAAAGCCCTTTTCTTTATAACACATTGCTCTTAAGAAGAAGGTAGTCTACGGCCATGCCACCCTGAACAAGCCCGATCCTGTCTGATCTCGGAAGCTAAGCAGGGTCGGGCCTGGTTAGTACTTGGACGGGAGGCCTCCTAGGAAGACCAGGTGCTGTAGGCGTAAAAAATAAAAAATAAGGAATTGTAAGCTGACAAGGTCCTTGCAATCTGTGAGGTCAACCAAGGGTTGCCTCGCCTAAAAAAATAAAAAGAAAAGAAAAGGTTAACATGTTGCTCTCTAATTTGGGAAATCTATATATTCTAGTACCCTCCCAGAAAGAGCCTCATTAGCTTGTGAATGTCTCTCTTACCCTCTCCATAGTCTTATTCAGAAGCAGTCAGGGTTAGAAGTGTTAAAGAAACCAATATCTCTTTTCTCCTATCAGTTGATGTCCCAAATTGAATAGAGTGCTCCAGATGAGAACTAACCGATGTTATTCTGTGGCACAGAGTGCCAAATAGATAAACACACATTCCTCAAGCAAGCCTCAGATATACACTGGCTAATTGTCACATGTACAAAGCATGGATCTTCATGCAGCCTTTCGCCAACCAAAACGTCAAGGTTCAAGTTACCATTTTTCTATAGCTTCACTCCACATCCTCCCTATCTCTTCTGAAAAGCTTTTATTCCCTGAGGAGAAATCATGGAAAGAGCCAGGTGAAAACTAACATTCACTAAGACTGTACAAGTGCATTATATACATTACCCATTGATTCATTCGATTAGCATTTATTGAGGGCCATGATGTGCCGGGGATTGAGGGAAGAACTGAGAATACAAAGATCATAAGATACCATCCAGGCCCTCAGTGCTTTCAGTCCAGTAAGAAAGATGATCATGTCAATGACAAATTATAGACCCATGTAATAAAGAATGAAAGTGTGAGGTTAGGAGGGAACACCCAAAACTTTGTGAAGGACATATTATTTGCCTATAACTATATTTTCCAGATGAGGAACACCAGGCTTCAGAAAGTTAAGCGTGTTATCCAAAGAAACAAGCTATTCAGTGACCGAGGAAGAGATGTGAATTCAGGAAGACATCGCTCCAAAGTTTATACTTTTCCACCATAATGTTTCCAAAAATAAGTTGTTGATAGGCATTCTACAAACTGTGTCTCATGGTCAATTAAGCTTAAGAATATAGAATATCAATTGACATTTCTGAGCCTAAAAAAGAAAAGAATATAGAATATCACTTCTTCCTCTTAAAAATTCAAAATGCCTATACGACTAATAACGGCTCTAGGAAGTCTTGCAATAAAATATCTGTTTAACCAAGCAGTGTCTTAGACATAAGTGATCAAAGATATATCCTTTTCTGAACTCTTTTTTCCAGAGAATACTCATTAACATGTGGAGAATTAACGTTACAGTAACTATACTTTGGAAATCTAACCTCTGTATTCTGCTGTCACCCTTAAGTAAACAAATGCAGCTTTCACGCCCTTGCCCCCAAAAAAAAAAGGCCTAACTTGGACTTGAAAGGTTAGAAATGTTTGACAAAGCTGAAAATGTCCCTCTGAATAAATGCGTATCCCATGAGATAGTTTAACAGAAGGGCTTTTAGCCTAGATGACACGAAGGCAAAGGTATACCTAAGGCCAAGACCCCTGCATTCATCTCTGAATTCTATTCTTTGCCCAAACAGCCTTCCAGAGTTCCCCAAGTAGCTCCCAGGTGGGTCTAGACTTGCAAGAGGCCAATAGAAGTTCTGGAGCTATTAAGCCAAAGAGGAGCCAATAAGACCGTTGACAAGACAGATGGCAACACAAGTCAGGAAAGCAAAGTGTGATTGGAAAGTGGATGGGAAAAGGGAGTTTCTTGGAGAGAAGGAGAGAAGTAAATGATACCCTATAATAGCAACTTTGGCTTTCAGACCCTGCTCGTGATCACGGAATACTACTGATAGCACCATATTTATCTCCTTTTTCTTGTCAATCCCCTTATGTTTATTTCTATACCATAGCACTGTTGACGTTTGTTTGGTGGGGGAATAGGACTGTCCCGTGCATTATAAGATGTTTAGCAGCATTTCTGGCCTCTATCATATGCCAGAACTGTATGCCAAGAGCATCTCTCTCTCAGGCGCAAGAACCAAAAATTTCTCCAGGCATTGCCAAATGTCCCCTAAGGGACAAAACTGCCCCCAGTTTTGAACCATTGCCCTAAATGTTCTTTGGTGCATCACCACCTCATGCTACTGTAAATTCCAAATAAGTGATTAGTCTGCAAAAGTGACATAACCTCTCCTGAATGTTATCCTCTGGGCCTCAAGCTGATTTCCAAAAGGACCCCACTACTTACTGCCAGGTCATGTGACATCTACTCATTCCTGAGGGCCCATTTCAAATCTCCCACCTCCTTCCATGAAGTCATCCAGCTACCTTGAGTCAGCAGAGACCTATCTCCTCATGCTCTAACTTACCACTCACAGGACAATACTGTACAGTAGTGGTGCATGATGGACTTCAATTGAACATCTATGTATATTTGATCTTGTACTGTCCTGTAATTCATTTTGAGTAAGCAAACACTGAGAGAGCGTGTATGACATTTTGGTGCAGTGGGACATAGAAACATAAGGTGCAGGGGGACACAGAGACATACTGATGCCCCCTGTGTCTCTATGATGACATAGAGACATACGGATGTGATCTTTACATTCATATAAACTTGAAAAGTTCAATCTTGTATGGAAGGCAGCCTAAATGTCACGATCCTACACAGCTGCTTGTCTCTTCTTCTCTGTGGGACCCCTGAAGATAAAAGCAAAAGTCCAACTCTTTTGTGTCCACCATAGGTGCCCAACAGATTGTGCTGAACCGGAATTAGAGAGGAAGCAAAGCTTCTATGAGAACACATCTCCACTGGGCAACTTCTTTAATGAAGTGATGGTAAAAGTAAACAGTCATTGTCATTATGTGGAAAAATAAAAAGATAGCGATGTCACCTTATGCAAGTGACCTTGCCTTTCTGTTTTTCAACTTTCAATCTGTGAAATACAAAACCTCATGACCCAATGCTTAAACAGAGAAAGTACAGGAAAGGAAAGAGGGAAGGGGGCAAGAAACACATTTCCACAATTAGGAAGAAATGAAGACTTTGCAAAAATATCTCTCAACAACAAATAGACTGGGGAACACTTGGGAAATGTGAATACTTACAAGATCAGCAAATTGTAAGAGTCTGCACCACTGAGTCTTTGGGGTAATATAATAATAACACGGTAACATTTTTGAAAAGTGTTGGAGAACAGAGGGACCAAAGGACCGTGGGAGACAAGTGGAAGAATTCACCTTCCTAAGTCAGAAAAAACAAGAGCCCTCAATGGCCATGGTTTGAGAAGGCTAGCTTTAGCATTTGGAAGAAACGGTGGAAGAGACTTTAAAATCTTTAAACAACAAAGATGAGTAGAAGTCATGTGGATCACAAGCTACATGGCAGAGACAGAGCTGCCAGTTTGAGTCAAGAGGCAGAATCCACGCGTGCGTGTCAAAGCTCAGAGATGCCTGATAAATAGTAGCAAGGGTTCTTAATGTTTCTATTGTCACATTAAGAGTTCCTCTGGTCTTCCTCCTCTCTGTTCTTTGACCTGCACTAGTACCACATGCAGCATTTATATGCAAGCCTTGACAAGACCCAAGCTGGTGGCTAAGAAATTTCCCCAAGGATTCTGTCCTCACCATTCACCCAAGAAAACTGAGAGGGACCAGAGAAAGGGCAGCAAGTGAAGCTCGGGCTGGTCTGCTGGAAAAGGGCACCTCTGCCTGGAGTCTACGCACTTCTAAGCCCACATCAGGACAGCCTCCAGCCACCCTCTCCTTCGATGGCACTGCAGCCCACCCGTCCTCCTCGCTGTTCCAACAGCAAACCGCATTCTCATACTCACCTTTGCCAGCCACCAAAACTCAGGAATCCACATTAAATGCCAGCCAAAGACTTCTCCAGTGTACAATTAGGCCCAAGAGCCGACAGCCCATGCCAGGAAAAGGAGTGGCGACTACTTACATTCGAGTGGGTTGAAAGACCAAGCCCAACCCCACGGCAGGTCCCAATCAACCTCAGGCAAAGTGCTAAGACAAAGAACGAGAGACCTTCAAAAAAAAGACAGCACTTGCTCACCTAAGTCCAAACTTTGCCAAAGAGGCACAAGGTCCTTGACATGGTTATTTCTAGGTCACAGTTCTGGTCCATCCAGCCCTGAAAAAAATCAGAGTTTCATGGAAGAGTCTCATCCACAGCCCTGGAAAAACATCAAAGACAGCAGGGCCATGGAACGAACATGTCCGGCCACAGAGCAGGAGAAACGGCTCTGTTGACCCGAATACGAGGGCCCAAGAACTTGAATACCAGAGGAACAGAATGAAAGAATCTTTTAAAGTCTTAGCAAATATATGCAAAGCCTGCCTGGCTGTCTTAATATATGTGTGGATGGAATGTGTTCATTAAAGGAGAAATCCTGTAAGGTAGTTGTTTATCAAATTGTCAATGCTGACTCCTTAGTAGGTGATAAAATCAACTAGTGAATTACCAGCATTTTTTAAACAATAAAATAGCATAGACTAGAAAATAGAAGAATGCATCACATGTAATGGTATTGTTTTCATGAAGTGTGTGTGTGTGTGCGTGTGTATATATGTGTGTGTACTTTTTGTGTATGTATTAGTCAATTTAAAATGTATTTCTTTATTCTTGTTCACTGTCAAAAAAATTTTTTGAAAGTCACTGCTTTCAAGTAAACATTAGTAGAGTTTAACATAGTCCTATTCAAACTAATCATTCATTCATGTATTCATTCATTCAAAAATATGCATTAAGCACTTACTATGTATCAAATCTCTGATGGGCATTGAGAATACAATGCTAGTAGTCACGGTAGCAACCATTTCCACAGTTCTTGTTACATACTTGGTGCATTTCTAAGTTCCTCACATATGCTAATGAACTTAGCCATCACAACAAGCCTATGAGCTAGGTTCCATTATTACAACACCTTGTTCAGATGAGTAACTTGCCCAACGTTAAATAGCTAGGAAGTGGCAGAGCTAGAATTTGAACCATCCAGTCTAGCTGCAAAGCCCCTTCTCTTATACATGAAGCAACAGTGCCCAAGGACTTGCTCCATTGCTCCGAGACATCCTTGTGACAGCAATGGATTGTCTTAACCAAAGGCCACTACAGATTAGACCCAGGTTACGAATTCCCCTGGTCTAAATTTACTGTGCAGGCTTATCAAACGGAAGCTTATACTTTGGCTTCCTGAGAAACCTGCCATGAGAGAATGTGCTGCCCAGAGTGTCCGTGCCCCTTAGCATTTCTCGCCACACAAATCAATGAACAAGCGTTTTCTCGATATGAGTTATGTACCTCAGTGGCAATGAGCTCCACAGACTGAATTATCAGTATTTGGGAGCTACAAGCCTGAGGGTCAGTCCTGGGCCACAGGGCCATCAACAAGGAAATAGCTGCTATGTGTCCTTGGCTAAGTTACCTTTCTGTGCCTCAGTTTCCTTGACTACGAAATAGAGATGATAACAGTATCTACCTGATAAGATTGTTGTAAGGATTTAATGAAATAGTATATGTTAGCTGTTTAGCAAATGTCTAGGAGATAGTATGTGCTCATTAAATATTAGCTAATTATTATTTATCGAGTACTTAGTAGTATAGATTTTAACACCCGCTGAGAGAGATGCCATGTAAGCAAGGTCATGCCTATAGAATGCTATGCAGAGATATAGGGGTTCAGGGAAGAGGAACTTAAACTCAGCCAGGAAACATAGAGAAGACATTACCTTGAGATATGTCTTGAATACTAAACCAATGGAGGAAAGGACATTCCATCCAGACAAAGTGAACAACTTAGCGAAGACACAGAGGCCTTTGTATGCAAAGTGTACACAAAAAGATAAAAATATGTAAACACAATCTCCCCTTATGCACACACGCCTAGAGGCAATGTCACTCAAAAAATCTCCAGTAAAAATTCCTGCAGCCACAAGTTTCTACAAAGTTGTTTCAGGTGTTGAAATATACATACAATGTGCATTTTATACAGACTCACTTCTAGGCAGGTAAAAACCTCAGCCCTAAAAGAAACGTAAAGGAAAAAAACAGCAGTCCCTAAATCTATTAGAAATGTGAATCTCTCCCATGAGGCTGGACATGCTTTTAGATAAGTAGTTCTCAAAGTGTGGTTCTCAGGCCTGCTAGAAATGCAAAAATGCAGACTCTTGGCCTCACCCAGACCTACAGAGTCAGAAATTCTGGAGGTGGGGCACAGCCACCGGTGTTTGAGAACCACGGGTTTAGAAAAACTTCCCAAGAAGGAAACAAAGATAAAAGCAACAGCTGAGGTGAAGAGCTGCGCTCACTGTGCCCCAAGCCAGGCACAATCCAACTCAGCAGCTGAAGAGCTTGGGCTCTGTCAACCCATAGCTCTGGGTTTGGACTCCAGCTTTGGTACTTGATGGCTACCACTTCCCTTAACCCCTGCTTCCTCATCTACAAAATAGAGATACTGTTTCCTACTCTTAAGGTTGTTCTCAACACTCAGTAAGATGGTACCTATAAGGCACTAAGCACAAAAGAGCTCATTGAGAGCCAATAAGCCAGAAGAAAACTCAAGCAAATCTATCCTCTCCAAGAGTGTTAACTTCTCTGTGAGTTCTAACAGCCTTTGGAGAAACAGTCTTCAAATAGGGCTACACATGGCCTTGGGGGTATAAGTGAACTTGGTCTGGGGGAATGGAGAGATTAATGAGGATCAATTTCCAAATTCTCCGTTTTCCTACAACCTCTCCTAAAATTGATCTGCCTGCATGTGGGGCATCAGGCAAGCTCTCTTTCCCCATCTTCTCTTTTCCTTCCTCCTACTTACCAAAGGAAAGGCACAGTTCTCACTCATTCCAAACCCTAATATGATATGCTGTGAAGTACAAACTTGCAGGGCTCCAAGCAGGGGAGTAGTAGAAATATTGAGGTTGTGCATGTCCCTAATGAGCAGGTAAGAAATCCATTTGTGAGAGAACAACTCAAATGACTGGTTACAATTGCTTTTCCAAGCCAGGTGGTTTCCAATAATCGAAAGAGGACTTAATTGAGCTGTCAGCTGATAGAGCATTAAAAATCATTTTTGGTGATAGATCACTATGTGATGTTTAATATATGACTTGGAAGTAGCTCAAATAATTCAAATGTAACCATATCCCTTACATTTCTATTTATTTATGTGAACGATGTTTTCCACACTTGTGCCTTTTTTTAAATTGAGGTATAATTGAGATATAACATTATTTTAGTTTCTTTTTTAATGTAATTACTCGGTATTTCTGTGTATTGCAGTATGATCACCACAATAAGTCTAGTTAACATCCTTCAGTGTTTACGCCTTAATAAACAAAAAATAGGCTTGCAATTGATACCAAACTTAGTCTCATTCTAGCAATAATAATATTCACCCACAGATATATGTAATAATTTTTTAAATCCCATCCATTTTATAGCAGATATATTTCCAATGAATTTAACATCTGTGTTTTATAATTATATATTAAAATAGATAATATATTTATGTTGGTTTTCTCAATTATATAGTAATAATAATTTTAATGATGATTCAATCCAGAAGAAATGTTTCAATCCTTAAAGCCTTTTAGTCATGTGAAAATGTTTTAAAATGCTATTTCAATTTCTGTGTATGTTTTTGTTGCAGAAAAGTATGCTATAGAAATCAATAAAAAACTTTCAAGCATAGGAATATTACATTAGTATAAAATTCTATGGGGAACATAGAATAAAAATATAAGTTCAAGGAGAAAAGGAATGATGTAAAATTTTCTGGCTATTAAAGAAAAGCTTGTTCGTGTATTTTTAAACAGAAGGTAGTCATATCAAATCACTATCATATTTAGATTTCATAGGGAACTTTTAAAAGTACAATGAAAATATTTATTTTTTGATGTCAGTATTTACAATGTGCCAAAAATTACATTCTTTGGAAATAGCTTGTCTCTATTTCCCAATGTCTGGGGCCTTTGCTGAGGAGACTCAGAAAGCTGGAAGTGACACAAACACCTAGGAAGTAGATGAGCTGGACCTGAAGAATCCACTTCCAAGATGGCGTCTTCACTCATGTGAACTGGGATGACCAAAGACTGGACTCGGATGACCCCCTCCATGTAGCTTAGGCTATTCACAGCATGATGTGAAAGGGCAAGCATTCTGAAAGACCTAAGTGAAAGCGGCTTGGCTTTTTACAACCTAACCTCATGCAGGAGGCATGCAGTGCCATTTCCGCAGTACTCGATTGGTTGAAGTAGTCACCAGATTCAAGAAGAGGTGACACAGACCCCAACTCCCGATGGGAAGACTGTCAAAGAACTTGCAGCCATTTTTTTTAAACCGTCACAATGGTTGGTGTTTTATTCCTTGCAACTTAACACATTCCTAACTGATGCAATAAATGATAATAAGACAACATAAAGTAGACGTGAAGTGGAACAGTATAGTTATGCTGTTGAACTCAAAGACAGAATAAATAATAAGAGAGCAGTAGTCAAGAAAGACTTCATCATAAACGAACACTGATTTAGGGCCTAAAAGTGCACAGCCCAGAATAAAATGCTAAGAGGTGTGCAGAAATAACTGGTGTCTACCCCAGTGCTAGATATGAGTTCAAATTTCAACCTTCTACTCACAAGCAACATGGCTTTGGAAAATCCTAGCTGAGCCTCAGTTTGTAAACCAGCAAAATGGAGAGTATATGCCAAGGTTAAGATGAGGCCTAAATAAAACAGCACGAGAAGGGCCTAGCATGGTGCTTGGCACTCAGTAAGTACTCAGTAAATGTTGTGCATTTGTTTATTTATTCAAAGAACTTGAGCATGTGCAAAAATTGAATGAGCATCAACCATAAGATTGACAGAGTCAATATTCCTCAAACATAAATCTGAGCTCCAAACCTCCCTTATGGGCTCAGTAAGCTTTACTAAAATTTGTGTAATGCAAAGCTTAGAGGACTTAGACTAATTTTCCTAGAGGAAAATTAGAACAGACCTTAGAAGATCTTCTGATGTCCAGGCTAAGAGCCAAGGCTTTTGCCTGCAAAGCCCATCCCTATCATTGCTGCCACTTTGGAAAAATCTATATCATTTCTCAAAAGAAGTCCACCATCCCAATCTGGGATATGTTTTCTAAATATTAGATCTGAATTAATTTATTTTATCCCTAACTGCATTGGGCCACAATCTTCTTGAATGGATTAAGTCAGATCTGCTATTTTTAACAGCTGGCTCATTCAGTCCATTTACTATAAATACCTGGGTGCACTTGTTTTAGTAAAAGGCAAATGATTTATATGATCTAAAGAAAAACCAGAGCATTGGGTGCACTTGTTTTAAAGTAGAACTCTTTTGTCATCTGATCATCCCAGTCTAGATTAGAGCGGCATAGGGGAGAGAGAATGAAAAATGGGATAGAGGAGAGAGAAAGAGAGACTGCATTGCTCTACTCTGTTCATCAGCTATTTTCAAAGACTCCAAGATCCATAGCTGACTGGTTGCAAGAGAAAGCCAAGAGGTGCTAGCCCTTCTCTGTGTATTAACCTTGAGAAGCTGACAGCTGTTTGAGACTTGGTGGAGCCACTCAGACTCTTTCCTATTATCTCATCCACTGAAAGTTTCCTTTCCAGAATCCCATGTCTCAGTCTCCCTATTCATAACATATGGACACTGACCCCAGCCTCCAACGCAGGCCAAGAGAGGTTTCTCCTGGCTTAATGCTCTTGCGTAAAAATAAATTTTCATAATATCTCATATCCATCTCCTTGGGGTCCCAAAGAAGGTGACACTGAGCTTTCAACAAACACTGATCAAACTCCTACCAAGCTCAAAGCATAAAGAAGAAATAGTCAGGCCAGAGTCAGGCTAAGGAGTGGGTCTGCCAGCCACATGGTGCACCTATGCAGAAAGGTGTGCTCGGACTTTACTGGGGAGCTAGCATATCACCAGAAACTTAAAGAGATGGGGGGAAATGTATTTTTAAAACTCTTCTTTGCAAAAGTGGTGTGTGCGGTTGAAAGAATAATGTAAAATGATCCTGGAGATTTGGCTAAGACCCGAAAGGGCCATGCTTTCAATGGTGAATAGTTGTCATTTTAGGGTAGCCAGTATCTAAATATTGATTTTGAGGTTTCTACCATAGTCCTCCTTCTTCATTCTTCCACTATTCCATTTTTTAGCTCCTCCTCCAACTTAAAGATGAACATATATTTGATTTGAACAAATATATTGATTCAAAGGAGCAGGAAATTATCAATAGTTTATTAAGATTCCCATGTCTCAAGCTGGGAACTTCTCCCAAGGATCTCAGAGGGTTACAAATCCTACCTGTGCAAGTTTCAGGTGCCAAGGGGCCACTGTGATCCCATGCATGAGCCAAGGGGGAGCAGAGTCTCCTAGCCTTGCTCAGATGCACGAAATGCAGATGCGCCTGAAGTAATAGAAAAAAGAGAAGTAGTCATTAAATGTTTTCAGAAGCAATTTATATGTGGTGACCAAGTGGGGTTTATCTCAGGAATGCAAAACTGGCTTAACATTCGAATACCAGTCAATGTAATTCATCATATTAACACAACAAAAAAAGAAAAATTACAATTACCTCAATAGACTCAAAAAATGATTAGAAAATGATTCATAATAAACCTTCTCAGTGCTCTTGTAAATTTAGGAAACAGCAACACAGACGTGGTAGCAGCCATGGCTGTCTTCACCACTCCCCCAACCACCCCAACTGACACAGAATAATAAGCTAGGATCTACCATACCTATTGAATAACTATTGAATATTATATCAAAATAGAGAAAAATGGAGAAGGTACCTATGGAATTACATGTGAAGGTAGACATAAAACTACAGAACAAGTGGTAGCCATGAAGAAAATCAGACTAGAAAGTAAAGAGAATGGGGTTCTTCTACTGCAATTCTGGAAATTTCTCTATTAAAAGAATTTTGTCATCTAAATATAGTCAGTCTTCAAGATGTGTTTATGTAGGTAGGATTCCAGGTTATATCTTATCTTTGAATTTCTTAGATCTCAAGAAATACTTGGATTCTATCTCTCCTGCTCAGTTCATGGATTCTTTGCTTGTTAAGAATTATTTCTACCAAATCGTACAAGGGATTGTGTTCTGTCACTCTGGAAGAGCTTTTCTCCAAGACTTAAAATTTCAAAATCTAGTGATAACAAAGAAACAATTAAACTGGCTCATTTGGGCCTTGTTTTGGGAGCTCCTATTAGAGTATTTGCACACAAGAGGCAGTAGCATTCTGGTACAGAGCTCCACAAGTATTGCTGGGGTCGGCTCGTTACTCAACTGGATTGACATCTGGAGTATAGACACCGTATCTGCAGAATTAGCAACTAATAAGCCATTTTTCCATGAGAATTCAGAAATTTATTACCTCTTCAGGATTTTCAAGCCTGTGGCATCCCCAATAATGAAGTGTGCCCAAAAGTGAAGTTTTACAGACCTATAAGAATATATTTCCAAATGGGATCCAAGAAGCCTAGCATCGCATGTCAAAAAACTTGGTGGAAAATGGTTTAGATTTGCATCCAAAAATGTTATTTCATGATCCCACCAAACAAATTTCTTGCAAAATGGCACTAACGCATCCATATTTTAATGATCTGGACAATCAGATTTAGAAGACATAGCTTTCTGACAAAAAGTTTACACATGTTGTATCAAGAACAGATAGTAATATTTTTACCATTAACCCTATTTTCGTCCTGTGTATTTTTTTTCTTTGTTGTAAAATTTAACCTGTACTTTATCTTCTGATTTCAAAAGTGTAACTTAAACATGTAAATATTCTTCTATATGAATGTAAATATAGTAATTCTGTGAGTATGTGTAGGTCTCACAGTAACAACTATTTGTTACTGTAATAAAACTATAAATCTAGTATTGATGACAGGAATTGGGAAAAACTGAATGCTTTCCCCATAAGGCAAGAATATCTGTTCTCACCATTTTATTCAGCATTATACTGAAAGTGTTAGCCAGTTTAATAAAGAAGTAGAATTTTAAAAAGGCATCTAGATTTGAAAAGAAGTAAAACTGTTTGTCACAGATGACATGATTGCTTATATAGAAAATCCTAAGATATCTGAAAAGAGCTGATTTTAGCAAGGACATAGGATACAAGGTCTATAAAAAAATAGAATTTCTATATGATAGAAGCAAAGAATTGGAAATCAAAGTAAAATAGAAACCATTAATTTTAAAAAATAATACTGTATTAGTTCTCGATTGCTACACAATGAATTAGCAAACTAGCAGCTTAAAACAATATTTATTATCTTACACAATTTCTGAGAGTCATGAATCTGGAAGAAGCTTCACTGGGCACTCCTTTGGCTCAAGATCTTTCAGGATACTGCAGTCAAGATGTTGGCCATGGCTGCTGTCATCTGAAGGCTTGATAGAAGCTGGAAGATCCATTTCCAAGATCACTCATTCATATCTTGCTGGTGGAGGCCTCAATCTCTAGTTTATGAAGGTCTTGGTTATGTACCAACATTGGACCTTCCAACAGAGCTGTATTCCATGTTTTCCAGAGCAAGTAATGCAAAAGAAAGCAAAGAAGAAGCCACGATGTCTTTTATTATCTAGTCTCTGAAGTGGCATTCCATCATTACTGCCATATTTTGTTGACCACACAGACCGACTCTGGTAAATATGTATGTGGGAGAGGGAGCAGTAATTATACAAAGGCAAATAATATCAGAAGGGAAGGCTTGCTGGGAGCCAGTTTGGAGGCTGGCTACCACAAATACCATTCATAATAGCATTGAAAGATATAAAACACTTGTGGATAAATTTAGCAAAGTACATGCTAAACCTCTACACTGAAAATGACAAAATAATCACTGAAAAAGTAAAGAAGACCTAAATAAAAAAAAAAAAAAGATGTATACAACATTTATGGATTGGAAGGCTCTGTATTGTTAAGATACAGGTATTCAGTGTAATCTCACTCATAATGCCATCAGGTTTTTTTCCTGACGGACGTTAACAAACAGGTAATAAAATTTATATGTAAATGTTAAAGATTTAAAATAGCCAAAAATCTTTGAAAAAGAACAAAATCGGAGGATTTAAAGTACCTCCTACACTACATCCTAATAGTGTAATAACTACACTATTTTAAGATAACATAAAGCTACAATAATAAAGACAGTGTGCTATTACCATAAGATAAACATAGAGATCAATGGAACAGAATAAAGAGTCCAGAAATAGACTCACTCATATATGGTCAATTAAGTTTTGACAGAAATACCAAAGTAATCCAAAATGGGAAGGATTTTCAACAAATAGTTGCCAGGACAATTGAATATCCCAGGAAGAAAATAAACCTTGAACATTGCCTTACATTATAAAAAAAATTAACTTAAAATTGATCATTGGCTTAATTTGTAAATGCTAAACTAAAAATTTCCAGATGAAAACACAGGAGAAAAATGTTGAGTTTAGTATAGGCAAAGAATCTCTAGACAATACACAAAAAGTATGTACTCCAGAAGGAAAAAAATATTGATAAATTTGACTATATCGAAATTTAAATCCCTATTCTTTGAAAGACAGCACTAAAACAAAAAGCAAGCCATCAAAAATATATACAATACATATATGCAACAAAAGGCTTATTATATCTGGAATATACAAGGAACTCATAGCTCAATTATAAGATATAAACTCAATTAAAAATAGGCAAAATTGTGAACAGACACTGAACAAAAAATAAATATAAACGTCAAATATGCAAAGTGAAAATATACTCAACATCAATGTCATTGGGGAAATTGAAATTAAAAACACGAGATACTACTACCACCCACTAAAATAGCTAAAATTAAAAAAAAATTACCAAGTATTGCCATGAATAAGGAACAACTGAAAATGTCATACTTTGCTGATAAAAATGCAAAATAGAGCACTTTAAAATTTTTAGCAACTTCTTACAAAGTTAAATGTTCACTTATTATATGACCCAGCAATCCCCTAGGTATTTACACAAGAAAAATGAAAACATGTCTGCACAAAGACTTGTTGCAAATATTCGTGACTTTTTCATGATAAATTTTTTTCTTAACTCAAAACTAGAGACGATCCACAAGTCCATCAAAAAGTGAACGGGAGTCTCTGAGATTACTGAATGACAGATCTTGGGAGGAAGATGGTGGACTAGGTAAAAGCAGGTCCTCCCAGGTCCTCCCAGGTCCACATTTAAATTACAACCAAATTATAAAATAATCACTTGGAGAATCACCTGAAGTCCAGCTGATTGTAACATGCACATCTGATAATATAAAGGAGCCACATCAAAGCTGATAGGAGAGGCAAAGTCGCAAATCCAGCTGGACCCACACCCGCAGGTAGTGGAGGATCACTGGGAGGGAGAGCAAGGCTGCAGAGGCTCTCCTGAAGGAGAGGGAGGTCCTGGTCTTATTTGGGGGCTCCTTAGCCCAGGGTCCCAGCCCAGGGAAGAGGAGAATCCAATAACTCTGACTGTAAAAACCAGAGGGAATCCCGGTTATCTGGGTGAGACGGAAGGAGACTAAAACCCTAGACGCCCCTTTGAAGGGCCCAGCACAGGCTTTCCGACCTGCGAACACTCACCGGTACACCTGCAGTGGGTCAGAGGCTTGCACGGGATCCATACCGAGAAAGTCTGCATTACCTGGTGCCAGAATGAGGGCTGGAAGGACAGCCATCAGTGTGCCTTAGTCCAGCCCCTCACCAGGCAACCTTCAGACAGCGCCAGCTTGACTGTGCAGATCCCTCCCACAGGGCCATTAGAAAGCACTGGCCTGAGGGGATCAACTTGCCCCACCCAATCTGCAGATCAGCCCGGGTTTTATTGCTGGATGGCTGCCACACCCTGCCCAGCATTCACAGCTGGTGGTCTGTGCTATGAGCAGCATTTCCAAGATAGAGTCAGACAGATCACTCCTGCCAACACAGACTTGGGCGGATCTCGGGGATCTGTGGGCCAGTCCCAGATAGCAGCTGGTCTTGCTGTGATCTAGGACTTTTGTGGGAACACATGAATTGTTACCAAAGTTGCAGCAAGAGTGAAGCTGTATTGATTTGTCTGCCATTGTCCTTCTGAGACCCCACCTCACCCTACCCGCAAACTGCCCCAGGCGGCCCACTGACAGTGAACTGCCACAGCCATCCCCTTCACCCCAGATCTCCCAATCCACACGGGCAACAAACTTTGGCTAGCACAGGGTGGGCACTGCATGGAAATCAATGGCAGGCAGACCTCTGCTTCCTGCAACAGTTGCGATAGTCTGTCCCGGGAGCTCAGGGGTCTGTGGGACCACCTGAGAGGGCAGCTGATCTCACTGTGATCTGTGACTACAGCGGGAACACCCAGGCACATAAGTTGCAGCAAAACTGAGACTGTATTGGCCTGACGGTCCTTGTGTCCCTGAGATCCCGCTTCACCCAAGCCACAAAGTACCTACAGCCCATTGACAGGCAGCCTCCCGTGCTCTGCTTGGCTCTGGGGTTGTGCAGTCTGCACAGGCAACAGACCTTGGCTAGTGAAGTGAGCACATTTTGGGGAAAACAGTTGTGGGCAGACCACTGCTGCCTGTATGAGCTGCAATATTTCTTGAGGGGATTGCAGGGCCCTGTACTGGCCTGACAGCCCTTGACTCCCTGAGCTCTTGCCCCATCCAATACACAAAGTGCCCACCTCACGTTGATAGGCTGCTTCCCCTGCCCTGGGGTGGCGCATTCAGGCCCAAGGTGGGCAGCAGCTGACCTTGCTACGATTGGAAACTTGTACAGGAGCCGCAGAGACAGTGTTGGCATGTAAACTGACACTGCAGTGGCAGGGGGAAATTTATTCAATAGACCCAGGAGATTCCTGGAGTCCCTGTACCACAAAACATGCATATCACCCAGAGGCTCTTCCAGTTTCAGAGACTTACAGGCAACTGACAGGCAGTGTCAGACCTGGAGAAGCACCGGTCCCTCTGCTAAACTGCCCTAGGTCAGGGATAGGGGAATAACCAAGAGCTGCCTACATCATTGTCTCTTCCACTTACCTATAGCTCCAGCATAGGCAACAACCATCTGCAGATCCCTTTGTACTTCCCACTGGGTAGCCCTGAGGAATCAAAAGCAGCAGCTTACCTTGGCCTATGGGAGAGCCCCCCTCAAGGGGCCACAAAACCAACACATCCAGAGGTTGGCACCAGGCCACAATAGAGCAACTCCTGACTAGTCCCATTAGTGGTACACACAAAGGGAGGTTGCAACAAGTACACAAGCCTGCTAGGGCAAATCCCATTCAGTGGAGTCAGCCCCTACACGGCAACTCTTACCCTATGGTTGCAGCCAATTCCCATGATTAGTCAACCTGAGTGTTAAGCTCAAAGAAACAATCTAACCCTACACTTAAAAGAACTAGAAAAAGAAGAGCAAACAAAGCCCAAAGTGAATAGAAGGAAGGAAATAATAAAGATCAGAGTGGAAATAAATGAAATAGAGTCTAGAAAAACAATACAAAAGATTAATAAAACCAATAGCTGGTTCTTCGAAAGGATAAACACAATTGGCAGGCCCTTAGCCAGACTCATCAAAGAAAAAAGAGAGAGAACTCAAAAAATAAATAAAATTAGAAATGAAAGAAGAAAAATAACTATGGACTCCATAGAAATACAAAGGATCATAAGAAAATACTACAAGCAATTATATGCTAACAAATTGAACAATCTGGAAGAAATGGACATATTCCTAGAAACATATGATCTCCCATGACTGAGTCAAGAAGAAACAGGAAATCTGAACCGACCCATTACCACCAATGAAATAGAATCAGTAGTCAAAAATCTCCCAAAAAACAAAAGTCCTGGACCAGACAGCTTCATAGGCAAATTTTACCAAACATTCAAAGAAGAATGATCACCTATTCTTCTGAAACTATTCCAAAAAATTCAAGAAGAGGAAAAGCTCCCTGATTCCTTTTATGAGGCCACCATTACCTTGAGTCCAAAACCAGAAAAAGACATCTCTTATGAACATTGATATCTCTTATGAACATTGATGCAAAAATCCTCAACAAAATATTAGCAAACTGAATTCAGCAATACATTAGAAATATCATACACCATGATCAAATTGGATTTATTCCTGGGATGCAAGGTTGGTACAGTATTTGCAAATCAATTAATATGATACACCACATTAACAAATCAAAAGATAAAACCATATGATCATATCAATAGATTCAAGAAAAGTGTTCAACAAAATCCAGCATCCATTTATGATAGCAACTCTCAGCAAAGTGGGAATAGAGGGAACATACCTCAACATACCAAAGGCCATTTATGACAAACTTACAGCTAACATCATATTCAATGAGGAAAGGCTAAAAGCATTTTCCTTAAGATCAGGAACAAGACAAGGTTGCCCACTTTCACCACTCCTGTTCAGCATTGTATTGGAAGTCTTAGCCACAACAATAAGACAAGAATGAAATAAAAGGATCCAAACTGGAAAAGAAGAAGTAATACTCTTGTTATTTGCTGATGACATAATACTATATCCAGAGAACCCTAAAGATTCCACCAAAAAAACTGTTAGAACTGATAAATGGACTCAGTAAAGTAGCAAGTTACAAAATAAATATTCGAAAGTAGTCAGTGGCATTTTTACACACCAATGATGAACTTTCAGAAAGAGAAATTAAGAAAGCAATCCCATTTACGATTGCATAAAAACTATAAAATACCTGGGAATCAAATTAACCAAGGAGGTAAAAGACCTGTTCTCAGAAATTTATGTCACTGAAAAAAGAAACTGAAGAAGATACAAATAAATGGAAGCATATACCATGCTCCTGGGTAGGAAGAATCAACATCATTAAAATGGCCATACTACCCAAAGCAATCTATAGATTCAATGCAATCTCTATCAAAATACCAAAGCGTTTTTCAGAGAGCTAGTTAATAGATGGTCACAGGGATGGGGAGCATGGCATAGGGAAGTTAGTTAGCATTAATATATTGGCTAGGTGGAAAACCAGAGGAGAGAGGATCAATTAGGGGGATCACTTTATAAACAATATAATGTCTAACCAATGTACTATATACTTGAAACTAATTTTTTAAAAAAAGTGAATGGGAAACACATCATGTTTTATCTCTACAACAGAATACTACTCAGCAGTACAAAGGAACAAACTCTTTATATAAAAAATATATAATGGATAATTCTCAAAAATATTTTGCTGAGCAAAATAAGCCAGATATAAAAAAGTATATAGAAACTCTAGAAAAGACAAACTTAACCTAAGGTGATATAAAGCAGAGCAGTGATCGCCTGGAATAAGTGGAGGGGACTGACTACAAAAGGCCAATGGGGAACTTGACAGAAATGTTCTATATCTTGACTGTGGTGCTGATTCTATCAGTGCACACAGTCACCAAAACTCATTAAACTGTACACTTAAAATGGGTGCATTTTATTATAAGATATACCTTGATAAATTAATTAAAACATTGTTAAAATTCATTTGTATATTTAAAAAAAAAAATAACCCAGCAGCTAGTACAAAAAGTTAGACATTGAAACTTTAGTCCTCTTCTATAGCAAATGCCCAGACCTATAAAACCCGATCACTCTATCCAAAGGTTTTATATATCATTCAAAGATTGCCTATGTATATGTGTGTATTCTCCTCTATGGGTATGTGTATATAGATATGGATGTAGGTATACACACACATATACTTTGTTTACATGCAAGTAGGCATCTTTTGTATTCTAGCAGAAGTTTTCGGTACCAAGCATCCCATACTAACCAAACCCCTCCTATGCTGCTGCAACTCCCCTGGACAGTCCTTCCTTACACACTAGCAAAGACCCACCTTGAGCACCGGGGCTTTCTCCAAAGTCACAGGAGCCTGCTCAGCTTACAGGGAAATGCAGCCAGAAGTAAGAAGCAGTTAAGCCCCTAGGACAACCTTAACCAATGCCCCAGCCTTCTTCCTTACCAACAAACAAAAAATTCTGGGAGACAGACATTCTGTGTGTTTTTCAAATGTCTGAATTTATTTGGGTTTCCCTTACCTATAGCAACAACTCAATAATATATCCTCTATTTGCATTTTCTGTCTCACTGTCTTCACTCCCTCATTCATTTTTCCCGGGATCACTTCCCAACTACCCGAAGCCGAGTCCTTGTCTGAAGCTCTGCTTTCAAAGGAACCCAAACCAAGACATGCACAAACCTTGTATTTCACTTAATATATCTTGTAGGTTGTACCAAGATGGTTGTATCATCTTGTAGGTAGCCCATATGATCTGCCATGTTGTACTTCATGGCGCCATATACTCCACTGTATGAATGTACCATAGTTTTCATAAGCATCCTCCCACCAAATATAAACAACATAGATATTTATGTTGTTTATAGTCTCTTGCTATTGCATATGATTTTTTAAAAAATATGTTTATAACACATCTTTGCAAGATAAATGTCTAGAGATGGAATGGATAAGGCTAAAGATAGCTATGGTGATCTTTAAATAGGAAACATCGTGATAGGATTCAATCGTAAAATCTTACCTTATCAGTCACAAATCTAGTGTGTAACAATGCACAATTATTCCTATCAGAGTTGATGCAAGACTGTAACCCTATATCCTAAGGCTCCTTCTGCTCAACTCTCTAGTCTCCTTTTCTGTGTGATGAACCGACCATCTTGCTGTGAACTTAAATGCAATCAGGAGGAGGGTCTGCCTGAAACAGAGAAAGAACAGAAGCTAAAACACGAAGGAATGGAAACAGATGCAGAATATATATATATATACATATATATATGTATATATATATATAACCACTCATTGATTACCAGAAAATTCGGAAAATGATGCTCTTATGTACAGAAGGAGTGAAGAGCACTAAATTAGGAATCAGGAGGCCTAAGTCCTGTGTTCTATCCCTCTCTCAACCAAACCAAGTGCTGTCCTTGGATAAGGTGGCAATCTTCCTCTGCCTCAATTTTCTCATTTGTAAAATGAAGGAGTAGCCTAAATTGTTCTTTCTGAATCCTCCTCACTCTGATTATTGCAAATTTCTATGAGCCAGGCAGTCGTAGAAAGGACTACCTTATACTCAGATCAAGTAATGAATCAGCTCCTATGGAATGATTCTGAGGTGTCAGCCCAGCCACCACCTATAAAAAACTCCTCTCTCAACCACAGGCAAATTCTAGAAGACTGTGTGAGAAGTCTCCCACTTTAAATCACAAAGAAATGCAAATATCTCAAGAACAAATGCAAATAGCCCTGAGAACAGGGAATCCTTTTTCCTTGAGACATTCCGAGCAGAGGTTTACAGAGCACACTTGGGAACAATGCTTAAACCCCATGGCAGCTGGAGCTCAGGCTTCAGAGTCGGGAGGACCTGAACTCAAATCCTAGTTCCACCATATATTAGCTCTATGACCTTGCCTCGTTCGTCTGTAGAAATGAGGCAAATAAAGCCGCTCTGTGGGGCTGTGAGAACTAGAAGACATGTGAAATAATGAACTCGTATTTCATACTGAGTGTTAGCTTCTAAAGTTGTGGTAAGAAAGCCGGCTATAGCCCAAATAAAGTAGTTGATTTACATTTGGGAGCCATGCTAACCTTTGTCATACATATACATGCACACACAAACGCACACTGTTTAAAGAGCTGTATATTTGCTATAGACTGAATGTTTGTGTGCCCCCAACATTCTTACATTAAATCCTAATCCCCAACGTGATGGTATTAGAGGTGGAACCTTTGAGAAGTGATTAAATCACGAGGGTAGAGCTCTCATTAATCAAAATTAGTGCCTTTATAAAAGAGACCCCAGAGAGCTCCCTAGCCCAGCTGCCATGTGAGGACGAGTAAGAAGACTGCCAGCTCTAAACCAGGAAGCAGTTGCTCACCAGACACCCAATCTACTAGTCCCTTGATCTTGGATTCCTCAGCCTCCAGAACAGTGAGAAATAAATTTTGCTTATAAGCCACTCAGTCTATTATCATAGCAGCCTGAACAGACTAAGACAATGTTAATGTTATATACTAATCTCTCATCATTTATTTAACTATTCTATTGCTCTGAACATTTAGGGTATTTCTAATGCTTTACTTTCACAAATAATGAGTCAATGAATACCTCTATATACATCTTTGATAGCATCCTTTAACAGGTCCTAACTAGATGTCAGACAAGCAAGACTTTTTGGGAGGTGGGGGCTAGATAATAATTACACAAGATCCAAGTGAACCCTAAATTCATCCAAAAGGTATTTGCTGAGCTTCTTCTAGATGCTAGTGCTATACAAGCACACTCATAGCACCTCGCAGTGCTTCCTCAAATGGGTACAGGCTGCCTCTTTTTATACAATGGATGTGGTTTTGTTGTGTAAATTGAATTCTCATGAAATGGGAGAGAAGAGATAAAAGCTGAGGTTTAGAAAAAATATAGGTCAAAAACATGAATAAAGAATAGTAATAACTACATTCTTATCAACATGTACCTCAAATGGAAAAGAATTAAGTGCCCCAACCAAAAGATAGAGTGGCTGAATGGATAAGAAAACAAGACCCCTACATATACTGCCTACAAGAGACTCACTTCAGATTAAAAGACACACACAGACTAAAAGGAAGGGGATGGAAGAAGATATTGCATGATGGACCTAGAGGGTATTACACTGAATGAAATGGGTCGGATAGAGAAAGACATATATCACATGATTTCACATACACCTGGAATCTAAAGAACAAAATCAATAACAACAACAAAGTCAGAAATAAACTCATAGTTACAGAGAATATGTTAAAGGCTACTAGATAGGAGAGGGGGTTGGGAGGATGGCAGAAATGAGCAAAGGGATTAAGAAGTACAAATGGATAGTTACAAAATAGACATGAAGGTATAAAGTGTAGCATAAGGAAAATAGTTAATAATGTTGTAATAAATATGTAAGGGGGAAGAAGGGTACTAGATTTAGTGGGGGGATCACTTTGTGAGTTATAGAGATCTCTAATCACTACGCTGTACAACTGAAACTAACATATTATTGTATGCCAACTATAACCGAAAAAACTCATTGAATTGTACAATGTAAATACAAGCGACTAATTGTCTATTATATTTAAATAAAGCCAGGAGAGGGGTGGGGAATAAAATAAAAATACAGAGAGACAAAAAAAAAAGCTGAGGTTTAAATATTACTACATCTCAGCCTGCCATAGAGCAAGAAGAACCTCTTCAGAGAAATAAAAGAAGGCAGAACAGTCTGGATTACACAGGATCCCAAACAGAATGTGGAGCATCCTGTATCTTCCAGTCATCCTAACATGAGAGTCCAGCCACCTGGGGGCAGTTTCAACATAATTTATTCAACTCCTCAACTATTTACCGAGTATCAATTAGAGCCAATAATAACTCAGCTGCCATTCACCAAGGCAGAATATATTAGGGGTTAGGAGTGCAGGCTCGGCCTTTAAAAGAACAAGGTTGATCTAAAGGGAACAATCTGTAGAATAATAAGTGACAAAAGGTGAAAAACTAAGTAGCAAAGGGTACCTACCATATGTATAAAGAAGAGAAGATGGATATGCTTGTTTATGCATATCTCTGGAAGGATTCATTAAAAAACTGGTGAAAATAGCAGTGGGAAGGAATAAAGTAAGCAAGGCTAAAGTAAGCAAGGAAAAAAAAATCATGAAGCACTTTGTATGTCATGCCTTAGAGTTTGGACTATGTGTCCTGATCACTATGGGGTACCATTCAACAACTTAAATTAGGTGAGAGAGATGATCAGGTTTTTGTGTGGAGAATAGATTAGAAGACAAGACAGGTAGGGGAAACCAATTAGGAGGATGTAGGAGTAATCCATGCCTGAAATTATGAGGGACTGAATTAAGAAATTAGGTGTAGGGATGAAGAGGAGTGAATGAATGAATTTTAGAAGTTTTAAGGAGAAAATTGACTGGACCTGATGCTGAAGAATAATGTATTTCAGTTTGGAACATTAAAATAAGAACAATAGTTAATGTTTTTATAGCACTACTTCCCACCAAGTCCTGTTCTAAGTGATTTACACAAATCAATGGGTTCATTATAGCCCCGTGAGGTAGATACGTGATCTCTCATTTTACAGATGAGAAACTGGGCCACTCAGAGGTGAAACAATTTGCCTGAGGTTATACTCTAGCAAGTGGTATAATTGCAACTCAAATGGTGGCAGCCTAGGACCAGAGCCCATCTGGGCTGTTGACCACTATACTCTACTGCCATGCGCGCACACACATCATTTAAAAGGTAGATCGAAAAATAAGAGGATCTGGTCAAGAGAAACAAACGTAGCAGAGGGCAGCCTGGAAAGCAGTGTCACAGAAATAAGGAATGCCGACGCCTATTTCTTAAGTTATGATTAAATACCCAATCGTGTAGAGTCGGCCCTTGAACAACATGACTTTGAACTAGGCAGGTCCACTTATACGCAGATTTTTAAAAAATAAATAGCCCTTTGAAACCTGCAGGTTTCACATCCGGGGATTCAACCAACTACGGATAGAAAACAGTATTTTCATATTCTCAACTGCAGTTTCCCAACTGTGCATCAAAAATCCTGTTTTCTTTTATTTTTAAAAAAATTTTTATTGTGGTGAAATATATACAGAATAAAATTTACTATTTTAGCCATTTTTGAGTGTACGACTCAGTAGCATTAATTACATTCTCAATGTTGTTAAGTATCACCAATATCTATTTCTAAAATTTGACATCCTCCCAAACTGAAACTCTGTGTCCATTAAAAACTTAGTTCTACTTCTCTTCCCCCAGCCATTGTCTCTAAAAACATTGTTTTTGATCTATGTGTAATTGAATCCAAGGATGCAAAGGGCTGACTGTAGTTAAGTTTTTGAGGAACTAGAAGTTATGTGTAGGTTTTCCAGGCCGTGGGAGTGCTTCTAACCCACCACATCGTTCAAAGGCCAGGCTTTGCTAAGAAGAGAGCGAGAGGTACTTTCACGCATAGCATCTCCTTCATTTTTTACAGTTTTGTAAAATAGGTGTTTTTTAGCCTCAACTTCTAGATGTGGAAACTAAGGCTCAGAGAGTTTGGGGATTCCTCAAGGTCACACAGCTGGTAAGTGACCAGTCAGTTCTTAGACCTGGATATGATCTGCATTCCATGCTTGGCTCACTGTAGGACTGTCCAGGTACCCAGGGCTGTATTGGGGTAAAAGGAGGCATACAAGGATGGTCACATCTCTGCTCCAAGCGGGGGCGGGGGGGGTCTGTAATCTCGTTGCTCAGTGAGGCTTTAACAAATCAAAACAAAGATCTTGATAAGACAGCACAAAGGTCTGCACCTAGGTAAATGGTACAGACTCTGAACACCTAGAACAGGTAAGGAGGCATCACAGAGCTGGTAGACATGGGCTGGGTATTAGAGGATACGTAGAGTATAAAAACAGGAGGATGTGGGGCATCTCCAGGCGCTGAGCCCTCACCTGGATGTTCTGAGCCAATAATGGGCATCTGCTGTTTCCACCTGTGCAGCATCCCTGCCGTGTTCTATTTCCCTTTGAGGGAATTCACATAGTTTGGCTCAGGTTGGCCTCTCCATTGGGAATTCACATAGTTTGGCTCAGGTTGGCCTCACTCCTCCCTCAGATTCCAGCAGGGATCACTTGATGCCAGCCAACTCAATGAGACTCCGTCTCAGGCGTGCGCTGGAACACCGGGAATGATGGCTGGTTTGTCTGCAGATGCTGTGGGCCATGCTATGGAGAGGTCTACCTGGGAGTGAAATCTACACAAAAGAAAGCAGACAGGAGGGAGAGAAATCTGATGATAATGCTCAAACCCCTGGATCCAGCCATGCCTGACTGCGAACATCCCAAGACTTTCCAATTACGAAATTCCCTTTATTGCTTCCACTGGTGTCCATGGGGTTTCTGTCACTGGCAAGTGAAAGGGGTCTGATTGACACAGCCCCAAAGGTGCCAGTTAAATTCCAGGAATCCCAAGTTGAGGTCTGTCTGCCTTCCCCAAAGGATAGGAGGTGGGGAAGGGGTAAAGTGAGGTAAGGCCCATAAAGAGACAAGGGCTATGGGCTTCTGCAGAGAGTGAGATTGGTATAGACGTCATTGAAGTGGCTTTAGTTCCAAATGTATCTCAAAGTGTGGATAATAGTTTATCAACTGGCATTTGGAAAAGTGCTCAGAGGAGGAAAGGGACCACCTCACATGTAAAGACAGAGAAATAGAAGAATGCAGGACATATTTGGGGATACTTGGGGACACAGAAATAACAGTTATATGGCATCAGACACACATTTTCCCTCCGAAGCCTCTAGAAGTGTTTGGATCCCAGGATACCAGAGCAGGTTCTCAGGATGTCACGAAGCAGGTAAAGAGATAAATGTCCAGGTAAGAGATAAGAGAGGCGACTTTGTTCTCTGACCTCAGTCTGTCAGGCGGGAAACCATGTCACGTCCTCTAGCCTGGCCCTTCCTCCTGGCTCCTGCCAAGCCGAGGACAAGAGATGAGATGGATCCTCATACAGGCACCTGCTCTGGAAGTTTTCTCTACAAGGGCCCCATCAGGACACCCCAGCCCTGGGGAGTGGAGAGCTGTCTGAGTTTCCTGGCGGGTGCTCGGCTCCCCTCAGCCTCCCCTGCATCGCCTAACAGCACCACTAAACAGCACCTCGAAGCAGCCAACCAGGGGACGTGTCCCCGCTGCCTGAGTTAATTACAGTAATTATACCTGCTCCCTCTTCGGCTCTGGTTCCCTTTGTTCCCAGTTTCCTGCCCGCTCATTTGCAAATCTAATCGCTCTGTAGATTGATTTTAAAAAAAGAGAGAGAAAGAGAGAGCGAGAGATGGCATGGAGAGACAAAGATAGGAAGCAGAAAATGTGGGAGAGAAAAATGGGGGTGGGAGTGGGCTGGGAAGAGGGGGTGGGGAGGGGACAGGCATGTGGTGGAGAAAGAGGACGGGAGCGTCAGCGAAAGGGAAAGGACCATGAGGGCAGGTCTGGCGGCCTCTCCTCTGCAGGGGACCCCACAGTCAAATTCAAACAATACCAGCAGATATTCCTACTCCCTAAATATTGTTCTCCCCAGGGGGTTGTGGGACTTTGCCTCATCCAGAACAGCTGCCCGACCCTTCAGTGTCAGATGGCTGAGAAGTAGGAGTGGGGGCTCAACAGGGAGCAGGAAGGAAACAGAACCTACTCCGAGGAGGGAAATTTGAGAGATGGGTGGTGAGTGTTTCCTTTCTCACCCCGATTCCTTCCTGAAGACCCTTAGGAAAGATTCTGGTCCAAGGGTTTTCCAAACATGCTCTGAGAAGCACTGAGGTTCCATGGAGAGTCCCTAGGAAGCAGCAAAGGACAAGTGTGCATGTAAATCCCCCAAACCCTTTTCACTGACCTTTATCCAATTCATATAATGGGTTCCACCTAAGCTTGTGTTTGAAAATAATACAAATCAAAAAGGGGAATCTCCTGCTATAAAAGGATTAGAAAACAACTGATCTAGTCCAATTTCTCATCTGTTAAATAAGAGAAAGGGAGGCTCAAATGAATCTGGTGGCCTGTCCTACATGACATGACAATCAGATCACAGGCCTCTTGACTCCCAGTCCAGGGAGATTCCCACTATCCCATACTTCTTGTCAGTGATGTTAGGGTGGCCAAAGCTCTTGGCTCTTCTTGGGCCCCCCTGGAATGAAGGGAATGTGGCTGATGGCATCATCCTGCTGGAAGTCCTCAGTAACTCTGGGAATCCTTGCTCCTCAATCCTTTGGATGAGCTTGATAGATGGAGTGTGTTTTCTAAAAATGGCTGCAACTATATTTCCAAAGCCATATGCTCTTCCCAGAACCCTGCAGCCACCATCACCAACAACCACCAACCCCTCAAGAGGTAGAATCTATGTCTTCTCTTCTTGATTCTGGAAGGGCTTTTGTGATTGCTACAAAGAAAAAAAGATGGTGGAAATACACTGCATGACTTCCCGAGTTAAGTTAGAATGAAGGTAACACAGTTTCCACCTGGCTCTCTCTTTGGAGAAGCTCACCATTAGAACCCAGCCACCATGCTGTGAGGAAGCCCAAGCTACAAGGAGAGACCGGATGTAGATGTTCTGCCAACAGCCAGCATCAACTATCAGACACGAGAGTGAGGGAACTTTCAGATACTTCCAGCCCCCAGGTGCTGAGTGAACACCAGCCTCTGAGTCTTCGGGCTGAGACCCCAACATTGTAGAACAGAAACAAACCTTCCCCACTGTGCCCTGTCCAAATTCCTGACTGACAGTCCATCAGCACAACAAACGGTTATTTCGTGCCACTAAGTTCTGGAGTAGTTTGATACATGGCGATGGATAGCCAGAACAGGTGGTATCCAGAAGCTGGAGCAGATATTCCCCACAAGAAGTTAGATTGGGTTAAGCAAGTGACAAACAGCCATGGATCCCAAGAACAGAGTTGACACTACGCATCTACATCCTCTGCTAGCATTTGGATTCAATCCCAGTACCTCCAATTAATCCACAAGAGAAGGTCAGAGTTCAGGTCATTTTGGAGGCAGAAGTGGGAAGGGGAATGGGTGTCAACTCCCTACCCTGGATTCAGCCAGTGTTTACTAAGTACCTACTTAGTACATGAGTCAGACACAGAACAGAGTCCCCGCCCTATAGGAGCAAGTATAATTGGGGAGGCAGACACATCCACACTCAGAAGTAATTATAATGCAATGAGTTAAGTTGCTATTAAAAATAAAAGTACTTTGGGAGTACTTTGGAAACAGAGTGTCAGCCTCAAATGTTTCACATCCTGGGATGTTTCCTGTCTACTCAGAGGTATAAATGTCACTCATTTTGTGGTTCTCAGCTCTTGACATCCAAATCCCTTAGTCCAATCCTTGGAATAAAAGGCCTGTGGTATACTTAGAGAAAGTCAAGGGCTTAACAGATGCATTTCACATTTTATATAACCCAGTGAAAGACAATGTTAGTTGTCTCCCAGAATCTATTCTCCCATTCTCCAGAAAAACGGGCCCCTTGACTCTTGCTGGGTTTCATGGAATAAGGAATCTGGAATAAGGATTGTGTTTCTCAGATTCTTCCTCCTTGAAGCTATGTGATTGATGGGCTATACTGCAGGTGGCACAGGAAACTTCTGAGCTGCATCCTTAAAGGGAGGGAACGTGTCCTCCTTGGCACTATTTCTGCCTCCTTCCTAGCTGGAGTGAGGACATGGTATTTAGCTACTTTTGGATGATAAGGTGAGAGAAACACCTTAGAAATGGCAGAATTTGGGTCCCTTGCACCTTGGAACCCCATTCCAGCTCTGGTCTATCCAGCAACAGACTGTTACATAAGAGAAAAAAATAAATCCTAGTCTTGCCTAAGGCACTATTATTTGAGGGGACTCTTTTGCTAAATCTAATCCTATCCAAAAGAGTCCATTATCTTACCCTATTAGCTCTGTATTTGTTCCCAGGTGCGTACACACACACACACACACACACACACACACACTCACTCACTCACTCACTCACTCACTCACTTTCTCACTGTGACCTAGCACCCAGGAGATGCTCAAGAATAAGCTGAGAAAACTGTTGGATGAGATCAACTGCCCGTTACTGGCATCGCTGTTCCCTGCTGCCTGGGGTACCGGCTCATAAGTGTGCAAGATCAAGCTTCCCCCACAGGGTTCTGATGCCCCTGAGGGTACCGAGTGGTGTGTCAAATGATATACAAAGTGCCACTTTCCTCGAGACCATTTTGCTCAAAGACTTGGTGAAAAGTGTTTTGAATAGTTTATCTCTTAAAAGGTTTGTCATACGAACAAGACAAAAGCAGCAACATTTCACTTTCTAGTGTCAGCCAACCTTGCACTTTTCATGAACAGCAGGAAGTGTTTATGTGCAGCGAATGAGTGAAAAAGTTGTTCTTTCTGTGTTATCGTGGAAACCTCAGCAGCATTCCAGTGAACGGGGCTATGACTTCAGGAAGAGTTTAAGCCAGCTTTCCCCTAAGCATGCTTTGTTGATGGATGTTACGTGGGAAAAATAAAGGAGAAGTTTCCTGGTCAAATGAGTTTGGGAAAACGCTGGATTAAAAATAAGTAAGTAAACAAATTTCTTTGTTATGTGATTCCTCAGGGTTTTCAACATGGTGATGTGTATTATGAGGCTCCAATAGGTTGCCCACAGGACATCTTCACAGTTTCATAGTGGAGCTTTTCCAAGGAACTCCCTGAGTTATGTAAATACGACTGTTCTCCTGTCACTCATGACTGCCACAGTGGAGGAGCAGGAACATGTTTTTAACCTGTTAAATTCTGGAGGGAGCAAAATGCCAAACGAACCCTTCTGATATTTTGCCCTTTCCCTTCCTCACTCCCCGGTCCCCATACGTGATGGTTAGTTTTATGTGTTGACCTGGCTAAGTTACAACACCCAGTTATCCAATCAAACACGAATCTAGGTGTTGTGTCGAAAGTGTCTGGTAGATGTAGGTAACATCTACAGTCAGATAACTAAGTCAAGATTATGATAAAGTGGGTGAGCCTCATGCAATCATATGAAAGGTCCTAAGAGCAAAACTGAAGTTCACCTGAGGAGAAAGAAAATCTCCTAAGTTTCTGCACCCAAAGAAGAGAAATGTCAGCCAGGATGAATATAATGAAATGCAAAATCAAATAAGCAAATCTAAACATTGCTTGAAGCCCTCTAGGAGGGCCTTGTCAGAACTGTCTGGGAAGGTGAAGTTCAGGTATTGAGAAAAAAATGTGGTAAACCTTGCTCTCTATATATTTGTCCTAATTTGTTTTTCGCATAAGCAGCCAAGCTTAAAAAGGGCAGTCTTACTAAATTTATTTAAACGGGCGGATATTAATGTACTGAAAAGCATACAGGAACAATTGGTCAAGAAACTAGGGATAACCAAAATCTCTTTGCTTTATTTTAATAGTCTTATAGCATTTTTTCTGAGCATAAAGATAATGCAGACATCTGGATGGAATCCCCTGAGTGGAACAAAAACACAGAATCTCTTCATGTACTCAATGAAATAAAACAAAAAAAAAAAGTGGAACGAATCAGCAAAAAGTCGCAAGCAGCAGCCAACGGAGAAAAAAGGTAGAACCTTATACCATAGAATTCCAAAATGGTAGCCAAGAAAAGAAACGATATTCTGGTGTGCTTAGAATGGTTCTTTACATCATCACTCTCAATATGAGTAGAATGTAGAAAAGTAATTGAGTCTAAAGATTCTGAGAATTCTCACAAATACCCTACAGTTTGGGGAAGCATGGCCTGAGAACGTAAGTAGACAGATCTGGAAAAGGCCGTGGGAAAACCCCAGTGAGTAGAAGCCCCTTCGTCACATTGTGCAGCCTCTGTGGAAGTGGGAAGGGCCACCAGGTCTTACTATCTTTCCTGAGTGAGAGATAATAGGAAAAAGAAAGATCATAAACCCAATCTAACACTCAGAGAAAAAAAAACTAACCCAAGGAACAGAACTCGCTTTCCCATGAGAGTTTTATTCTATAGAAGAACTTAATAAAAATATGAAATCAATCAATGGGAGATGATAGAACAACTTGAAATTACAAAAAATTTCACAGAGCTAAGGAAACAAATTGTGAGCCAAAATATCATGTTATCAATCTAATAAATAAATTAGAAACAGCTGAATGAAATGGAATAGACTCAGCTAAAAAATATAATAGGATTGGGGGAAAGCCTCATGTAGTCACAGTGAATGAGGAGAAAATAAGACAAAGAGATTAAAACAATTAGGGAATGATAGAGGTTGAGGACAAAGATTGTCAATCATAAGGATAATTGGTGCCACTAGGTTTAAAAAAAATAAAATCAATAAATATTCTGAAACATAATGTAAGAAAATTACACTGACATGAAGGAAGAAACAGCAAATCAAAATAGTACCTCATAAATACCAAGAATAATTATTCTAAAATAATAGACATCCAGATATAGCCTAGTTAAGCTATTAAACATCAAAGAAAAAGAATTATCAAAATAAATAAGTCATGGTATACATCAAGAGAACACACCCTAATTAAAGTATTAGACCTCAGAGATAAAGAATAAACGGAATAAACTAGCGAGAGAACATCAGACTGGCTTCAGACTTCAGAGAGTAACATTCAATGCCTGTAGACAGTAAATGTCTAGAAAGTTCTGAGGAAAAGCACATTTGACATAACCGCAAATTGCAACAGATTGCTGTTCAAATGCAAGGTTATAGTCAGCTGTTCTCAAACATGATAAAAACACAGAGAATAGAGCACCCAAGCACCTTCTTTTAAAAACTACTCAATGAAACAAGGAGAGAAGACCAGGGCAGTGAGTGTGTTAGGAAAAAAGCCATGAGATGATATCAATACCCTCAGGAACAACCCCTAAATGGGGTCCAGGCGGAGTTCTTCCCTTCTCTGGAGCAGGGGGAAAAAATGAGACCAAGAAACCGTGAGCCTTATTTGCGGAAAATGGGTGCCAAAGGCATCTACATGGAAACAAAATGAGGCTACCTGCACAGTCCTCCCTGGTGCCTCTTTGTTTGGAATTGTGCTCACCTAGTCACATTCATATCACTTTCTGACATGAAAGAAGGCAAAATGAAGTTGTTACTGGATTTCACTCTGGACCCATAATATCTGCCCCAAAGAAAATAACTAAAATCAGAGAGTACCCTTCATTTTGTGGGAACAACTTCACTGCAAACCCCGCTGTCTCTTCCCAGATGCTGCATAACCTAGCCCAGCACTGCGGGCCAGGGCCATTCAGACAATGGGAGTCCCCACCCCCAGAAATAAGGCTGAAATCAAGGTGGCTGGTAGTGTCTAGACACTGTCTGGGTGCTGCATTTGATTGGGAATGAAGGGCACATGACATCCTTTTCCCCCATCTCTCTCTTGAAGTGCAAAATTGCCACCTCACTGCAAGAAAAAAGAACTATGGCACATCTGGCCTGATAGGGAGGCACTGCAAGCTGGGACGCCCCCCAACACCTTGAGTGTAGAAACAGGCCTCCAGAGTGTGCCCCTGGAATGAGAGGAGCAGGCCAATTAAGGTCTCCTCTGAGGCAGTCTCCTGTTTCCTGCCAGATGAGAGTGAGGGTCATGGACCTACCTGGAGAGGCAGTATAGCAGAGCAGTTAGGAAGAGGACCATGGCACCAGATGGCTTGCGTTGTAATCTCTTCTGCCACTTTCTGCGTGACTTTAGGCAACTTCTTTTAATCTGTATGTGCTTCGGTTTCAACATCTGTAAAATGAATCTGATAGTAATACCTACTTCACAAAGCAGTTGTGAGGATTAAATGTTAGTCTATATGGTGCACTTAGAAAAGTACCTGGTGCATAGTAAGCTCAATAAAATGTTAGCTATGAGTGTTAATTCTGGGAGAGAGTAATCTAAAAGTGCCTACACACACATGTACACAACACCACCCCAACCAGGGAGCCATCTCTGCCCAAGAGCTGGGAGCCAGCAAACTTTCCTTCTTATAAAATGCTGAGAAAACAGAATTAGAGCTCAAGGGGCCAGGGTTTCCTTCCTGGGCTGCTGAGAGCAGCTATGCCCCAGCCCTAGGCTTCATGGGTCAGGGCCACGTCCCATCTCCGGAAGTCTGTTTGACATCAGGTGCCATCTATTTTATCTACAGCTTTATCACTTACGAAAGGACATCCTCCATGCCTTCCATTCAGTCCTCACCACAGTGGTGTACATAAGCTGTGATTACGCCCATTTTCGCATGGGAAGACTGAGGCTCAGAGCAGTCAGGTGACTTTTCTAACTTCACAGAGCATGAAGTAGATGAGCTAGGATGCAAATCCATTTTTCTGCCTCCAAATCAATACCCCCTCACTTGAGTATGTGTCACACCCCTCATTGTCTTTCTCTGTGTCTCTCTCTATTTTTGTGTTTTCTCCCTGATGTCTGTTTGGCTGTCTCTTTCTTCCCATTTTCTTCTCTGATATTCATTTTTCTTATCCCTTTCTCCTTTCTTCCCGGTTTAGATCCTAGATGTCCCACAATCCACCTAAAACAAAAGAAAGGGCTTAGGGTCAACAGCAGCCCAGGTGACCAGTCTGACTGAGACTGAGTTGTATGTGCAGAAATACAGGACAACTTCATTACTCCAGGAATAAGAGCAGAAGGCCTGCTCTTACGACAGAGAGAGAGAAGCGACCACTCCAAGAAACAGCGCCTCAGCCGTCCTGTCTTCTTTTCCATTTCCGTTCTGCCCTCATTACGGTCCTCTGTTTTGATCATTCTCCTGGAACCCACTGCTCAAGCTGAGGGGAGAGAAACTTGAAGAAATAGAGGTGGTAGTGTCACCTCTGAAGGGAAGAGAAGAGTGGCTCTGGCAGCTGAAGCGATGTCAACGCCGCTTCCTTCAAGAGAATGGCGTGTCTGTTTCAAAGGAAACACGGGCCGCTGCTTCTCAGGGCCTCTGAAATGGCAGTCCAAGTCACAGAAGCTCATCTTTTTTCCCTCCCCACAGTAATGACCAAACATTACCAACTGGGCAGAGAAAGGGTGCCACCTCCTGGTTAGACACGAGTTTAGGACCAAGACAGGCAGTTGAGGACCCCAGTCACACCTTCTAAAGTGCACTTTAGCACAGTCTTCTGTGCCTTACACTACAATCACTCACGGCCCCTTCTAGGCTTTGAAAATTAGCAAACAACATGGAGACGTGGCAAAATGACACCACCCCCACTCAACAGTTCAGTTCAGCAGTCGCTACCCTTTATCAGTAAAGCCATGTTTACACGGACAGCTGTCTAAATATTGTGTGGAATTTGCCACTGTTTTTTAATAACTAGGAGAAGGAAGGAGACAGTGTTGATACTAGTGAGAAGGTGACAAGTCTTGTAAACTTTGGACAACAGAGGCAAAGGTGAACCATTAGCCATGACTGGCCACCCAGGGTCCTCCAGCCAGACAAGTCTATGTTCAACCATGAAGGGGAAAACTGTAATGAAAGACATTCTGAGGTGCTAGAAATAGAGCCACAAAGGTTATGTCTGAAAGGCAAGATGTAATTAGGGATTATGTAATTTGATCAGAATACCTTTGCTACATCTAAGTCTATCGTTCAACTTTCAGACATTCTGCTTCTAGATGGTTTCAAAGGTATATTATGAGAAAAGCAAAGGGGGCAGCACTCTCTTGGCCCCTGGTACAGAACATGTGGTAAATGTTGACCCTCTGCTTCCTAGTGTTGGCACCACCTGGTACCATCAACACAGCATGGTGAAGGAGCTAAGAAAAAGGCAGTAAAAGATGAGGTTGGAAAGACAAGCCAGGTAGGGCGCTGTAGAGTCTGAAGGCCATGCGGAGGGCAAAAACGGAAAGGCTTTGAAGCTTTTTTATCAGGAAGTGAAATGATCTGACATTTATATTTTAAAATATAATGTTTATTATATAACATATATTCATAACATATATATTCATATATTCTATATTCGTATAGCATATGTATAATGTGTATATTCTATTTTACATGTCAAATAGTAAATAATTAAAATTTTTAATCTAAGTTTGATTGCATTCAAAATACACAAAATAGAATAATTAATTAGTCATGAAGCATATTCTGTTGTCAATCTATATGCGACAGGGAAAATAATTTAAATGTAAGAGGGAGCTAAAGACCTACAGTGTATCCTGAATACAGAATAGAATCTGGGTGTGGAATAACAGTCTAAAAACAAGTATACTTCCTTATAGGAAACCCAAAAAGGGCCAGTCACTTATTTCATTATCCCTGCATTTCTTTCCTTTTTTGCTGTATTGTTGATTTGGTCAAAAGAAGATTTTAAAAGGTAATTAAATATTTGAGGAATGTTTTTTCCATACCATTTTTAAAAACAGGGGCTGAATATACATAACATAAAATTTACCACATTAACCATTTTTAAGTGTATAGTTCAGTGGCATTAAGTACTTTCACATCTGTACAACCATAACCATCATCCATCTCCAGAACTTATTTTGTCTTCCAATCTGAAATTCTATATGCATTAAACAACAACTCCCCATTCTCCTATCCCCCAGCCCCTAGCAAATAACATCCTACTTTCTAGCTCTATAAATTTAGCTACTCTAGGTAATTCACATAAGTGAAA
The DNA here is from genome assembly GCF_902729225.1 of Pteropus medius. Classification (NCBI taxonomy): domain Eukaryota; kingdom Metazoa; phylum Chordata; class Mammalia; order Chiroptera; family Pteropodidae; genus Pteropus; species Pteropus medius. The sequence continues at coordinate 5,330,889 of NW_024349797.1, read as the reverse complement.
TCACATTCACATAAGTATTTATCCTTTTGCGACTGGCTTATTTCACTTAGCATAATGTCTTCAAGGTTCATCCATGTTACAGCATGTGTCAGAATTTTCTTCCTATTTAAGGATGAATAATATCCCATTGTGTGTATATACCACATTTTGTTTACTCATTCATTCATCAATGGACACTTGGATAACTTATACTTTTGGCTATTGTGGAAAATGGTGTTACGAACATGGGCGTACAAATATCTGTTTGTGTCTCTGCTTTCAATTATGTTGGAAATATACCCAAAAGTAGAATTGTTGGATCATATGGTGATTCTATTTTTAATTTTTTGAGAAATCATCATACTATTTTCCATAACAGCTGCACAATTGTACACTCCCACCAACAGTTTACAAGAGTTCTAATTTCTCTACATCCTCACTAACACTTGCCTTTCTGTGTTTTTGATAGTAGCCATCCAAGTGGGTGTGAAGTGATCTTATTGTGATTTTGATTTGCATTTCTCTAGTGATTAGTAATACTAAGCATCTTTTCGCTGCTTATTGGCCATTTGTATATCTTCTTTGGAGAAATATCTATGCAAGTTCTTTGCCCATTTTTTAACTCAGCTGTTTGATTTTTTTTCATCAAGTTTTAGTTCTTTACATATTCCGGATATTTACCCCTTATTAGATATATGACTTAATAATTTTTCCTTTTCTATAGACTAACTCCAGGACCCCTTTAGTAGCTCAGGTTCTACACAGTCATCAGGTAGATCTTGGTGAAACAAATCTGTCTTGACCACTCCTACTTAAAAACCTTAATACAAACTCTACAATGAATGGATTAGTATGACATCATCTGAACCCAGTGACCAATATATTGAACAACTATTAGTCGTTCAATAGGAAGCATACACCACCACCTATAAAGCCTTCCTGCCAAAGAAAGAGAACCTGAATCTGATCCAGCCCCTAGCTCTAACTAGGAAATGTAGGTGTTAGAGGAGGTTTTTAAGGAGCACCAAAAAGGGATAATCAGCCATCTTCAAACTTTGGGAGTTTCTACAGTACAAACAACAAATTTTTTTAATTAAAAAAATATTTTTTAAGTAGGCAGGGACTGGTGGAGAACGAATATAAAGAGAGACTCCAGAAATGAATCATTCATATGCTGTATGCGGACCGTGTTTGGATTCTGATTTTAAAAAACCAACTGTAAAAAGACATTTTTGAGACGATCAGTGAAAACTGAACATGGACTATATTTTAAATAATATTAAAGAATTCTAATTTTGTTGAGTATGAAAATAATATTGTGCTTATACTTATAAAAAGAAATTTTCTGGTATGTTGTGGTTATATTTTTTAAAAGAAATTATACTGAAGTTATTTTTAAAAAGTTGAGGGAATCAATGAAACAAAATGGAATAAAGTTGGTGGTTATTAAAGCTGGGGAATGGGTATATAAGGCTTAATTATACTAGACTCTCTAATTTGTGGTTGAGATTTTTCATTATAGAAAAATTTTAATACATGTAACAAGTTAAGCATTAAGTTGGCCCAATCTCCATCTCCTTCTCTCTCTCACCCTCATGACATTATGTTTCAGATACACCAAAACCCATGGTTATCTCATACAAGACAGTTACAATTTATTAATGCGTATTTGGTTTCCTTAAAGTCATAGTCAAAATGTCCAAGACCAACACCCGTGTATGGCCGACATGGTTTACAACAGAGCACCGTTTATTTTGTATTGCTAATATCTTTTATCGGAACACTACATACCTCGTTTCCTGAATACCTATCCAATTTTCTTTCATACTTCCAAGCCTTATCTGTGCTTTTCTTCTTTCTAGGTGCCCTTCCCCACTTCACCACCTGGCAAAGTCCTCCAGAGTTCATCTCAAATATGAGCCCCTTCCTGACCCGCCCGTGTCCTCTCATCCTTGGCGCCTGCCTCCCATTCTAAGCAGTCAGTTTTTCCTTTCTCTGCTCCCCTAGCTCCCTGCATAGACCTCATTATCACTCTACATTGTAATGGTTGGCTGCTTCCCCTATGAAATGGAGAAGACCTTGATGTGTTTTCTCCACAGGTATATCACCCAACTCTAGCACATAGTAAGTGCTCAATAAATTTTTCAAGAAAAAGGGAGAGTGGGAGGGGAGAGAAGAAGATAAAAGTAGAACCTCCCTTCCTCCCTTCTTCTAACTGCAGAAAGAGTCCCAAGATAACACCCACGTCCTTAGAGGACCCACACCTCGCATCAAATATCTCAAGGAGCTCACTCCCACCTAGCTCATGCCCAACGAGGGTGGACAGTCTCTGAGAAGATGTAAACTTCCTTCATGAATCTCCCATTTCTTTGCCTCCTCCAGTCCCAAAATTGGATCAGTTAAAAAAAAAAAAAAAAAAATGAACAGCATTAAACCTCCAAGTTTCTAAAGAGCTTTGCTTTCTTGCCCCATACAGTTTAGACCACAAAGGAGGGTGGGCAAAGCCCCCATATCCATGTTTCTGGTCCTTTCCTGAGAGCTCCCACTTGGGAAGCCTCCAGCAGGATGCAGGATCCAAGGCCCTGACAGAAGCAGGAAATGTGATTATGGCCACTCTCTCCAGCCAATACTGGCTCAAGAACTCTAACAGCTCTCAGCAAAAATTACCCTTCCATCATGATGAAGCTAGAATGAGCAGTGACAAATGAATGTCAACTCCTGCAGCATGTGGCCTCCAGAGTTAACCCTTGGGAGCCCATAGACCCTGACTCAGACCTCTAATAGCTAGAAAACCACCAGTCCTGAAAGGTGCCCATGCCCTCACCCCAGAGGACGTACCTACAACTCTCACAGGAGAGCTGTGTATCCTTCAGGTAGGTGACTGGTTCTGTTGTCCTGTCTGAAGCTACTCCTCTTCAGGCTATTCCATAATGACAAGTTGAAGTTCAGTTTCTACTTATAATATGATTAGAACCCAACGGTATGTTTGAATCTACTTGGTATGCCCCACCACCATCCACAGAATCTAAACATGGCCCCTATGCCCAGTTAGATTTTGTCCCAAGAAAGACATCCCTCTGTATTTTGGTTGATTGGACACACATTAAATTATACACCCAGATAGCAGGGTACAGATGTTCAAACTGGAGGATTTTTGCTTGAGTTGTAAAGGAAGGGGATAAATCCCCAAATGTCCCAAACATGTGTTGAAATACCAAGTGACCTCAGAAGTCATCCTATCCCTCTAAAATACAGCCCTGAGGCATATGCTCCATTGGCATTCTAGAACCGCCACCTAAGAGAGGCAGTATAGAGGAGTGGTTAAGAGCAAGCCTCTGGAATTGGGAAAACCCAGGTCCAAATGCTGACTCCATCCATTATTAGCTGTAAGTCTTGGGGGAGGATTTCCTCAAACCTGATTACTCATCTGTCAAGTCTCTTTTTAATCTCCCTCACCAGGTGTCAGGAGAGGCGAATGAGACAATGTATAGATCGCCCAGTGCCTTGCACATAGTAGCCATTATGGCTCTCATCTCTGATGAGTGGTTTTTGTGACCAGTTCAGAGGCGCACCAAAGCTGAGACTTACTGAGTGCTTACGTTAATGACAGCATTGATCTGTGTCAGGCACTCACTATTCAGGTGCTTTACATATACTGTGTAGATTCATACGTAATCCTCATAACAATCTTAAGAAGTAGTGATTTCCTTTTTATAGATGACAACACTAAAGTACTATGATGTTAAATATCTTCGTAAAGGTCACACAGCTCATAAGTGACAGAATCAAGATTCAAGCTCAGGCTATCTGGCTCAAGTCTAGCTCTTGACCCCCATACTCCTCTCCCTCTAATGGAACACACCAGCAACCTATGGTTTCAGAATCATGTTGACGTACATCCCATATTCCTATCCCAGAGACCCACCTGGTGGGAACAAGCACACTAGCCAAATGAATGGGCCTCCCTATGTTGTCTCACTTCAGAGGAGTCAGAATTGGCTGGCATTTTTCTTTTGTTTTTATTATGTGTTTCTTTAGGTATCTCCATGGGCTTACGGGGGCTCATTATGGTGTTTGGACCTTCCCATAAGCTGTTCCCTTCCTGACCTGCTCCTTCTGGGCTATTCTTTCCTGGCTTCAGGATTTAGCTCGAACATCAGTCCCTTCTGGAAGTCTGACCCAATTAACAACCTGGCTCTGTACTTCCATAGCACAATGAGTGAACATCTCACAGAAGCATTTATTGCACTGTCATAGTTGGCTGTCATCTCTGTCAACCCTCTGAGATGCATGCTCTGTGAGGGCTTGGCTAGTATCTTATTTCACTCAGTGATCCAATCAATACGGTTTCCTACCCCTAGCAGCACATAGCAAGTGCTCCATAAATATTGCATGATCAAATGAGGACACTTACCCTCCATTATCCTTAGTGAAGGAACTTCAAAAACATTGTGTTGGCCATCATCTTGCTATGTGATCTGAAGTCAAAACAAATCTTGATCAAGATCAACAATCAAATATTTGCATGTTACGCTCCAGGTTAAAAAGGTCTGCCCCAGCCCTCTGAAAGAGAAAGGTTAAAGGAGAGGAAGACCGTGGAGAGGTATGTTACCGTGTGTCGAATCCGAGCACAGCGACCTCATTTTAAAGAAATCAGACATGAAAAGGAATGAGGTACTGACACATGCTATCAAAGCTGATGAACCTGGAAAATGTGTTAAGTGAAAGAAACCAGACACAAAAGGGTACATACTGTATGATTCTTTTTATATGAAATATCCAGAACAGGCAAATCCAGAGAGACAGAAAGTAGATCAATGAATGGTTGCCAGAGGCTGGGGTAAAGGTGGGGAATGGGGATCATTACTTCAATGGTGTGGGGTGTTCTCCTGGGGGAAAAGTTTTGGAACTACAGAGAGATGGTGGTCGCATAACATTTCGAATGCACTAAATGCCACTGAATTGTACACCTTAAAATAGTTCATTGTATGTTATGTGAATTTCCCCTCGATTTTAAAACTATAAAAGAAAGGATCCTCGGCCCATCCTGAGGATCTGTGCTATTGTGAGCTATTAAGTACAGGGGGCGCAGCCTATGCCTTGTCACAGCCTCTAGCATCCAAACAATGTCTGGGACAAGAGACAACACAACACTGGGCCAGGAAAGACAGGGCATGTAAGGCCTGCAGTCTGCTAGCCCACAATCTAACTATGCCCAAGAGATAGGTTCAGGTGCCCCCAGAAGGGCATTTTCAAGGAGTCCCTTCTGGGATATGATCACCAGAGCTGAATGGAAACATTAGGCTGGGGAAGAACAGGGCCAGGGACAAAGCACTCTAAGTGCCCCAGCTTAATACATACTCTCTCCGTAGTCTTAAAACCAAAGCAGCTGTCACTTTACTTGTGAAGAATCATACTCCTGGGACGAAGCACACCAGAAGAGAAGAGGAACTCCCCCCAAGATGTTTCAAAAGGACGCACTTCTCTGAACCTGCCCCTGACTTCCTTTCATCACCCTCTGACCTGAGAGACCTCAACCCAGTGTGGACACGCTTTCTTCTCCAACACTAGGAATTTACATTGCAACTGAAAGGCAATGGTCTCCACTTCTCTTTCTGGGAAGCCTCCAGAAAACCAAGAGAGCTCTTGTGTACCTGGAGCCCAATATTAGATGCTAATCTTCCATTAGATGCTGTTTACACTAGGGAGTTGGGAAAAGCTAAGGGCCAGGACATCTATAGTGGATACCTACTGGTATCCAACCACCAAACTCCTCCTTCCTCCCCTACCCCCAGTCCACATGACAGCAGTGGACTCCCAGCTGCCATCTTTCTTCAACTGCCTTAGCCACAGTTGATTAGACCAAGAGTGAGCACATGGCTTAAACGAGCCAATAAGAGACCTCCCCTGAGAATCCAGGTTTGAGACCATGTGAAAGAACTGGATCACTCCATGAAGCTGCATGTCTCTGTATAAATTTGAAGGACAGCCATATTTTCTGGTCTGTGATCTAGTCTGTGTCCGCTGTTCCTAAAATGAATCCCAATAATTTATACTTCCTGGTATTCATGCCTGCGTATAATCCCCTCCCCTTGAGTGTAGGCTGGATCTAGTGACTTGCTTATAACAAACAGAATATGAAAAAAGTGATGTCACTTCCAAGATTAGGTTATAAAAGGCTGTGGTTTTCATCTTACTCCCTCTCTCTCTAGCTCTTCACTTGCTTGCCGTGATGAACCAAACTGCCATATGTTAGCGGCCCTATGGTACAGCATGCATAGCATAACCGGGAACTGAGGATGTCTTCCAGCCGTCAGCTAACAAGGAATAGTGGCTCTCAGTCCAACAACTGTCCTGGACCTGGGCCCTACCAACAACCCTTTGGTGAGCTTAAAAACAGATCCTTCCTCATTTAAGCCTCGAGATAGCTGCAGCCTATGAGAAGCAGAAGGCCCAGCTAAGCTGCAACCTGGATGTCTGGCCTACAGAAACTGATATAATAAGTGATGTTTTAAGTCACTAAGTCTTGGGGTAATTTGTTACACAGCAATAGATGTTAATACATAGTCTGAGGAGAAGGAGAAAGAAAAGCCAGGCTGAAGATAGACGAAAATGAAGCAGATCCACATAGAGAAAGAGAAAGACAGAGGGAAACTTAGTAGACAGAGTTCCCCTTGCACTGGAGTGGATGTGGGGAGACCAACTAGAGGCTATTGCTGTCATCAGGCAAGAGATGATGGTAGCTTGAAGTAGGGTGGATGCAATGCCCTTTTCTGTGATGGAGAAGACAAAGGGAGGAAAAATGTTCAGAGAGAAAATCAAGAGGGCAGTTTTAACATATGGCCAATTAATATATGACATCATGAAATAATTCAATTCGGCAAATGCATATTGAACTGTGTCGGTTCTCCTCCAATGCTACAATGCTGAGGAAGATGAGCTCCTTGTCCCCAAGGTACTCAAAGTTTGGGGGAGGAAGGGCAAGCAAGACACAACATGTAAAGTGCTAGATGTGGCCTGCGAGCAGAGTGCTGTATGTTGAAGAGAAAAGGGAGTGATCAACTGAGTCTGGGAAAACAGAGAAACTTCTCAGAGGGGACATGAATGTGTGCACTGATCACATCCATGGAAAAGTGCATTTCTGGGCAGTGACAAAGACATAAAGGGAATTCAGAGTAATAAAACGAATACAGCTGTATGCTCCTTGTATTCTTCCTTTTCTTAGAGGTAATAAAACAAGTCTTTAATTTGGGGAATTTTGATCTAAAGGACTTAGATCAAAAGATGAAGGGAGATTGTGTGAGGCAATTTGGAGGGTTCCATGTAGCCTCTGCCCACTTTTAAAAAAACAGATCAAGACATGAGTTTATATGAAGAAAACGGTAGCCTGGCTAAGTCTCAGTTATGGGTGGAGGCTCTGGAGACAGACAGACTTGGCTGCTCTCAGTATACTCCGACCCTGCCATTTATCAGTTATGAGACCTTGGCCAATTAGTTAATCTCTCTAAGCCTCAGTTTCCTCATTGTAAAGTGGAGATAATAAATTGTTTAGCTTGCTGGAAACATCTTTATTACAAGTCTTTTTAAATACTTCACTACATGCATTACAGAATGGGTATCACTTTCATTCACTGAAAGAACACTGTGCTGAACACAAGATCATAATTTTTATTGAAAGGATTATGTTAATAACATTGCAATGTTTCTCAAATGAGGAGCCACAAATACGTTTCCTTAGTCTTAAGAATTTTCTAAAATTATATATCTTTTAATGTAAGAGTTTTCAATTGGATACCAGGCTTAAAATTCTAATATTAACATATTCCAGATTATCCGACTGATTGCCTCATAATTAAGTCCTGGTGGAATTCAGTTTTTTATGCCATTTGCACAAGTGTTGGCACCAATAACTATTATTGTAATGACTTTAGGCTAAGAGAAGGAGGAAAGGAAGAAGGGAGGGAG